>NC_092651.1:13121504-13432452 GCF_032118995.1 Asterias amurensis
CTCCAGCCAATATTGTGATATTTTTGTTGACACGTATCAAAATTTGGCAAGGGGGTGTTTTCGGTACGTAGTTGAAGTCATGGTGGGCAAGTAGTTTGCAGAAATCGGACGTGAAAAAAACGTTTTAAAATAATTATTCGCATTATGCAAATCTTAGTGAAACGTCACTTTACTTATTTATAATTTATGCACGACGTTGGTTGGCTCCGATTATTTGAAAACGTTTATTTTACGTCCGATTTCTGTAAATTACTTGCCCACCATGACTTCAACTACGTACCCAAAATACCCTTTGCCAAATTTTGATGTGTCAACTTACATGTTCACAACTTTGGCTGGAGTAAAACATCCTGCCCCGGGAGCCATGAAACACAAAGTGGCTCTCTAAAGAAGCTAAAGACAGATGAAACAAATCAAGCAATAACTAGACTTATAGATGAGTGTTAACAAACACAAAGCTGGACGTGTTGTGTTACTTCGATTAAGTGCCTTTAAGCTGATCGAATTTTAAGATGGAAGACTATTGATCTTTGATTGGCTCTTTTTTTCTTCTTCTTTCTATTTTCAAACAAATACTTTATAGGCTAAAGAAGAAGCCGAGACCGAATGCTATGGAGTTTTAGGCGGAAACAAAGAAATATCATTCAATCTAAATACAAAAATCTCGACGAAAATAAAACCTGTTCCGACAGTACATGTTTTTATAATTCGTTCATTATCTGCAAAACGCAGAGGGCGCTCTATCATTCAAGTGTATCAGTTTCATTACCACAACATGTAATGACAATCACTTTATGTACCCGCAAGTTACAACACTTTTTATTATGATCAACGCATTGCGACACTTTAAATATCACTTTGTGAGGTTACCCCATCTAAAAAGCAGATCAACAGTCAGCACGGGAAGAACATTTTTTTTCGGTTATTTTTTTACTATTTTTTTTTTAGCATGACTTTCACATAGTGTTGTGCACGCATCCTGGCACTGGTGCTTATGATCTACACCGCTTCATGACTTGGCACTGCCTTGACTTGACGGAGCCTTCAGGCCCATCAAACATATAATGACAGCTTTGAACATTCAATGTTCATTCTCCGTAGCCAAAGGGGTCGGGGCAATTGTTATTTGATAATTGAGATGTTTTCCTGTTTTCCAATCTTGACCTGAATAAATGTAACTTTTGTTTCCCATGCTCGTAGTGTTTATTCCATGTAACCATGGAGGTATAGTGTAACGGACACACGGAGCAGAGGACAGACCGTTCCAATTGCCCCAAAATCTGTTTGGCATGCATTTTTTTCAAGCACACTAAATCATAATAATTATTATTATAATATGCACTTGCATTTCTCAAGTATTTCTTAAAACTTCGCTATTAGTTAAAACTGAATTTTTACAAATCTTATGAAGTTTTCACAAATCTTCATTATTATTTTTTGTCGGGAAAAAAAATGTTGTTAGAAGTTAGACAAACGGACACCCCCCCCCCCCAACTACGCCCCGCCCCGGCAGTCGCTCAGCTAGTTGACCTTGAGTAACCTCTCCGTTCGTGTTTACCGCAATGCACTCTGGGTTTCAAGATGGCTGCCAGTATAGCACACACATGATTGTGACAGCGGATGGAACAGGTAAATATTTAAGAGTCTCTTACAACGATCGTGTATTGTTTTTGCTTCCGATCTGTGTTTCGAATTGTCACCTGAGGTCATGGTTAGTATTCGGCGGCTTTAGTTTGAAATGTTCTACATTATCATGGACGATATTGGGCATTTACTGTTTTAATTTAGTCGCTCAATTTCAGTTTGACAGTTGACTCCGTGTACATGTAACACGGTCCGACCCTACAGCTCAGTCACGTCAGTGCAGACTCAGCTGGCTAGCTGGGGAGATTCAGTAACCTACCTGGGTTTTTTTGCAAAGTAACATACTGAATATTTGTGTGTGAAGCTAATTATTAAATAAACATTAACATTACAGTTGCTAATTATACATAAAAAAGTAACATAAACATAGACCTAGTCTTATTTATATTTTTATATAAATAGAACTAGCTTAATAATAATAGGGCTAGGCCCAAGTAAAAAATAAAATAGGAAATGTATCCAAATCCCATTGTGAATGTAACTGTAAGCGATCTTTCTGGCCAGATCGTACATTTGCAAATATAATGAATGAAGTCTGTGTTTAGTATGCATTTTGTTTGGGTATTGTTTGTAATTCGAAACTTCATGCATTGGACTCTCTCATGGACTTTTTTTTTAGTTCAACAATGAGCTCAAGATTAGAGAATACATTTGCCTTCTTCTTAGAAAGATTAAAATCCAGTGAAATGACTTACTTACAACTTTACAACAGGTATGTTATTGTACTCTTTTATACTTCACTATTCAGTCCTTTTTTTGGTCTAATTTACTTAGACAACTGTACTGATCTGTACTGCTGTACCCTGTACTCTGTTGATAAAACTGTCATTACTTGCTAAGTTCCCTTTTTACAACTCATTTCAAAAACATGACAGTTCCCTCTAGTGTGATGGAGGTAGATCAAGCAATTATTTGTTGATGTTATTAAGCGTTGTGTGGGGAGTTTAATAGTAACACTTCTTTATTTGACAGGTACTTTGAAACTTCCCTCTCCTACATCTGTCACTGACTTAGGATTTCTTCTCGAATGTTACTTTCGCAGGCAATTTTGAACTACATCGGTGTAGCTCGGAACTGGTCAGCACACCATTGTGACGATACTAAAGATATGGATAGATTTGCAGAATTCTCAGGAAGATGGTAAGTTAACAAAAAAGTCACAAAACGAAAATCAAACTACCCAACATGCCCTGACATGCTAGAATTGATTATTAAACCTATTCATTTATATTTTGTATTCTTTTCTTTTACAGACATCAAACTTGGAAGAGGCCATTCAGACGGCTGAGGTGTGTATGATATAATTGAGCAATAAGCATTTAATAATGATTAATTTTTATGTAGCGCTCGCTTTATCATGGCCATATATTTCATTCGTTAAACCTCAACTCCCTAGGGATACAGCTGGTGCTGCGAGTTACCGTGCTCCAAGCTAATCATTCACATAAACCATCTCTGCCCTCGCAGTACCCATTTTACCTTTGAGTGGAGAGAAGCAATAGTTAAGTGTCTTGCTGTAGGACACAAGTGTCATGACCGTGATTCGAACCAACATCCCAATGACTTAACCACCAGAGCTTGAGTCCGATGCTCTTATCCGCTCTGCCACGACACCCCCACTTAATTAAATTAATTAAATCTAGGCGTGTTGGGATCTCACAAAGGCACCACTCAAAGTGTAACTTTTATCAAAGACAATTCATGGTGTTTATACTGTGATGGTTTGAAACTTCTTTCTTACTTTATCTGTGATTTATATTGCTTTTATAGGATCTGTGTTATGTTTGGTTTTTGGAACCCATCAAATGTGTCAATTATATAGACCATGTGAACTTTGTTTACAATAAGTGTGACCTTGTGCATTCTTTGAGTATTCTGGCAGGCAAGATACTACACTGGTCATATGGGAAAGTTAATATTTTGTGTCATAATTTCCACATAAATTCAGGAATTATGAAAGCTGGACACGTTTTGAGATGTGCCCCTTTTCATCATATCATCAGTTGATAAGAATTATATAGTGCAATCTCCAAAAAATATAAGATTTTATGTTTTCTTCCATTAGGCTGTGTACAAATCGTGCCTGCAGGAAGTCCATGTACTGTGGCTCTTTTGTAAACATGTGATGTCACAGGTCACATTGTCTTTTGGCTGGAATCTGGATAAATATGTTGTGATTACATCATGTGATGCTAAAACAGTGTCGCTATAATTGTAATGTCTTTTCAGGCCATTTTACATCATGCGGAACACAAGCCTACAAAGCCCAGGACTATAGGAAACAGCAAATGGTAAGTGAGGGCTACTTATTTGATTATTTATCAAAGAGATTGATTGTAAAACATGGTTTCATAAATCCAGGGCTCGAAGTAACTGCTGGCCAAACCTAGTAATTCCAGCAGTAACTCAAAAATTCAACAATTCTTGCAGTCCTGTGTTATCCGAACATATACTTCAAAGAAATTTTTTAATGTACACTTAAACTTTTCAGTTTCAAACCTCCTTATATTTATAAGCAAAGCAAGTATACAACAATCAATATTAGGTCTTGTGGTAGGTACAAAACCTGATTCTAACTTTGACTTTTCTTAAAACTTCAAGCCCTGAAATTGAAGCGTAACTTTTTTATCACAGAATCCAAATAGTTTGCCTGGAATGACAGGAGAGGAGGATAGTGGAAGTAGGATTGAGGTCACCGGTAGGCAAAAAAAAACGGTTTTCTTCTACAATTCAAAACAATAATCAGCTTTTCCTCATGTACACTGATTATTTCTACAGGAAGTCATTGCATCACAGACTTCATGAGTTGTACTCAGAAGAATGCGGTAAACCTCCTAGCAATAAGGTGAGAACTACTCAGTGTATCTAACACATACATTTGTAGAGTTATATTTAAGAACTAGAGGGCGCACTGGTGATGCTTCTTGCACAAATGCGACGGGACTGCAAGGAGACACATGCACGCCATTCTGTACGCGGGTTGAATATGAAACACATGTTGGAGTTTTGTTTTTATTGAACGCTACACGATGCTGTTTTTTCAACTTACAAAATGGCCGCACAAACACGCGCTAAGCAATGCCTGTTTTGTCAACTTAGAAAACGGCCGCCTGCGCGCATGCCGGGTCACGTATATAGGCCAGTGCGCCCTCTTGTTCTTATTTATAACTCTATGATCTAACATCATCATTCACCATTATCCCTAATCTATGTCACTGTCATTACCTACAGGTAATGCTCTTTCTTTAGAAATTATGAATTAAGGATAGCAACACATAGAAAATTTGATTTAATGTAATATTGTTTGTGACAGTTCCCCATTGCTTTCAATAATTTGAGATTTTAATGTATTCTCCTTGTTTTCTGGTGAAGTCATAGAATTGGAAATAAGTTTGTTGTGTTTGTTCTTTCACAGCATCTCAAGACAGGGGTTCATCTTTTGGACAAGTTAGCCAAGAGAGAAAAACTAACATGTCTTATAGTGAGTCTTGGTAGTCAGGGCTACTCCTTAATGCTGCGTGGAGAAAATGGTGCAGGTAAGAGCTGCTTTTCAAAGCAGAGAATAACGCTTAACCATTTCTACTTAGCAAAAAATGAACAGGATACTAGTCACAAATTGTACATGTTACATGGTATTTGAGCTGGTAACCTTCTTCTAGCAAGCATATTTTTGTTGGGCTTAGCTACTTTGAGTGCTTAAGCAACAGTTCTACTGTTTATAGAAAATGAATCCATATTACTCGTCACAAGGCATACTTAACCCTTTAGAAACTGTAGCGGCCACAAGCGACTTGTACCCATAATGCCCATAGCAGTCGCAAACTGCTGCTACACATCACACCAGTCGAACTGTTTGCTGCATATTTGGTACAAGATGTATCATCCATCAATTATCGTCAGTCACAGTGATAAAAAAGGAAATCAGTTTGAGTGTTTTTCTTGTCTTTATTTGCAGAAACAGAAACAATGAGACTTCCTTATGAGGTAAGATTATCTTCCTTTATTATTTCCATTAAATAAATATATTTGTGGCATATCATGGCCGAGCGGTTAAGAGCACCCGATTCAAGCTCTGGTGTTTGATCGGCAGAGTGTGGGTTCGAAACACGGTCGTGACACTTGCTGCGTTAAATTGGGAAGGTAGTGCTTTCTGCTCTACCGGTCAGGCTTCGGATTAATGATACACAAGCTTACATTCGTATGGACTGTAAAGGGGGTAACCTTGTTTCAGCCCTAGGAGTAGGTGGCAACAGCCTCTGAACAAAATTTGTAGCCCACACCTTGAAGTGGCCTTCAGGCCTTGTGTGTCTGGCGACTTGCAGAGAAAAACAAATTAAACCTTCCTACATTTTTTGCAAATGCCAAGGGATGTTGGTGTTACTGTGGCTATTTTGTCAGCTCTAGCAATCTTGGTTGCTATGGTAATGGTGACACTGATCTCAACTTACACAGTGTGTATGGGGCCCTGAGTGACTGGATGGGTCACCCTATAGCCTTCTACATTACAGTCTGCAGCCCCTGTAACTGATTGAAAACATATGATTTACGAGTCCTGTGGAAAACCATCCACAGGCTAAACTCGGGTAGATTTTGAACCTCCCATCCCAACATTCTAGTGCAGATGTACAGAAAATCATTAAAAACAAACTGTACTACATATCATGTTGGAAGTTTATCATCGGGTTTACTCCTTGTGAAGTTGTCATTCATCAAGTACTTTGTTTTTGTTTCGTTTTCACAGGAATCAGAGCTTTTAGAATATCTGGATGCAGAAGAGGTAAATATATTCCCAATATTTTAGTAGTTTTAAATCAACACAATGAACATACTAGTCTACCAGTGTCTGTGGATGATTCAAAACCCAAACATGACTGCAAAAATGAAATGTATTGCCTGATGTTTCGTCCCTTGCCGAGTCTTTCTCAAGTGACAACACAGCACAAACACAGCTCTGTGTAGCAGTCACTAGGTGGACATTCCCTTTGTTCTGTACACTTAAGGAAAATCATGTTCTTCAACACTGTAAACAACACAGTACAGACATGTGTGAGTCGATGTATTAATTCAAGTCCCTGCATTATGTAGATCTCTTTTGTTCTCTGGTCCACACTTCAAATGTAGCGTTAAAACATATTATAACACACCTCTTGCTTGTTCTGTATTCTGGTTGGCTGAAACACGGTCACGTTGGATGAACTAGTATAGTCTAGTGATCGCGTGCGCGTGTTTTGCTGGTACTAGTTCATGAGCGGGCACTAGTCTTTGAAATATGCCCGGTTACAGCGCCCTCTCTCGACTTAACCGTAATTAGCAACTACTAAACTTCCTTTCTTTTCCAGGTTTCTGTTCTTACTTCACATTTAAGACCGAGCTGTGTTATAAAACACATAATATTGACTGGCATAGTTCGGTAACTAATGTACGTCTATTCCCCCTTCGGGCCTGTGAGTGACCAGAGGAAATAGTTGGCTCTTCTGGTCACACAAAGTCCCTGGGGGGAATAGACGTACACACTAGTTACCTCTTTGCCAGTCAATATGTGTATACTGGTGTATAGTACAAAAGACACCCTTAGGTACAGATTGTTAGTCAGAAAGTTCACAATGACTTCACTCAACTTGCATCATTGCATGTCTTTTTGAAGTACAAAAATATTTGAGATCCATTTGAAAAATCAGATGTGTTTTCCATCAGACTTATACTGTGGGTTTTTCTTCTTTCTTCTTAGCTTCCACCAGTTCTGGTAGATCTGTTGGAGAAATCCCAATCTAATATCTTCTACAATGGCTGCGTCATAACTGAAGTGCGTGATTACAGGCAATCCGGTAACGGACATAACTACACCACACGCTATGTGCTGCTCAGACCAACCGCACAGGTAAATATACACAATGCAGTGTTCAGATTGTATAACTAGTCTCGTAGGAGTATCAGGTTTCTGAATTAAACCACAATATTTAATCTTGTGTATTTTTTGTTTAAATGTTCAATATGTATGCACATCAGAGAATGCTTTCTTTTAATCAGAGTAATGTTTGTGCTCATGAGATAACTATTCCTGTCTTTTCTTTTCCAGACTCTCCTGTGTGACATAAATTCTATTTCAAATGATGGCAACAGGTTTACAAATGTAAGTCAAAGTATTTTGTCTACACACAAATCACATTTAATTTCTCCTGTTGTTGGACCGTTCAATAGCATCCTCTGTGGTATTGAATGGTAGGTAAACTGTGCCTGCCTGCAATGTAATATCATGTGGTGAATGCATGTACACATCTTGCACAGTTAACGCTCCTAAGCTTGGGCGAATCACGATATTATCGAATATCGCGATACTAATTTGGAAACGATTTCGATATCGGATCGATTTGGTTTTAATCAAAATATCGATATCGATTAAGTATCGCAATATCGCGATGTATTTCTTAGCTGAGACATCTTGCACCCCATAGGTTTGGAGTAAAACCAGATGAACAGGTCATTAGAACACCTCTCTTATGCTATGACTGTCTCTTCTACAACTTTCACTGGGAGTTTGTAGACTGATGATGTCAAATTTAATTAATCGCGATTATATCGAATATCGCGATATATTGTCGGCGATATATCGTGAATAAAATAAATCGATATCGCCCAAGCTTAAACGCTCCTTCTGTCTACCCATTTAATATCCACTGTGGTCTTGAATGATAGATGAACTATGCCAGCCTGCAATCAGTGCCCAATTTCATATAGCTGCTTAAGCAGAAATGGTTGCATAACTAGTTTCTGCTTAGCAAAAATAAGCATAAAATCATTTAGAGCAGTGCATGCGCATGGTGTTTTGACTGACTGGTAAGTAACATTGTTTTTGAGCCCTGGTAAAAGGTGGTGAATGCATTTACACAGAACACACATGTACACACTTAGTTCTGCACAGTTTGCCACCAAATACAACCCAAGTAGTAGAACGGTCTTAAGTGGTTGGCCAACTCGCATAGTCTCCTGTAGAGCAAGCTAGTCGAAACGTTGAGACCAACTCAGAACTGACTCCGCGGCAGTACAGTTAATTACGATCCTATAAGCTAAAGTAGAAGTCCAGTCTATTTTCTATACCATCCGCCCTGGTAATAGTTAAACAACAGGACAGTTCTTTTCAGAACTGAGAAGTCTCCCGAACCTCCGTTTATCTACTCCGCGGCAGTAGAATAAAGCAAGACAGTTCTCTAAGAACAAACTCTACCTTGCAAGTAGATACACACATGGTGTTACCGCAAACCAAATATACATTGATACCTCACCATGCAATGCCTCAAATCCTATATCGCTGGAAAGTGTGGCCAAGAGTTGTGAAATAAATGAAGCCTAAATGGGAGCGTTCAGTGTGCTATACAAGGCTTACTTTTCCGGAATGGTTGCATCGCTAATCAACCAGTATTGTTGTTTTTTCTTCCCAGGATGAGAAGCTTCATCTTGAGAGCCAGTTACTCCTGGCAACCCAAGAGCCTCTATGCCTCGATCCATCACCAGCTGTAACATGTCTAGAGAATAAGATACATCAGGACAGACATAGACTGAATGGGAGAGCGCTCAAAAGGTACGAAGATCTTTACATTGCTGGACACACAGGAGTAAAACACAGGTTTTTGTATGCAGGTCGCCAGATACACAAGGCCTGAAGGTCACTTCAAGGTGTTGGCTACAATCATTTTTCCAGGGGCCGTTGCCACCTACTCCTAGGGCTTAAAACAGGGTTACCCCCTTCACAGTTCATACGGATGTAGGCTTGGGTATCATCAATTAGAAGCCTGGCTGGTAGAGCAGAAAGCACTACCTCCCCAAGTGTCACGACCGGAACTCAAACCCACATTTTGCTGATCAAACACCAGAGCTTGAATCCGGTGCTCTTAACCGCTCGGCCACGACACGCAACGACACGCCACAGGGTGCAAGGGATATACTCCCCCCCACTTATTTGACTAAGAAACTGGCCATAGAATCCTATGTGGTGTGTTACTTTACTTTTAAATGGAAAGGCAAGAGGACCTTTTTGGTGGACTTGCCTATTTATGACACTGGCCGGAAACAATAATATAATTCTTTGAATTGAATAACTAAGGATCGGCGATTGTGATTTCCTTTTTGAAATGTCAACAGATGTATGAAGCGGCATTCCCACATCATGAGGGCTCGGCAAGCTGCTCTGAAGACTCTACCTCCTCCTAAGGAACTTGGCTTACAAGACTTCCTCTGTAAAAGGAAAGACAGGACACCTGCGGTGCCTGTCAACTTAAAACTCGGCAAAACGGTAAATGTGTTTTCGCAGCGATCTACCTTATGCTAGTTAAAGGCAGTGGACACTGTTGGTAATTACTCAAAATAATTATGAGCGTAAAACCTTACTTAATAACGAGTAAATGGGGAGCTGTTGATAGTATAAAACATTGTGAGAAATGGCTCCCTCTGAAGAAAGAAGTATTTTTCCACGAATTTGATTTTGAGACCTCAGATTAAGAATTTGATGTCTCGAAATCAATCGTCTGAAAGCACACAACTTCGTGTGACAAGGGTGTTTTTTCTTTCATTATTATCTCTCAACTTCGATGACCGATTGAGCTCATATTTTCACAGGTTTGTTTTTTTATGCATTGAGATACACCAAGTGAGAAGACTGGTCTAAGTCAATTACCAATAGTGTCCAGTGTCTTTAAAATAACTGAGGACCAGTCAAAACTCTCTCCAAAGCTCTCTCCAAGTCGGACCGGCTTATTCAGTGTTACAAACCTTCCTATTTCATATGAAAAATGGTCAGGTTGGTGTTGAGGAATCTTACCTCACTTTCCACCTCTAGAACCCTGGTTCGAATCACACCGGGGGCACTATGTGGATTGGGTTTCAGTCCCTACCTGACTGTTTGAGTTTTCCCTGGAGTAATTCTCTGGGGTTTTCCTCCTACCCCTAAAATTGAAACGTCTTCCTTTATGTCCTTGTATTCTCCCCAATTAGGTTCTTGGCTTGTACAATGATTAAGTTTGCTTTTCTGAGAGTCCTTGGCTTCACAACCAGAATAAATAAAATGAAATGGGGAAGCAGCTGACGGAGTGGCCAAATGACTAGCTAATGGACCTGCTGGCTAGTCACTGAAGAAGTTCAGGCCAAATTCTGTTACATTCTTGAGAAAGAAACCATCTCCTGATTAAAAAAATACTGCTTTGCGGTTTTACAAATCTAAACAGAGGCAAGAAGCAAAATTATAGTCTGGTTCTTTGTGTGCTTCAGAATAAGTGCTGGCATTGATAATGTGTACACAGGAAACTAAACAAAAATGGCTGTGTTCTTTGCTGCCAATTCTCTTACATTATTTGTTGGGAGTAGAATGTACAGCATGTTTACACTCTACTGAATCAAACTGCTTTGTTAACTTTGCCAATGTATATTTAGTGGAATGTAATTTGACAATACATGTATATAGATTGTCCTAGTTAAATTGTCCATGTGTATCTTATCCATAGTGTGTTGATATGTGGAAGCAGAGAGAGACTGACTATCCTCCTGCAGATATCAGCTTGGTAAGTTCAACTTATTCACCTTTACTCAACATCTTGAGTTAATTTTTACTTAGTGTGGCTGCATTTGTTGAACTGTTTGGGATTTCATGATGACAATCAGTGCATACTGATCGAATGGTTGAGTTGTTGCACCATTGGTTTTTTTCTTCAGAATCATGACAACTCACAGGGAGACTATTTCCATGTTGTTACCACAAACCCTATTAGATTGTGTCTCCACCATGCACAGTTTCAAATCCTACTTATGGACTTGGTGCTACCACAAACCTTACAAACCTTACTAGATTGTATCTCCACGATGTAAAGTTCAAAATCTTACTCATGTTTATGATGTGACCGCAAACCTTACTAGATTGTATCTCCACCATGCAGTTTCGAATCCTACTCATGGACTTGGTGTTACCACAAACCTTACTAGATTGTATATCCACCATGTAGAGTTTCAAAACCTACTCATGTACATGCTGTTTTCCGCAAACCTTACTAAATTGTATCTCTATCATGCACATGATATTGAAACCTAATTGGATTGCATCTTCACCAAGCAAAGTGTACAAATCGTTTATGTACTCATGTCCATTGTGTTACCCCAAACCTTACTAGATTGTATCTCCACCATGTTTCAAATCCTTCCCATGTACATGGTGTTACCGTTAATCCTGACAAGATTGTAACTCCACTGTGCCAAGATTAAAATTCTACTGAAGTAAGGTGTTCACAGTTTTTCTTTGGAAGATAGGGCTATACGTCCAAAATATTGCATCAAATGAATCACCATTTTTAATTATTATTTATATATCCAGGTTGAACAGCTTTCAAGTTGCCAAGAAAGACCGAGGCCAAGTAGCAACTCATTGGTAAGAAAAAGTTTTAACTACGCATAGAATCCCCTTAAACATTTTAAATAGATAAGCTTTCTGCTTTTCTGATAAAAAATTAAAGAACCAACTTAGTTCAAAGGATCCTTCAAGCACTGAGTTGTCCAAATTTTTCACTTTCAATACATCAACATTTAAATTACAAATAAAACAAGGCGTCCAAAAGACACCCAAACACCCCTCTGGCCAACACTTTGCGCTTATCCGTTTTCTTTCTACACCCCCCCTTCCCCACCATAGGTGGCAACTGTGGAGGAGATTCTAGAAACTGATAGGGGGAATGGTAAGGTGCATTATGCTCGGGTTTCTATCTACCAGCATCAGCTGGATCAGAGCTATGTGGGAGAACTTTACTATGATAGAGACTACAATGTACATGAAGGCAAGAGACCGGGTGTCACGTGCAGGTAAGCAATTATTCCTTTGTTGTTTTAGGGAACGGGATTGTCTAACAGTTTCAACATTTTAAAGGTCCCACAGAGAATTCCACTTTGACTACCCCGCCCTTCCCCAATATGTGTCTTTATCAATGTGCATTAAAGGATTTGGGTACTTTTTCTAAATGTCCGTAGATTTACATTAAACTTACATGGTTTGAAGATAATGATAAAGGAAAGCTTCCCTTCAAATATTACTTACTTAGGTGCTGTATTTGTTGAGAAGTGAGTAAAACAATGTCATGAAAATACGTTTGTAAATGCTTAAAATAATTTTCGTCTCATGAGACGAAAATTATTTTCATGACATTGTTTTACTCACTTCCCAAAAACTACAGCACCTCAGCCTGTAGTATTTTCAGGGAAGCTTTCTACTATCATTATCTTCAAACTGTGTAAGTTAAGTGTAAATCTGTGGACATTGTGTTTTTTGTCCTACAAAAAGGACATACACCTTTTAATAACATGTTTCCTGTGTGCCCCCCCCTCTTGTAAAGTTGACCTCAACACTCAACACCTCTACCCTACCTTGACACCAAGATGTAACTTCTGTTTTTTAATCCTTCCCCAAGCAGGTTCCCACTTGGCTCTTTCAAGAACGCTGAAATGTAAGTTGATTCCTCATCATTTCCTTCTTCTGAGAATCTTGTTCTTTTGTATAATATAAATAACCACAGCTCTTGAAAATAATTGCTTGTATTTTTTCTGGGAAGAAAAAACTTGACTGACACTTCTGATCACTGTCTGGTACGGCAACACACCGGCGGATGACCGAAAACGCCTTAATCTTGTAGTCAACACTGCTAGATTTATAATTGGTTGTTAGCTTCCTGCTTTTGAAAAAAATTATGCATTACAGGTTCTAAAGAAATCGAGAGCCGTTATTTCAGATGAACTTCCCTAAATGCCACAACTTCTTGCATGTGGCAAACTAAGATTTAAATCTTGAATCAAGTAAGTATGACGAAGACATTGCATGAAAGCTATGCTTGCCTTGCGTACACTCATGCACATTTCCATTGTTTAACCTCAGTGATGGTGATGTGTACAAGGGGTCAATAAGGGGTCAATGTTCTAGTGGGGTCGATGTTCTAGTGCGAAAATCTGACTTGCTTTTGTTTACTGTGTTATACTATGCTTATTTCCAATTTTGTTACCCTTTACAGTGTTTGAATAGCCTGAAAATACTACTAAATCAAGTTCCGTGTTGGTTAGCCTGTGTACTTGAAAAAATAGTCCTACTTTTTTTCAGGATCAAATGTCTTGCCTAACAATGTTTTGTGAATTGCAATAATCATTTCTGGAATTGTGCTTTATAAGAGCTGTCATTATAATTTCAAAGTCTTATATAGCGCATGTATCTACCAAACAAGGTACTCAAGGCGCTGAGTATATACAAACTCTCAGAAAGATAGGTTATTGCAGTGATGAATTCTGAGACCCACCTTATAAGGGTTTACAAGGTGCTACGGCGCATTAAGCAGCCACAGCCAGGAACACCGGGCGAACCCCTTCTCTTTTCAATAAGTGCACTGGGTTCTTTTACATGTGTTACACAACACATGGGACCAACTGCTTTACGTCCCATCTGAAGGACAAAGCAACGGTTAAGTGTCTTGCTTCAGGACACAAGTGTCACGGCTGGGGATTCGAACCCACACTCTGCTGATCATAAACACCAGAGTTTGAATTCGGTGCTCTTAACCGCTCAGCCACGACACTAATTATGACTATTATTTGTGAGTTTTGGAGCTTTATGTTATTTTCGACACAGGTATTTGCATCAATTTCGAGATCTCTTCACTGAAGAAGGTCGAAGGCAGGTGAAGATCACTAGGATTGTACCCGGACAAAATGCCTACAGTAACAACGCTGCAGCTTCAACAGCAGCAGCGACAGCCTCCCATGGTTCAGCAGGTGCTGCTGCGGGTAACAGCAACACCTCTGTACAAACCTCACTGCAGCAGAATAATAGTAATAATCAGGTTGGACAAGTTGCTGCACAGGTTGCTGCGCATGTTGCTGCACAGACTCCTAGCCAGGCTTCTGGTATTGTTATCAAGGTAAGACTCAACTTTAAGCCTGGCGTACATTGTCCCATGAAAACTGCTAAGGGCTATTAACTACCTCCGAACTTGCCCTGTGAGCTACTAAAAAAATGCACAGCCAACTTGTTTAAAAATGCTCACATTTCTTCCTTTTCAGATGTGAATAATAAATTTATAAACTGTATTAATTTGTTGTTGAGTGTGTAAATGTAACTTCATTTGATCCTTATACTGGTTGTGATTTCTACTGTTAACACACCTGAATGATACATTTATGGCAATACATGTAATCCAGGCTACTAAAAAGTAAAATGCACAGTTTACTAGCCCCCAGCTTAAGTGCAAGGCCCGACTATATCATTGGATTTTTTAGTACTACATTCATTCCTTTTCTTCGACTTCCAACAAACACACCAACCAACCAACCTGTCAAATTAAATTAAACAATAGTTCTTTCAATAAAATTTTGAAAAATTAATCATGTTTGTTTCAACTAGGCAAACTAATTTTCTTGCACATGTTAGGGTTTCATACATTTTTGTAGCAAGTTATTATGCACACTGTTTGAACTTTGACCTCCACAGGCAGAGCCAGGGCTGTCTGATAGCTCAGCACTCAGACTGTCTTTGTTGAATAACTCGGGAGGCCTTTCCAGTCCTGCAACTTCATTATCAGGTGATTTACACCAGTCACTAGACTATTAAGTAAAAAGGGTCTGTAAAGGTTTGGTAATGACTCTGAAATATAATCGTAGTAAAAAAAATAGTGGTAATAAGTACAACAGCTTTGGATGGAAAAATGCATTTTGAGAATTATTTCACTTTGAATTACTCTGGTTATGGAAAAAGATATCACTTTTTATTCCCCAAAAATGTAATATAACAAGGGTTACCACTAATCTAGTACAGGGGACTCACAGCTTAACGTCCCTTCCCAAGTGACAAAGCAACTATGGTAAAGTATCTTACTCAATAACACAAGTACCACAATCGGAACTCGAACCCACGCCCTGTCACACAGAGATTTTGAAAGTCCCCAGGAACAACATTTCAACTGAAGTGATTGAAGGTGGTCGGTACTGGGCGGGCCTGCCGAAAGCTCACAATTTGCCCAGCACTCCCAGCACTCGTCATGCCTACCTGAAGCTTGCACTTCAGCAACAATGGCCCCATACATAATTAAACATGATTAAATTTGCTAGTCCGCTCGTCCTTGGTGGATTTAAAAAAAAAAATGGATTTATAGCCCACCACTAAAGTTGGTCTAGCTACAAACCTGATAGTGTTATGGAATGTGAATTAATTATGTTGTTCATTGTTTTTTTCTTGACAGCCCATTTGTTTCAAGGTAACACCATTACCCTGGGTGCAGCTCCACAGCAGTCCACTCAACCATCTGTGCCTATCCTTAGTCCACCAATCACTGCTGGACGACACAAAGGCAGACAACCACCTGCATATCTAAATTTATCAAGGTACGATCATTTTGAAGTCATACAATTTGAGGTAATTTAAATAGCACATACACCTCCCTTAATATTCATGCAAGACGTCACCAATCTAACCCAAAATGAGGTCATCGGCGCCCTCAGTACCAACCACTCGATCCTAGTTGCAGTGGCTGCGCCGATGGACATGTTTTGGGTTAGAATGGTGACGTTATGCATGACTATTAAGTGAGACAATTTGCCGTTACAACAGAAACCATTAATTTTGTAATGAAGTAACTGATAATTTTTAATTATTTGTGTTTACAGAGCAAGTAGTGCCCCTCCAGATTCTGGTTTAATGATGACTTCACCCCAAGGAACCCCAACATCTCTTCCTGTTTCTTCGCCATGTAAGACACTATCTCTAGCTATCAGTCTCCTGATTCACTTTTATTGCTCAAAGTCTTGTTGACCTTGGATTTACTCATGTTAAAGATGGCACTTCTCTTGTGGGTGTAAAAGTTCAGCAATATATGTCTATATGAATTGAGGCAATGCATGATATGGTATCAATGTATATTCCGTTTGCGGTTACACCATGTGTACACCTTTTTACTGTGTATATTTTGTACCTTGGGAACTAGGTCTTGCATTTTATTCTGCTGCTGTACTGCTGCGGAGTAGATTTTGCAAGAAATTGACCAAAAGTCTCAGACTCTTCAGTATCCTGACGATGACTAGAGCAAGCTAGTCAAAACGTTGAGACCACTTAGGAACTCGCCCCTTGGCAGTGAAGTAAATAACGAGAAATCCCCTTGATTCACTAGGCATAGTCCCAGCCGATTTCATACCTTCCGCCCAGGTAGTAGTTAATAATTTCAGAAACAAGCAGTCTCCAAAAATATACTCCGTGGCAGTATAATAAAAAGCAAGACCTAGTTCCCGAAGAACTAAAAAACTACATAGCAAAGTAGATATACACATAGTGCATTACCACAAACCGAATATACAATATATGTCTACCTATTCAAAACTGATGACAAGTCAGGGTCACAAGCACCAGTCTATTTTAGATGTCAGCCTCACTATGATTATCCAGTATTGTACATTAGCCTCACTTTGAGTCCCATAATGAGTGTATTGTTTGATGTGTTGTTTTGTACTCCAGTATCTGGTTCAATGGCTCCACCTCCTACACCACCACCTCCATCATCCACTCCATCCTTCATCCCCGCCCCACCCTCTCCAAGTGTACACCCCAACCCGGGGCGTGTCATCACCCCAACCCTGGAGGGTGTGGCCGGGAGGGTGGCCACACCTACTGGGATTGCAAGCGGCCAAATGCCACACAGTGTAGCTGTAACCATAACTATGGCAGGTGGTGGTAGTATTGCAGTGCCTGTATCGATGGGTTTGGTTGGACATTCTCGAACAGGTAGGGATTTTAAGAAAGTTTTCTACATCCATGGAAAGTCGAGAAAATAGAATTAGCTGTTGCAAACAACTTACCAACCAAAAGGACCGAGAGTATAAATGCAAAAAGTAGTTTAAAGGCCTGACGTTTCGACCCTAGCAGAGTCTTTCTCGAAGGCTAAATGACTGCTTATGTTTCACTTAGTTACCTGTTCATGTTTGTTGTGTTGTCATTTAGCCTGCGAGAAAGACTCTGCTAGGGTCGAAACGTCAGGCCATTAACTATTTTTTTCCATGGAAAGTCATCAGCAATATGTGTTGGGCAGCGATATTTTTAAAACAGACGGGCGAGTTGAATGTAACAAGCAATAACTTAAACCTAGTTTTAACTGAGCAAAATGTCATAGGATGAAATCCTAGACCTCTTTCAATGAAGAGAGTGGTAGACGCGCGTTAAGACTTACTAATTACTTTAAAAAACTCATTACAATGCAAACTACCATGCATATTTGTATTCTCGTATTTTTATTGGTAAAACAATTCTTGTTATAAAATCATCCTGATTTCAATGCATATTCATCTGGCATTCTTTACTGGCAGGAACGGCTCTGTGTGAAATTCTTATAGCTGATGCCGTTTGATTTGGGGAAAAGCATGAACAGCTTCTAGCGTTTGTGTGTATTTATGGGAAATAGTTGCTAGTTATGAAATCAGTACAGCTTCAAACTTCCATGACGTATGTCGTAATACAACATTTTTGTACTAATATTTACACAAACGTATTTAACACATTTTTTAAAAGAGACAGTAAAGGCCATTTTAGTTTGTCCATTTCTTAGTCTACCTCTTTGATAACTGTACAACCTACAGTGTGGTACAAGATCAGTATGACACAAACTGATCCAACAAAAAAATCACGAGCGACATCAGATATTTATTTCATAGTTTTTCAAATTGTACCAGATGTGATGTCTTACATTTTTCTTGTATTTTCATCTTTTTGATTTACATATGTGTATTTTGTTTACATGTACATTGAAACTAAAGAATAAGTCTCAATGCACAAAAGTTGTTACTATTGAATTTGTTGTTGTTCATCACCAGGTATTGTTCAGACAGGGGGCAACCTCATTAGTTCTCCCATTAGCGTGATGACGAGTCTACCAGCTGGGTTTCCAACGGACATAAACTCAATAACCACAACGACCTCGACCACACCTCCAAGTACAACCACAGCATCAACACCCACCTCTTCCCCTACACAGGGTAACATCATATCCACACCCGCCGGGCTCCTGACGGGTCCCATCAACATCATCAACGCGGCCCACGGAGGGTTGTTGAGTACCGGGGCAGTCAGCTTATCTGGTGGGGCACAACTCGCTGCTGCTACAGGGATTACATCAGCACGACTCTCGCAGCTTGCCTTGAAGGGACACGGCGGAATCAGAGCACAAGGGCCACTCTCATTACTTCCGGTTTGAACCTTTTTACTTGTTGATTTGTTAAGTTTTATTTGCAGAGCACATGATAGTTAGTTGAAGTCAACAGTTTTGAGGAAGTATTGGTTTTGTTGATTAGCATTCGATCAGACCCAGGCCTGCTTTGATCATGTTGACAGTCGCTCTAATTAACAGATTGATTGCACAGTAATATACCATTATCACGTTGCCACCATCTTGGTCAAGTTTCCTGCCTCAAATAACAGTAATGAATGCCAGTTTACAAAAAAGGAACCAGACAAATTCTTCTTCAAGAAAATCAAGATGGGCGTACCATGATAAAGGTCTATTGAGTACATTGGGAGAACTTGGGATTCTTATGCCATTTGGTTTCTTTTGTTAATATCAAAGCAGGGACAGCAGACCATTCTATACAATGCCGCTCTGCAGCAACGAATACAGCAGCAACTACAGCAGCAGTATCAGCAACACCTTCAGCAACAGCAACAGCAGTCAACATCAGCAGCAGTCCAAGCCCAAAGGCAAGGCCTACCAGGCACCAGTGGTGGGCAGCAAACAAGTAGCAACGTGGTAGGCAAGAATACCATTAGTGCAACCCTTGGGTCATCACAGACGGCTGCTGTCCTGTCACAACTCACAGCCATTCAGGTAGAATCAAACAGTCAATCAACCGTATTTTAGCTCACATTTCGGCAGTTTACTTCAGCGAAGTTTTTACCAAGGAGAGTTGTCAAATATCTCCAGAAGCAATTTTTGCACCAACAAAGTTTGTGGCGTGTCAGGGCTAGTTCAGTGGACCCAAGTTCTTGTGGGTTTGAAGCGAGCGTGGTCATGAAACTTGTGCCCCTTGAGCAAGGCAACTATAATTGCTTTGTAAACAGTTGGGCAGGTAGTGCATTTTGCTCTACATGCCTACACCCTTATGGACTGTGATAGGGGTAACCCTGTTTCAGCCCCAGGAGTAGGTGGCAACATTCCTCTGGTGGCAATTGCTTTGGGTTGATAGCCTGTAACAGTTGAGTGTAGCCCTCTCCTTGAAGTGACTGTCCCACCTTGTGATGTTAGGCGATCTAATAGTTGTGGACGCTTTTCCAAGCAACTAAAGAAATTAAAATTTCTTTTGTTCTGTTGTGATCTTAATTTGACACAGTGGTCACAAGATAGAAACATTCAAATGTGCATACATACAAATAGAAAAAATGAATTATTATTGTGGAAATACACTCTATATACTGAAGGAACATTTCTATAACAATGCGGTTCAATTTGCCATGCTGAAATGTTACCAACATGTACGATATGTATTTTCTTAGCACATGTTTACCACATGTTTGCATAGTTCTATTAACGAGTGTGCATGACGTGCGCATGACGAGCAATAGATAGTTAAGTCATCTGAGAAGGGTTTATTAAAGGATTTGGGTACTTTTTCAAAATGTCCCTAGATTTACATTAAACTTACAGGGTTTGAAGATAATGATAGTGGAAAGCTTCCCTTCAAATATTACTTACTGAGGTGCTGTAGTTTTTGAGAAATTAGTAAAAAAAATGTAATGAAAATACGTTTGTAAATGATAAAAATAATTTTCATTACACTGTTTTACTCATTTCCCCAAAACTACAGCACCTCAGCACGTAATATTTTCAGGGAAGCTTTCTACTATCATTATCTTCAGACTGTGTAAGTTTAGTGTAAATCTGTGGACATTGTGTTTTTTGTCCTACAAGAGTTACATAGACCCTTTAAATAGATGGAGATCGAATACTGGAGATTTAATACCTAAATACAATAATGCCATATATTTCCTTTTTGCCTCTATAACATGGTCTACAGGCTAGCCAACTGACCCCTGCCCACCAACAAGCTCTCCATACACAGCAGCTACAAGCCCAGCTTGCCTACCAGAAACAGCAGCAGCTGCAGCTAAGACAACAGCAGCAGCAAGCACTCCAACAACACGCTAGCAGCAAGGGAAAGAGCAAAAAGCGTACCACACCAACTCCACCAAAGTAACGATGTAGTCATCATGTACTACCGTTAGGGACAAACTGCATCCTTGAAACTTTTCCTGTGACTTTAAATGATTGTGCTGCTTCATCAAACATTTGGTACTGAATTTGGATAATTCTATTTTCCTAATAAAAAAAAGGTGAATTAAATAAGACTTTCACTGACAATATTTGGTGGCATTATTTGACCAGCGTTAACTGTTCAGGT
Source organism: Asterias amurensis (assembly GCF_032118995.1). Classification (NCBI taxonomy): domain Eukaryota; kingdom Metazoa; phylum Echinodermata; class Asteroidea; order Forcipulatida; family Asteriidae; genus Asterias; species Asterias amurensis. Next base: position 13,142,583 of record NC_092651.1, read on the forward strand.
GGTGTCATCAATTTGTGTTGAAATTTTCAGCAACCATATCCCCCCTACCAGCTGGGTTTGTATAACTACTCAATGCTATATTGAAGATGAATCTTAGTTTCTATCTGTTGACGACTTCCATGCATGTTTAACACGGCAACGATACCACGCTCGCCATTTTTTGGCAGTCAACAGGTAGGTGTGAAAATGCGACATTGCCTATATGCGCACTACACTTCAATATGTGCACATATGCCATTAACTCACAAAATGTCGCAACCAAGATTATTGTGATGATGACATCAGTTGAACAGGGTCAAATATTGTGGTCAAGTCAACAATCAAAAGGGGACTTCATTCCCTTCAATATTTTTTACTGAAAGTTTGTGCAGCATTTATTGTTATAATCAATCAACTCATTTTCAGGGCCATGCAAGAAGTCTGATGTCAAATGCCTACTTCGGACTTGTATCTACTTAAAACAAAACCTATACATTGTGTCTTTTAAAATCTAAAGATAGTGAAGAACAATTACTAAGTTCCACACACATGGAGTAGATTTTACTTCATCAATGCCAAAAATAAATCAAGACAAAGTTGCAACCCTACCCTGAAAATCCCACGACCAAATTGTCAAATTAGAGTTGTAAATATTTATAATCAAAAAGTAAGTTAATACCACAGAAAGAAGACCAACGAATCTTTTGTTCCGTTTTAGCTAGAGGTTCTTGATACACCAAAGGTGCAATTGGCCCACAAAAGAACCTTAACATTTTTTACATTGTGAAGACAGAAACGAGGTAGACGATATGCAATGTGCATTAAGTACCTTTTTTACGTGTAGCATATTTTATTTTTTCTTCTAGAGAACATTGTTATTCTAGTAGTATTTTTCTTAGAACTAATATGCACTATTATATACGTCAATGTGTTTATTATTGTAGATGCAGATTGAATTTATTAACAATCATGACACTCAGTGAAATATGTTGTAATAAGGACAAACATTTTATAGAAATTTTTAACATTTGTTTAAAAAAAAAAAACAGAAGTAGATTCAAGAAGGAATCAAAAATGAAAGTGTTAGTACACAGTGTCTTTGTTGGATGAAATCAGTGGACTTTAAGAGCTTTGTTACGATTTGAGGTGCTTAGAACAGTGAAGAAGTCTGGTATGTTCGTATAAAGCCATGTATTTAAGGTGTGCTTTTCAAAAATTCTGATGGAGCTGAAACAAGGGTCAAAGCTGTTATGAAAAGGTAAATTTCACTGAAATACTGCCTTGTTTCACTGGCTGATCGGGGCCCAATTTCATGTCTCTGCTTACCGCTGAAATCTGTGCTTACAATCAGCATTTTCCGCTTGCACGTCAAACACTGAATTTTGATTTTCTGCAGTAGCTGTTTAGGCAAAGAATGCCTAGCAACAGGAAGTGCGCAGCCAAAATTCCCTGCTAATCCTAGAAATACGCTTGACGTAACCGCATAATTCCCTGCTCTGCAAGCGCCGATTCTTTGCTCATGGTAAGCAGAGCCATGACATTGGGCCCTGGTTACTTCAAAAAGGATTTCGGATAGTTTCTTTATGTTAACACAAAGTTTTGAGAGCACTGGTTTTTAGTAGTCTAGATTTCAACTAACATGACGTTTTGTTTGGGAATTTTGATGCATTTTCAAGCAAGTGTAAGTTGAACTTCCTAGTTATCAACGGCTCAGGTCTAGAGATAACCTATTCTCTGCTTGCACGCAAAACTTCCCATTGAAATCTAGACTTGACAAGTCGTTTATTGTTAGTTATAGCGTTAACAAAAAGGCCCTCTCACAACTGTACTCTTGTGTAGAATTTGAAACTTTGCGTAGTGGAAGTGTTGGTTGTGAAAAGAACCCGTTCTAAAAAGAACCTGTGGCTAACGACCGTGGTTTCAATCAGTACGCTCCTGAAAACAATCGGAGCATACTGATCGAAACATTGAGTCAACCATCGGTTCTTTTTCAGAACAAACACTACTCAAAGAGATATATTCATAATGGTATTATCGCAAACCTCTCTCAGTCATACTCTTGTGAGTCTACTGCTCGGTGCGAGACAACTGCTCTAATGACTACGGCCCCGTTAAAATGGCAAGTAGTCAAGAGCCAGCAATGGAGAGCAGTATAATAACGTGAGATCATGCAAAGCGACAAACATTTGACGAGACGACTTTTATACAAGTCTATGGCTCAGGCTATTTTCTTTTTACTTGAAATGACGACATCTAGACACTTGCGACCCAACAAAAACATTGTGTACATTCTATACTGTTGCTTTTTATATTTGTATGCGTCGGGATACATTGATATGAGTGGATGACTAAATAAAATGATTTTAAACGCCATTCTGTGTCCAGTCGAGTTGTGATTTTAATTGAACGGTTAATCAAACAAGTTCTGAAATAGTGCTCTATTAGCACCCACATGATCAACATCTCAAACTGCTCATTATTTTTCAACTGGTGTGTAGAGCTTTGGTTTAATTTCATTTGATACAGCACCTTGTAAGGGTTTACAAGGTTGTGTGGTGCAGTCTGCTTAAACAAGTGCGATAAATTTTACAGGACAGGGGAACAAATGGAAACAGCATGAAGATCGTATCCCCTGCATCACACACAAAGTGCATTTTAATAATAATTTGGGCGGCTAATCATCCTTACTCGCAGTCGCAGCTAGAGCTGAATTGCGAAGGACGCGGCTACAACGTGTTTGAGCAGCAGGCATGCAAGGGCGCCTTCAGCTGCCAGCCACGTACCATCAACCCAAATATCAAACTACATGATACAAATTAATTAATCGTTAAGTCACCATCAGATTATATGTACACACACCATTGTACAACTGTTAATTTTTTTTAAGTAATTGTAATGATGGGGGGGGGGGTATACACAATCCTTACAGCTCCATTTTCAATATTTGTCAAATAAAAGCAGCTATTTATTTTAGCACTAATCGTGTGCTTTTAAATTATGGTTTTATCACAAGGGACCACAGTGAATTGTTGGACTCAGCTCAGCAACTTAGTATTTTTAGATAATGGTCCCCATAGCGCTCTCTTGGACGAAGTGTACAAGTTTAAATTAACAGTCTCCCTATATAAACGCAAGCTCCTGCGACTTTGGTCGCTTCGTCAACAGTCTCTAGACGCGTGTTATGTATTTTATAACTCCATGGTTTGTGCAAATTACCAGTAGTGCTTTTAAGTTTTATGAAATGTCCTTCATTGGTTCTTTATCACAAACACAGACCGTCATGGAGAGCTGTTGGATATTTCAGCAATAGTGTATTTTTCATGAATTGATGGTCCCTATAACTATAGCGCTCTCGTTGATTTTACCTCCATGATTGGACAGAAGTGTCTTAAGTTTGTTTAACATTCTTTTTTTTAAGCCCCCTCCGCTCCTACTATTCTACAACAAACACTCTATCTATACTTGCTATTAAACTCCAGGGTTAATAGCAATCATATGTGCAATAAAATCACTTATTTATACGTATTTTAGCACACCATGGAAAGTTATTGGATAGTTCAGCAAGTGTATTTTTATTTAATGGTCCCCATAAATAGCGCTCTCATTGGTAAGAAGTGTCTTAGTTTAATTAACGGTCTCCTTATACAGCGCCTCCTACGACGTTGGTTGTTTAGTTTAGTTAATGGTCTCATCATCATGTACATACACTTCGACCGGAGCCGGAGGATTCAGAATACACCCAGCCTAATTAAGAACTGGTACTGACTCTGGTTCTCTACGCCCATCTCTCTATAAAAATAGTAATGTAATAGTATTCCAAACTATCTTTGTAAATAGCAATCATGGTAAAATTGTATCATGTTGACTGGAGAGTGGATAAGACACGTACGGAGAGAGGTGTTTCAGTTCTATATTATTATTTATATAAAAAAAAAAGTAGAAGATGATGTACGAAAAACTATACGTTAAAACAAGATACAACAACAAAACAGATTCAATTTTGTAATAGCAATGCACTGATGTGATGGTGAACCTACTTGCATGGTCAAACGACAGAATAAACTTCGTAATCGTAGTAATGGTATGTCCATACAAAGGGAAAACACAAGCGCGACTTTTATCACCTGTTATTTAACGGTCCCCATAAATGGCGCTCTCATTGGTCAGAAGTGTCTTAGTTTAATTAATGGTCTCCTTTAACAGCGCCCTCCTACTGCGAGGATAGTTTAGTTTTGTTAACGGTCTCCTTATCTGGCGCCCTCAACGGAAGAGGTTAGCCTTGACTGGTCCCAGGCACACTTGACTACACAGGCCCTATGGACGATTGCAGGGATTTCATTGGATAACGCGCAGTGACGTAAGCTTTTCATATCTGTTATGATTGGTTCGCGAAACCGGTCGGTGACTTGAACACTTTTGATCGTCTGCTCAGCACCTAATGTATTGAGGGCGGTACACAAGGAGACCGTTAATTAAAACTAAGACACTTCTGACCAATGAGAGCGCTATTTAAGGGGACCGTTAAATAGTAGGACAGAGTATATACGTGACGACCGGTGATGCTGAATAATTGTCTGTCGCGTATGCAATGTGCAACAACAATGTGTATCATGATCATGCTATCATGTTATGTATCCTGTTTTAGACGCTATCACTACTATGGAAACTTCAGTGTCAAGGGGGAAGAAGTCGCAGTGTGGAGTTGAGCATAACATAGAGCTAGGCATGTAATTCTTTTAATTTATTTAGCTCTAGTCTATGACACACAACTGCAACGAGTTGTGCCCCACCAAATCGGCTGCTACGGTCCCGGAACATCCGACGAGCATCTTGTTCACGACGAGGTTTATGGGTTCGATTCTAGGCTCGTTCATAATCACCGCCATCCGTAAGTATTTTTTTTTCTGTATAGTTTATACCATGTTCCTTGCTCTATTATTTGTATATGTAATACACATGTGGCTAAACTGCACATAATAAATACGGTAATGCACACGCTGCAATCACATCATGCGTGTCGCATGCAGTGATGCTGAGCAGACGATCGGAAAAAAGTGTGCAAAAGTGAAGTCACCAACCTGTCCACCCTTTGACCAATCATAACATAATGTAAAGCTTACGTCACTGCGCGTTATCCAATAAAAATCCTTGCAATCCAATATGGCGTGTCAAACGTTGCATTATTCGATAATGTACAATATATGTGCGATGTTTCTCATAATATATGCGATAATTGTCACATATGTGCGATATTCATTTGATGTATGCAATAAATGTAATATATATGCAATAAATGTAATATATATGCAATAAATGTAATATATGTGCAATAAATGTAATATATATGCAATAAATTGTAATATATGTGCGATAAATTGTAATATATGTGCGATAAATTGTAATATATGTGCGATAAATTGTAATATATGTGCGATAAATTGTAATATATGTGCGATAAATTGTAATATATGTGCGATAAATTGTAATATATGTGCAATAATTTGCAATATATGTGCGATAATTTGCAATATATATGCGATAATTTTTAATATATGTTTGATAATTTTGTAGTATATTATATGCGATCATTTGTATGCGATGTTTTGTGACGATATACATATGCAATAATTTAATATACATGTGCGATGTTCGTTCTTATATATGTGCGAAAACGGAATTGTGGGATATAGTATGACTTCCTGTCCACTTGATCCCCGTATCCGTAATGTTTTAGATCGGGCCAGACTATACTCTTGACGGTATAGTATGGTTCCTATGGTTCAATGAGATTGGCGTAGTGTTTATAGTGATGGTCAGGGTACGAGACTCGAGCAGCGTATTTCCGAAATAGCCAGCCAGCCGCGTATTCGGATAATAGAACACATACAGTACAGGGAGGTGACAAAATGTTGCATTTTGCTCAAATCTGAAGGTGAAGATCTGTTTTACTCGAACGAATTCTGCAATATTAGCATAATTTAGATATGTTAATTGATAATATGTCAATTTCATAGCTTCACATGATTAAAAAAATAATTTATAAAAAGTGAAAAACATTAACAAAACGTCAAAAAATGACCCGCAAACAAAAAGGCAAAAATTTGTATTTTGTATTTTTTGCATTTTGTAATATGTCAAAAAATCATCACTGTGAAATACAAAACCATAACTTGAAAAGAATTTATACCCTTCGTTAAAACAAAACATTTAATTTGTAATCCAGAACTTTCAAGACTAATATAGTGGGCGTATCAAATTTTGGAGCTGGGTAAATTTGGTTCACTATCTAGTGGTTAATTAACCACAGTTATTCTGACGCCATTGTCAATGTACATTCCGCCCAATTACATAGACGGTGGACTTAAACACAATTTGAAAAGAATTTGAACCCTTCGTTAAGACAAAAAGTTGCTTTCTTGTTCCAGAATCTTGAAGGAAGATAGACTAAACGTATCAAATTTTGAGCTGGCTAAATTGGTCAACTATTATTGATTCTGCAATAAAAAGAAAATGTTTGTCTTATCAATTACTAAATAAATTTGTTTATTGTTCGTAAGCATATACTCTTATGTTTGAAAGAAAAACACTTCTATTTCCAGGTGACTTTAAATTGTAGAACAGTTAAAGTTAGTAAATTACCGAGCTATATCTGAAACACTCATGATTGATTATTTTTAGTTGTTGTCAATAAAATTTAAAATTTCTTGTGCTATAAAAATTCAACTGTGTCTTGTTTGCAAAATCATTTTTCAAATTTTTGGAATATTAAGCACCACATTTATAGTTATGGTGTTGTTATTCACAGTGATGTTTTTTGACATATTAAAAAATGCAAAAAACACAAAATACAAATTTTTGCCTTTTTGTTTGCGGGTCATTTTTTGACGTTTTGTTAATGTTTTTCACTTTTTATAAATTATTTTTTTAATCATGTGAAGCTATGAAATTGACATATTATCAATTAATATATCTAAATTATGCTAATATTGCAGAATTCGTTCGAGTAAAACAGATCTTCACCTTCAGATTTGAGCAAAATGCAACATTTTGTCACCTCCCTGTACTGTATGTGTTCTATTATCCGAATACGCGGCTGGCTGGCTATTTCGGAAATACGCTGCTCGAGTCTCGTACCCTGACCATCACTATAAACCCTACGCCAATCTCATTGAACCATAGGAACCATACTATACCGTCCAGAGTATAGTCTGGCCCGATCTAAAACATTACGGATACGGGGATCAAGTGGACAGGAAGCCATACTATATCCCACAATTCCGTTTTCGCACATATATAAGAACGAACATCGCACATGTATATTAAATTATCGCATATGTATACCGTCACAAAACATCGCATACAAATGATCGCATATAATATACTACAAAATTATCAAACATATATTAAAAATTATCGCATATATATTGCAATTTATCGCACATATATTACAATTTATCGCACATATATTACAATTTATCGCACATATATTACAATTTATCACACATATATTACAATTTATCGCACATATATTACAATTTATCGCACATATATTACAATTTATCGCACATATATTACAATTTATCGCACATATATTACAATTTATTGCATATATATTACATTTATTGCATATATATTACATTTATTGCATATATATTACATTTATTGCATACATCAAATGAATATCGCACATATGTGACAATTATCGCACATATATGAGAAACATCGCACATATATTGTACATTATCGAATAATGCAACGTTTGACACGCCATAATCCAATGCCACTTTGGCAAGACCAGTGCCATTCTTTATCATTGCGGACACCAGTTAAAGACAAGGGACCAGTCGCAGCTGAACTCCACCGTTGATGGCGCTATGTAAGGAGACCGTTAACTAAACTAAGACACTTCTGACCAATGAGAGCGCTATTTATGGGGACCGTTAAAAAAAAAAAGTTGTCGACTTCTTCCTTCCGTGACCATCTATTTGTTGGTGTCGTCTGCTGCTTGCTGGTGGACGTCAACAAATTCAGCTTGAAGACAAAATATGGTTGTTGGTATGTAGTGTTTCATTTTCTAATTTTATCATTTAATTAATTGTGAAACAGTCATGACAGTGGTGGCAGGATACAGAAAATCTCCCTATGCGGAAACCTATTAAATAATACTGTTAGTTGGGTACAGGAGAAGACCGGGGACCCTAACTAAACCCTAAATAAAACAACTATAATAAATGACTAAATTTGGTTACGAATGAATTGGTTTAGTTATGTTGTTTTGTTAATTAATGTTAGTCCTGCCCTAGCCCTGGGATCTGGGTCGGGGATAGACCACCTTGTTGAGTTGTTCACACAGTGTTTAGTATTAATTAACTGACATACAGATCCTTGTCATTTGAATTTTGATTGGTGAATGGTGGAACTTAGTCACGTGACATTCACTATACTCCCATCATGCCCATCTGCACCGACGATCAAAAAGACCTATATTCGCCCATGGGGAATAGCATTTCCCATTCAACAGTTAGGATCATCCTTGTTAGTGTTACCAATGTTTTGAGCAGTACAGCGCCACCGGTAAAACAAAGGAGCACCTGTGCAAAAGATTGTGATCTGATTGCTATTAAAAATTTGTGCATTGTACAAAATTTCAAAATACATCAAATGACAAGGATCTATGTCAGTTACATAAAGCAAATATTGAGTGGCTTTAATTCGGTAAAATTTTGACTGTTCTATTTCAATCGGCTTCGCCTCGTGAAATGGAAGTCCAAATTTTACCTTTCGATAATATTCCTCCCATTCCACTCTAAGCCACTCAATATTTGTATACTATTCTAGTAGTCGCACTTCAAATAGTTGCAACTCAGCTATGATGAGATTGTTAAGACACAACCAATTTTGAATTCTTACTCAACAAGATGCATTTTTGTATGCGTGCTGTCATGTAGGAGGTCCCGTTTTCGAGGTGTCCCTTAAAACGTGGCAAATCTTTTACCTCTCTGTGCGCAATGTAAACAGTCCCTAGATAGATAAAAATTGTGTGGTTACTATATATTTGCATACTTCATTTTAACAAATGAAGAAATTAGGGCATCGGTTGATATGGCATCATTATTTTTTTCCCAATTCAAAGAAAAAGGCATAATACCGTGAAATTGGTAAGATGAGGATGCCTGCAAGTGCAATAGTCACTGCATGATGTCTCTGAATCTGATGTTTTGTAGGAATATGTTGTTGTTGTGAATTGTCGTGAGCAACCCAAATGGTTTACCAACCAAACCAAACAGGTAGTCATGGATAGTAGTCGAGACTATTTTTCTAGAAATCAGACTATTTGTGTAACTAGTGCATCATAATTTAGGCAGCATGATTAACCCAGTAGTTGAAAAACAGAAGTCACGACAACTAATAATTTGAGTCGAGACTACGACACTACATGTTTGAGTCGCCCAGGCCTAATCAAAAGTGATTCGGATTGGGTACTGGTCAAATGCAACTGTATGCAATCAGTTAAGTATAGGCTGGTTTTTAAATAGTCGGAACCTGACGGTAGAAAGAGAACTTAATGTTCTCGCCTATTTCTTTGGGATGGCTTTTGATTATTAGTCTTAATGTTTACTTTCAAATTATCGAAACTAACTATTCTTAGTCCTAGACTCTACCTTTCCTGGTGTTTTCACATTGTCGTTTGAGCGGATGAAACAAGAACAGTCATCCTACTTGTTCTCGACTATATAAGGAATTGGATACAATCGTAATACAACATTTTTGTACTAATATTTACACAAACGTATTTAACACATTTTTTAAAAGAGACAGTAAAGGCCATTTTAGTTTGTCCATTTCTTAGTCTACCCCTTTGATAACTGTACAACCTACAGTGTGGTACAAGATCAGTATTACACAAACTGATCCAACAAAAAAATCACGAGCGACATCAGATATTTATTTCATAGTTTTTCAAATTGTACCAGATGTGATGTCTTACATTTTTCTTGTATTTTCATCTTTTTGATTTACATATGTGTATTTTGTTTACATGTACATTGAAACTAAAGAATAAGTCTCAATGCACCAAAGTTGTTACTATTGAATTTGTTGTTGTTCATCACCAGGTATTGTTCAGACAGGGGGCAACCTCATTAGTTCTCCCATTTGCGTGATGACGAGTCTACCAGCTGGGTTTCCAACGGACATAAACTCAATAACCACAACGACCTCGACCACACCTCCAAGTACAACCACAGCATCAACACCCACCTCTTCCCCTACACAGGGTAACATCATATCCACACCCGCCGGGCTCCTGACGGGTCCCATCAACATCATCAACGCGGCCCACGGAGGGTTGTTGAGTACCGGGGCAGTCAGCTTATCTGGTGGGGCACAACTCGCTGCTGCTACAGGGATTACATCAGCACGACTCTCGCAGCTTGCCTTGAAGGGACACGGCGGAATCAGAGCACAAGGGCCACTCTCATTACTTCCGGTTTGAACCTTTTTACTTGTTGATTTGTTAAGTTTTATTTGCAGAGCACATGATAGTTAGTTGAAGTCAACAGTTTTGAGGAAGTATTGGTTTTGTTGATTAGCATTCGATCAGACCCTGCTTTGATCATGTTGACAGTCGCTCTAATTAACAGATTGATTGCACAGTAATATACCATTATCACGTTGCCACCATCTTGGTCAAGTTTCCTGCCTCAAATAACAGTAATGAATGCCAGTTTACAAAAAGGAACCAGACAAATTCTTCTTCAAGAAAGTCAAGATGGGCGTACCATGATAAAAGTCTATTGAGTACATTGGGAGAACTTGGGATTCTTATGCCATTTGGTTTCTTTTGTTAATATCAAAGCAGGGACAGCAGACCATTCTATACAATGCCGCTCTGCAGCAACGAATACAGCAGCAACTACAGCAGCAGTATCAGCAACACCTTCAGCAACAGCAGCAGCAGTCAACATCAGCAGCAGTCCAAGCCCAAAGGCAAGGCCTAGCAGGCACCAGTGGTGGGCAGCAAACAAGTAGCAACGTGGTAGGCAAGAATACCATTAGTGCAACCCTTGGGTCATCACAGACGGCTGCTGTCCTGTCACAACTCACAGCCATTCAGGTAGAATCAAACAGTCAATCAACCATATTTTAGCTCACATTTCGGCAGTTTACTTTGGTGAAGTTTTTACCAAGGAGGGTTGTCAAATATCTCCAGAAGTAATTTTTGTAACAACAAAGTTTGTGGCGTGTCGAGGCTAGTTCAGTGGACCCAAGCTCTTGTGGGTTTGAAGCGAGCGTGGTCATGAAACTTGTGCCCCTTGAGCAAGGCAACTATAATTGCTTTGTAAACAGTTGGGCAGGTAGTGCATTTTGCTCTACATGCCTACACCCTTATGGACTGTGATAGGGGTAACCCTGTTTCAGCCCCAGGAGTAGGTGGCAACATTCCTCTGGTGGCAATTGCTTTGGGTTGATAGCCTGTAACAGTTGAGTGTAGCCCTCTCCTTGAAGTGACTGTCCCACCTTGTGATGTTAGGCGATCTAATAGTTGTGGACGCTTTTCCAAGCAACTAAAGAAATTAAAATTTCTTTTGTTCTGTTGTGATCTTAATTTGACACAGTGGCCACAAGATAGAAACATTCAAATGTGCGAACATACAAATAGAAAAAATGAATTATTATTGTGGAAATACACTCTATACACTGAAGGAACATTTCTATAACAATACGGTTCAATTTGCCATGCTGAAATGTTACCAACATGTACGATATGTATTTTCTTAGCACATGTTTACCACATGTTTGCATAGTTCTATTAACGAGTGTGCATGACGTGCGCATGACGAGCAATAGATAGTTAAGTCATCTGAGAAGGGTTTATTAAAGGATTTGGGTACTTTTTCAAAATGTCCCTAGATTTACATTAAACTTACAGGGTTTGAAGATAATGATAGTGGAAAGCTTCCCTTCAAATATTACTTACTGAGGTGCTGTAGTTTTTGAGAAATTAGTAAAAACATGTAATGAAAATACATTTGTAAATGATAAAAATATTTTTCATTACACTGTTTTACTCATTTCCCCAAAACTACAGCACCTCAGCACGTAATATTTTCAGGGAAGCTTTCTACTATCATTATCTTCAGACTGTGTAAGTTTAGTGTAAATCTGTGGACATTGTGTTTTTTGTCCTACAAGAGTTACATAGACCCTTTAAATAGATGGAGATCGAATACTGGAGATTTAATACCTAAATACAATAATGCCATATATTTCCTTTTTGCCTCTATAACATGGTCTACAGGCTAGCCAACTGACCCCTGCCCACCAACAAGCTCTCCATACACAGCAGCTACAAGCCCAGCTTGCCTACCAGAAACAGCAGCAGCTGCAGCTAAGACAACAGCAGCAGCAAGCACTCCAACAACACGCTAGCAGCAAGGGAAAGAGCAAAAAGCGTACCACACCAACTCCACCAAAGTAACGATGTAGTCATCATGTACTACCGTTAGGGACAAACTGCATCCTTGAAACTTTTCCTGTGACTTTAAATGATTGTGCTGCTTCATCAAACATTTGGTACTGAATTTGGATAATTCTATTTTCCTAATAAAAAAAGGTGAATTAAATAAGACTTTCACGAACAATATTTGGTGGCATTATTTGACCAGCGTTAACTGTTCAGGTGGTGTCATCAATTTGTGTTGAAATTTTCAGCAACCATATCCCCCCTACCAGCTGGGTTTGTATAACTACTCAATGCTATATTGAAGATGAATCTTAGTTTCTATCTGTTGACGACTTCCATGCATGTTTAACACGGCAACGATACCACGCTCGCCATTTTTTGGCAGTCAACAGGTAGGTGTGAAAATGCGACATTGCCTATATGCGCACTACACTTCAATATGTGCACATATGCCATTAACTCACAAAATGTCGCAACCAAGATTATTGTGATGATGACATCAGTTGAACAGGGTCAAATATTGTGGTCAAGTCAACAATCAAAAGGGGACTTCATTCCCTTCAATATTTTTTACTGAAAGTTTGTGCAGCATTTATTGTTATAATCAATCAACTCATTTTCAGGGCCATGCAAGAAGTCTGATGTCAAATGCCTACTTCGGACTTGTATCTACTTAAAACAAAACCTATACATTGTGTCTTTTAAAATCTAAAGATAGTGAACAACAACTACTAAGTTCCACACACATGGAGTAGATTTTACTTCATCAATGCCAAAAATAAATCAAGACAAAGTTGCAACCCTACCCTGAAAATCCCACGACCAAATTGTCAAATTAGAGTTGTAAATATTTATAATCAAAAAGTAAGTTAATACCACAGAAAGAAGACCAACGAATCTTTTGTTCCTTTTTAGCTAGAGGTTCTTGATACACAAAAGGTGCAATTGGCCCACAAAAGAACCTTAACATTTTTTACATTGTGAAGACAGAAACGAGGTAGACGATATGCAATGTGCATTAAGTACCTTTTTTACGTGTAGCATATTTTATTTTTTCTTCTAGAGAACATTGTTATTCTAGTAGTATTTTTCTTAGAACTAATATGCACTATTATATACGTCAATGTGTTTATTATTGTAGATGCAGATTGAATTTATTAACAATCATGACACTCAGTGAAATATGTTGTAATAAGGACAAACATTTTATAACAATTTTTAACATTTGTTTAAAAAAAAAAACAGAAGTAGATTCAAGAAAGAATCAAAAATGAAAGTGTTAGTACACAGTGTCTTTGTTGGATGAAATCAGTGGACTTTAAGAGCTTTGTTACGAATTGAGGGGCTTAGAACAGTGAAGAAGTCTGGTATGTTCGTATAAAGCCATGTATTTAAGGTGTGCTTTTCAAAAATTCTGATAGAGCTGAAACAAGGGTCAAAGCTGTTATGAAAAGGTAAATTTCACTGAAATACTGCCTTGTTTCACTGGCTGATCGGGGCCCAATTTCATGTCTCTGCTTACCGCTGAAATCTGTGCTTACAATCAGCATTTTCCGCTTGCACGTCAAACACTGAATTTTGATTTTCTGCAGTAGCTGTTTAGGCAAAGAATGCCTAGCAACAGGAAGTGCGCAGCCAAAATTCCCTGCTAATCCTAAAAATACGCTTGACGTAACCGCATAATTCCCTGCTCTGCAAGCGCCGATTCTTTGCTCATGGTAAGCAGAGCCATGACATTGGGCCCTGGTTACTTCAAAAAGGATTTCGGATAGTTTCTTTATGTCAACACAAAGTTTTGAGAGCACTGGTTTTTCGTAGTCTAGATTTCAATTAACATGACGTTTTGTTTGGGAATTTTGATGCATTTTCAAGCAAGTGTAAGTTGAACTTCCTAGCTATCAACGGCTCAGGTCTAGAGAAAACCTTTCTCTGCTTGCACGCAAAACTTCCCATTGAAATCTAGACTTGACAAGTCGTTTATTGTTTGTTATAGCGTTAACAAAAAGGCCCTCTCACAACTGTACTCTTGTGTAGAATTTGAAACTTTGCGTAGTGGAAGTGTTGGTTGTGAAAAGAACCCGTTCTAGAAAGAACCTGTGGCTAACGACCGTGGTTTCAATCAGTACGCTCCTGAAAACAATCGGAGCATACTGATTGAAACATTGAGTCAACCATCGGTTCTTTTTCAGAACAAACACTACTCAAAGAGATATATTCATAATGGTATTATCGCAAACCTCTCTCAGTCATACTCTTGTGAGTCTACTGCTCGGTGCGAGACAACTGCTCTAATGATTACGGCCCCGTTAAAATGGCAAGTAGTCAAGAGCCAGCAATGGAGAGCAGTATAATAACGTGAGATCATGCAAAGCGACAAACATTTGACGAGACGACTTTTATACAAGTCTATGGCTCAGGCTATTTTCTTTTTACTTGAAATGACGACATCTAGACACTTGCGACCCAACAAAAACATTGTGTACATTCTATACTGTTGCTTTTTATATTTGTATGCATCGGGATACATTGATATGAGTGGATGACTAAATAAAATGATTTTAAACGCCATTCTGTGTCCAGTCGAGTTGTGATTTTAATTGAACGGTTAATCAAACAAGTTCTGAAATAGTGCTCTATTAGCACCCACATGATCAACATCTCAAACTGCTCATTATTTTTCAACTGGTGTGTAGAGCTTTGGTTTAATTTCATTTGATACAGCACCTTGTAAGGGTTTACAAGGTTGTGTGGTGCAGTCTGCTTAAACAAGTGCGATAAATTTTACAGGACAGGGGAACAAATGGAAACAGCATGAAGATCGTATCCCCTGCATCACACACAAAGTGCATTTTAATAATAATTTGGGCAGCTAATCATCCTTACTCGCAGTCGCAGCTAGAGCTGAATTGCGAAGGACGCGGCTACAACGTGTTTGAGAAGCAGGCATGCAAGGGCGCCTTCAGCTGCCAGCCACGTACCATCAACCCAAATATCAAACTACATGATAAAAATTAATTAATCGTTAAGTCACCATCAGATTATATGTACACACTTACACCATTGTGCAACTGTTAATTTTTTTAAAGTAATTTTAATGATGGGGGGGGGGGGTATACACAATCCTTACAGCTCCATTTTCAATATTTGTCAAATAAAAGCAGCTATTTATTTTAGCACTAATCGTGTGCTTTTAAATTATGGTTTTATCACAAGGGACCACAGTGAATTGTTGGACTCAGCTCAGCAACTTAGTATTTTTAGATAATGGTCCCCATAGCGCTCTCTTGGACGAAGTGTATAAGTTTAAATTAACAGTCTCCCTATATAAGCGCAAGCTCCTGCGACTTTGGTCGTTTCGTCAACAGTCTCTAGACGCGTGTTATGTATTTTATAACTCCTAGTTTGTGCAAATTACCAGTAATGCTTTTAAGTTTTATGAAATGTCCTTCATTGGTTCTTTATCACAAACACAGACCGTCATGGAGAGCTGTTGGATATTTCAGCAATAGTGTATTTTTCATGAATTGATGGTCCCTATAACTATAGCGCTCTCGTTGATTTTACCTCCATGATTGGACAGAAGTGTCTTAAGTTTGTTTAACGTTCATTTTTTTAAGCCCCCTCCGCTCCTACTATTCTACAACAAACACTCTATCTATACTTGCTATTAAACTCCAGGGTTAATAGCAATCATATGTGCAATAAAATCACTTATTTATACGTATTTTAGCACACCATGGAAAGTTATTGGATAGTTCAGCAAGTGTATTTTTATTTAATGGTCCCCATAAATAGCGCTCTCATTGGTAAGAAGTGTCTTAGTTTAATTAACGGTCTCCTTATACAGCGCCTCCTACGACGTTGGTTGTTTAGTTTAGTTAATGGTCTCATCATCATGTACATACACTTCGACCGGAGCCGGAGGATTCAGAATACACCCAGCCTAAGAACTGGTACTGACTCTGGTTCTCTACGCCCATCTCTCTATAAAAATAGTAATGTAATAGTATTCCAAACTATCTTTGTAAATAGCAATCATGGTAAAATTGTATCATGTTGACTGGAGAGTGGATAGGACACGTACGGAGAGAGGTGTTTCAGTTCTATATTATTATTTATTATATAAGATGATGTACGAAAAACTATACGTTAAAACAAGATACAACAACAAAACAGATTCAATTTTGTAATAGCAATGCACTGATGTGATGGTGAACCTACTTGCATGGTCAAACGACAGAATAAACTTCGTAATCGTAGTAATGGTATGTCCATACAACGGGAAAACACAAGCGCGACTTTTATCACCTGTTATTTAACGGTCCCCATAAATGGCGCTCTCATTGGTCAGAAGTGTCTTAGTTTAATTAATGGTCTCCTTTAACAGCGCCCTCCTACTGCGAGGATAGTTTAGTTTTGTTAACGGTCTCCTTATCTGGCGCCCTCAACGGAAGAGGTTAGCCTTGACTGGTCCCGTATCTTTAACTGGTGTCCGCAATGATAAAGACAGGCACACTTGACTACACAGGCCCTATGGACGATTGCAGGGATTTCATTGGATAACGCGCAGTGACGTAAGCTTTTCATATCTGTTATGATTGGTTCGCGAAACCGGTAGGTGACTTGAACACTTTTGATCGTCTGCTCAGCACCTAATGTATTGAGGGCGCTACACAAGGAGACCGTTAATTAAATTAAGACACTTCTGACCAATGAGAGCGCTATTTAAGGGGACCGTTAAATAGTAGGACAGAGTATATACGTGACGACCGGTGATGCTGAATAATTGTCTGTCGCGTATGCAATGTGCAACAACAATGTGTATCATGATCATGATATCATGTTATGTATCCTGTTTTAGACGCTATCACTACTATGGAAACTTCAGTGTCAAGGGGGAAGAAGTCGCAGTGTGGAGTTGAGCATAACATAGAGCTAGGCATGTAATTCTTTTAATTTATTTAGCTCTAGTCTATGACACACAACTGCAACGAGTTGTGCCCCACCAAATCGGCTGCTACGGTCCCGGAACATCCGACGAGCATCTTGTTCACGACGAGGTTTATGGGTTCGATTCTAGGCTCGTTAATAATTACCGCCATCCGTAAGTATTTTTTTTTCTGTATAGTTTATACCATGTTCCTTGCTCTATTATTTGTATATGTAATACACATATGTGGCTAAACTGCACATAATAAATACGGTAATGCACACGCTGCAATCACATCATGCGTGTCGCATGTAGTGATGCTGAGCAGACGATCGGAAAAAAATGTGCAAAAGTGAAGTCACCAACCTGTCCACCCTTTGACCAATCATAACATAATGTAAAGCTTACGTCACTGCGCGTTATCCAATAAAAATCCTTGCAATCCAATGCCACTTTGGCAAGACCAGTGCCATTCTTTATCATTGCGGACACCAGTTAAAGACAAGGGACCAGTCGCAGCTGAACTCCACCGTTGATGGCGCTATGTAAGGAGACCGTTAACTAAACTAAGACACTTCTGACCAATGAGAGCGCTATTTATGGGGACCGTTAAAAAAAAAAAGTTGTCGACTTCTTCCTTCCGTGACCATCTATTTGTTGGTGTCGTCTGCTGCTTGCTGGTGGACGTCAACAAATTCAGCTTGAAGACAAAATATGGCTGTTGGTATGTGGTGTTTCATTTTATAATTTTATCATTTAATTAATTGTGACACAGTCATGACAGTGGTGGCAGGATACAGAAAATCTCCCTATGCGGAAACCTATTAAATAATACTGTTACTGTTAGTTGGGTACAGGAGAAGACCGGGGACCCTAACTAAACCCTAAATAAAACAACTATAATAAATGACTAAATTTGGTTACGAATGAATTGGTTTAGTTATGTTATTTTGTTAATTAATGTTAGTCCTGCCCTAGCCCTGGGATCTGGGTCGGGGATAGACCACCTTGTTGAGTTGTTCACACAGTGTTTAGTATTAATTAACTGACATACAGATCCTTGTCATTTGATTGGTGAATGGTGGAACTTACTTCACGTGACATTCACTATACTCCCATCATGCCCATCTGCACCGACGATCAAAAAGACCTATATTCGCCCATGGGGAATAGCATTTCCCATTCAACAGTTAGGATCATCCTTGTTAGTGTTACCAATGTTTTGAGCAGTACAGCGCCACCGGTAAAACAAAGGAGCACCTGTGCAAAAGATTGTGATCTGATTGCTATTAAAAATTTGTGCATTGTACAAAATTTCAAAATACATCAAATGACAAGGATCTATGTCAGTTATATAAAGCAAATATTGAGTGGCTTTAATTCGGTAAAATTTTGACTGTTCTATTTCAATCGGCTTCGCCTCGTGAAATGGAAGTCCAAATTTTACCTTTCGATAATATTCCTCCCATTACACTCTGAGCCACTCAATATTTGTATACTATTCTAGACGTTGCACTTCAAATAGTTGCAACTCAGCTATGATGAGATTGTTAAGTCACAACCAATTTTGAATTCTTACTCAACAAGATGCATTTTTGTATGCGTGCTGTCATGTAGGAGGTCCCGTTTTCGAGGTGTCCCTTAAAACGTGGCAAATCTTTTACCTCTCTGTGCGCAATGTAAACAGTCCCTAGATAGATAAAAATTGTGTGGTTACTATATATTTGCATACTTCATTTTAACAAATGAAGAAATTAGGGCATCGGTTGATATGGCATCATTATTTTTTTCCCAATTCAAAGAAAAAGGCATAATACCGTGAAATTGGTAAGATGAGGATGCCTGCAAGTGCAATAGTCACTGCATGATGTCTCTGAATCTGATCATGTTTTGTAGGAATATGTTGTTGTTGTGAATTGTCGTGAGCAACCCAAATGGTTTACCAACCAAACCAAACAGGTAGTCATGGATAGTAGTCGAGACTATTTTTCTAGAAATCAGACTATTTGTGTAACTAGTGCATCATAATTTAGGCAGCATGATTAACCCAGTAGTTGAAAAACAGAAGTCACGACAACTAATAATTTGAGTCGAGACTACGACACTACATGTTTGAGTCGCCCAGGCCTAATCAAAAGTGATTTGGATTGGGTACTGGTCAAATGCAACTGTATGCAATCAGTTAAGTATAGGCTGGTTTTTAAATAGTCGGAACCTGACGGTAGAAAGAGAACTTAATGTTCTCGCCTATTTCTTTGGGATGGCTTTTGATTATTAGTCTTAATGTTTACTTTCAATTTATCAAAACTAACTATTCTTACTCCTAGACTCTACCTTTCCTGGTGTTTTCACATTGTCGTTTGAGCGGATGAAACAAGAACAGTCATCCTACTTGTTCTCGACTATATAAGGAATTGGATACAATCGTAATACAACATTTTTGTACTAATATTTACACAAACGTATTTAACACATTTTTTAAAAGAGACAGTAAAGGCCATTTTAGTTTGTCCATTTCTTAGTCTACCCCTTTGATAACTGTATAACCTACAGTGTGGTACAAGATCAGTATTACACAAACTGATCCAACAAAAAATCATGAGCGACATCAGATATTTATTTCATAGTTTTTCAAATTGTACCAGATGTGATGTCTTACATTTTTCTTGTATTTTCATCTTTTTGATTTACGTATGTGTATTTTGTTTACATGTACATTGAAACTAAAGAATAAGTCTCAATGCACCAAAGTTGTTACTATTGAATTTGTTGTTGTTCATCACCAGGTATTGTTCAGACAGGGGGCAACCTCATTAGTTCTCCCATTAGCGTGATGACGAGTCTACCAGCTGGGTTTCCAACGGACATAAACTCAATAACCACAACGACCTCGACCACACCTCCAAGTACAACCACAGCATCAACACCCACCTCTTCCCCTACACAGGGTAACATCATATCCACACCCGCCGGGCTCCTGACGGGTCCCATCAACATCATCAACGCGGCCCACGGAGGGTTGTTGAGTACCGGGGCAGTCAGCTTATCTGGTGGGGCACAACTCGCTGCTGCTACAGGGATTACATCAGCACGACTCTCGCAGCTTGCCTTGAAGGAACACGGCGGAATCAGAGCACAAGGGCCACTCTCATTACTTCCGGTTTGAACCTTTTTACTTGTTGATTTGTTAAGTTTTATTTGCAGAGCACATGATAGTTAGTTGAAGTCAACAGTTTTGAGGAAGTATTGGTTTTGTTGATTAGCATTCGATCAGACCCAGGCCTGCTTTGATCATGTTGACAGTCGCTCTAATTAACAGATTGATTGCACAGTAATATACCATTATCACGTTGCCACCATCTTGGTCAAGTTTCCTGCCTCAAATAACAGTAATGAATGCCAGTTTACAAAAAAGGAACCAGACAAATTCTTCTTCAAGAAAATCAAGATGGGCGTACCATGATAAAGGTCTATTGAGTACATTGGGAGAACTTGGGATTCTTATGCCATTTGGTTTCTTTTGTTAATATCAAAGCAGGGACAGCAGACCATTCTATACAATGCCACTCTGCAGCAACGAATACAGCAGCAACTACAGCAGCAGTATCAGCAACACCTTCAGCAACAGCAGCAGCAGTCAACATCAGCAGCAGTCCAAGCCCAAAGGCAAGGCCTACCAGGCACCAGTGGTGGGCAGCAAACAAGTAGCAACGTGGTAGGCAAGAATACCATTAGTGCAACCCTTGGGTCATCACAGACGGCTGCTGTCCTGTCACAACTCACAGCCATTCAGGTAGAATCAAACAGTCAATCAACCATATTTTAGCTCACATTTCGGCAGTTTAATTTGGTGAAGTTTTTACCAAGGAGGGTTGTCAAATATCTCCAGAAGTAATTTTTGTAACAACAAAGTTTGTGGCGTGTCGAGGCTAGTTCAGTGGACCCAAGCTCTTGTGGGTTTGAAGCGAGCGTGGTCATGAAACTTGTGCCCCTTGAGCAAGGCAACTATAATTGCTTTGTAAACAGTTGGGCAGGTAGTGCATTTTGCTCTACATGCCTACACCCTTATGGACTGTGATAGGGGTAACCCTGTTTCAGCTCCAGGAGTAGGTGGCAACATTCCTCTGGTGGCAATTGCTTTGGGTTGTTAGCCTGTAACAGTTGAGTGTAGCCCTCTCCTTGAAGTGACTGTCCCACCTTGTGATGTTAGGCGATCTAATAGTTGTGGACGCTTTTCCAAGCAACTAAAGAAATTAAAATTTCTTTTGTTCTGTTGTGATCTTAATTTGACACAGTGGCCACAAGATAGAAACATTCAAATGTGCGAACATACAAATAGAAAAAATGAATTATTATTGTGGAAATACACTCTATACACTGAAGGAACATTTCTATAACAATGCGGTTCAATTTGCCATGCTGAAATGTTACCAACATGTACGATATGTATTTTCTTAGCACATGTTTACCACATGTTTGCATAGTTCTATTAACGAGTGTGCATGACGTGCGCATGACGTGCGCATGACGAGCAATAGATAGTTAAGTCATCTGAGAAGGGTTTATTAAAGGATTTGGGTACTTTTTCAAAATGTCCCTAGATTTACATTAAACTTACAGGGTTTGAAGATAATGATAGTGGAAAGCTTCCCTTCAAGTATTACTTACTGAGGTGCTGTAGTTTTTGAGAAATTAGTAAAAAGATGTAATGAAAATACGTTTGTAAATTATTAAAATAATTTTCATTACATTGTTTTACTCATTTCCCAAAAACTACAGCACCTCAGCACGTAATATTTTCAGGGAAGCTTTTTACTATCATTATCTTCAGACTGTAAGTTTAGTGTAAATCTGTGGTCATTGTGTTTTTTGTCCTACAAGAGTTACATAGACCCTTTAAATAGATGGAGATCGAATACTGGAGATTTAATACCTAAATACAATAATGTCATATATTTCCTTTTTGCCTCTATAGCATGGTCTACAGGCTAGCCAACTGACCCCTGCCCACCAACAAGCTCTCCATACACAGCAGCTACAAGCCCAGCTTGCCTACCAGAAACAGCAGCAGCTGCAGCTAAGACAACAGCAGCAGCAAGCACTCCAACAACATGCTAGCAGCAAGGGAAAGAGCAAAAAGCGTACCACACCAACTCCACCAAAGTAACGATGTAGTCATCATGTACTACCAATAGGGACAAACTGCATCCTTGAAACTTTTCCTGTGACTTTAAATGATTGTGCTGCTTCATCAAACATTTGGTACTGAATTTGGATAATTCTATTTTCCTAATAAAAAAAAGGTGAATTAAATAAGACTTTCACGGACAATATTTGGTGGCATTATTTGACCAGCGTTAACTGTTCATGCGGTGTCACCAATTTGTGTTGAAAATTTCAGCAATCATATCCCCCCTACCAGCTGGGTTTGTATAACTACTCAATGCTATATTGAAGATGAATCTTAGTTTCTATCTATTGACGCATTGCATGCATGTTTAACACAGCAACGATACCACGCTCGCCATTTTTTGGCAGTCAACAGGTGGGTGTGAAAATGCGACATTGCTTATATGCGCACTACACTTATGTGCACATATGCCATTAACTCACAAAATGTCGCAACCAAGATTATTGTGATGATGACATCAGTTGAACAGGGTCAAATATTGTGGTCAAGTCAACAATCAAAAGGGGACTACATTCCCTTCAATATTTTTTACTGAAAGTTTGTGCAGCATTTATTGTTATAATCAATCAACTCATTTTCAGGGCCATGCAAGAAGTCTGATGTCAAATGCCTACTTCGGACTTGTATCTACTTAAACCAAAACCTATACATTGTGTCTTTTAAAATCTAAAGATAGTGAACAACAACTACTAAGTTCCATACACATGGAGTAGATTTTACTTCATCAATGCCAAAAATAAATCAAGACAAAGTTGCAACCCTACCCTGAAAATCTCACGACCAAATTGTCAAATTAGAGTTGTAAATATTTATAATCAAAAAGTTAATACCACAGAAAGAAGACCAACGAATCTTTTGTTCCTTTTTAGCAAGAGGTTCTTGATACACAAAAGGTGCAATTGGCCCACAAAAGAACCTTAACATTTTTTACATTGTGAAGACAGAAACGAGGTAGACGATATGCAATGTGCATTAAGTACCTTTTTTACGTGTAGCATGTTTTATTTTTTCTTCTAGAGAACATTGTTATTCTAGTAGTATTTTTCTTAGAACTAATATGCACTATTATATACGTCAATGTGTTTATTATTGTAGATGCAGATTGAATTTATTAACAATCATGACACTCAGTGAAATATGTTGCAATAAGGACAAACATTTTATAGAAATTTTTAACATTTGTTTAAAAAAAAAAAACAGAAGTAGATTCAAGAAGGAATCAAAAATGAAAGTGTTAGTACACAGTGTCTTTGTTGGATGAAATCAGTGGACTTTAAGAGCTTTGTTACGATTTGAGGTGCTTAGAACAGTGAAGAAGTCTGGTATGTTCGTATAAAGCCATGTATTTAAGGTGTGCTTTTCAAAAATTCTGATGGAGCTGAAACAAGGGTCAAAGCTGTTATGAAAAGGTAAATTTCACTGAAATACTGCCTTGTTTCACTGGCTGATCGGGGCCCAATTTCATGTCTCTGCTTACCGCTGAAATCTGTGCTTACAATCGGCATTTTCCGCTTGCACGTCAAACACTGAATTTTGATTTTCTGCAGTAGCTGTTTAGGCAAAGAATGCCTAGCAACAGGAAGTGCGCAGCCAAAATTCCCTGCTAATCCTAGAAATACGCTTGACGTAACCGCATAATTCCCTGCTCTGCAAGCGCCGATTCTTTGCTCATGGTAAGCAGAGCCATGACATTGGGCCCTGGTTACTTCAAAAAGGATTTCGGATAGTTTCTTTATGTTAACACAAAGTTTTGAGAGCACTGGTTTTTCGTAGTCTAGATTTCAATTAACATGACGTTTTGTTTGGGAATTTTGATGCATTTTCAAGCAAGTGTAAGTTGAACTTCCTAGCTATCAACGGCTCAGGTCTAGAGATAACCTTTCTCTGCTTGCACGCAAAACTTCCCATTGAAATCTAGACTTGACAAGTCGTTTATTGTTTGTTATAGCGTTAACAAAAAGGCCCTCTCACAACTGTACTCTTGTGTAGAATTTGAAACTTTGCGTAGTGGAAGTGTTGGTTGTGAAAAGAACCCGTTCTAAAAAGAACCTGTGGCTAACGACCGTGGTTTCAATCAGTACGCTCCTGAAAACAATCGGAGCATACTGATCGAAACATTGAGTCAACCATCGGTTCTTTTTCAGAACAAACACTACTCAAAGAGATATATTCATAATGGTATTATCGCAAACCTCTCTCAGTTATACTCTTGTGAGTCTACTGCTCGGTGCGAGACAACTGCTCTCATGACTACGGCCCCGTTAAAATGGCAAGTAGTCAAGAGCCAGCAATGGAGAGCAGTATAATAACGTGAGATCATGCAAAGCGACAAATATTTGACGAGACGACTTTTATACAAGTCTATGGCTCAGGCTCCTTTCTTTTTACTTGAAATGACGACATCTAGACACTTGCGACCCAACAAAAACATTGTGTACATTCTATACTGTTGCTTTTTATATTTGTATGCGTCGGGATACATTGATATGAGTGGATGACTAAATAAAATGATTTTAAACGCCATTCTGTGTCCAGTCGAGTTGTGATTTTAATTGAACGGTTAATCAAACAAGTTCTGAAATAGTGCTCTATTAGCACCCACATGATCAACATCTCAAACTGCTCATTATTTTTCAACTGGTGTGTAGAGCTTTGGTTTAATTTCATTTGATACAGCACCTTGTAAGGGTTTACAAGGTTGTGTGGTGCAGTCTGCTTAAACAAGTGCGATAAATTTTACAGGACAGGGGAACAAATGGAAACAGCATGAAGATCGTATCCCCTGCATCACACACAAAGTGCATTTTAATAATTTGGGCGGCTAATCATCCTTACTCGCAGTCGCAGCTAGAGCTGAATTGCGAAGGACGCGGCTACAACGTGTTTGAGAAGCAGGCATGCAAGGGCGCCTTCAGCTGCCAGCCACGTACCATCAACCCAAATATCAAACTACATGATACAAATTAATTAATCGTTAAGTCACCATCAGATTATATGTACACACTTACACCATTGTACAACTGTTAATTTTTTTTAAGTAATTGTAATGATGGGGGGGGGGTATACACAATCCTTACAGCTCCATTTTCAATATTTGTCAAATAAAAGCAGCTATTTATTTTAGCACTAATCGTGTGCTTTTAAATTATGGTTTTATCACAAGGGACCACAGTGAATTGTTGGACTCAGCTCAGCAACTTAGTATTTTTAGATAATGGTCCCTATAGCGCTCTCTTGGACGAAGTGTATAAGTTTAAATAACAGTCTCCCTATATAAGCGCAAGCGACTTTGGTCGTTTCGTCAACAGTCTCTAGACGCGTGTTATGTATTTTATAACTCCATGGTTTGTGCAAATTACCAGTAGTGCTTTTAAGTTTTATGAAATGTCCTTTATTGGTTCTTTATCACAAACACAGACCGTCATGGAGAGCTGTTGGATATTTCAGCAATAGTGTATTTTTCATGAATTGATGGTCCCTATAACTATAGCGCTCTCGTTGATTTTACCTCCATGATTGGACAGAAGTGTCTTAAGTTTGTTTAACGTTCATTTTTTTAAGCCCCCTCCGCTCCTACTATTCTACAACAAACACTCTATCTATACTTGCTATTAAACTCCAGGGTTAATAGCAATCATATGTGCAATAAAATCACTTATTTATACGTATTTTAGCACACCATGGAAAGTTATTGGATAGTTCAGCAAGTGTATTTTTATTTAATGGTCCCCATAAATAGCGCTCTCATTGGTAAGAAGTGTCTTAGTTTAATTAACGGTCTCCTTATACAGCGCCTCCTACGACGTTGGTTGTTTAGTTTAGTTAATGGTCTCATCATCATGTACATACACTTCGACCGGAGCCGGAGGATTCAGAATACACCCAGCCTAAGAACTGGTACTGACTCTGGTTCTCTACGCCCATCTCTCTATAAAAATAGTAATGTAATAGTATTCCAAACTATCTTTGTAAATAGCAATCATGGTAAAATTGTATCATGTTGACTGGAGAGTGGATAGGACACGTACGAAGAGAGGTGTTTCAGTTCTAGTATAGTATATTATTATTTATATAAAAAAAAAGTAGAAGAAGATGTACGAAAAACTATACGTTAAAACAAGATACAACAACAAAACAGATTCAATTTTGTAATAGCAATGCACTGATGTGATGGTGAACCTACTTGCATGGTCAAACGACAGAATAAACTTCGTAATCGTAGTAATGGTATGTCCATACAACGGGAAAACACAAGGGCGACTTTTATCACCTGTTATTTAACGGTCCCCATAAATGGCGCTCTCATTGGTCAGAAGTGTCTTAGTTTAATTAATGGTCTCCTTTAACAGCGCCCTCCTACTGCGAGGATAGTTTAGTTTTGTTAACGGTCTCCTTATCTGGCGCCCTCAACGGAAGAGGTTAGCCTTGACTGGTCCCGTATCTTTAACTGGTGTCCGCAATGATAAAGACAGGCACACTTGACTACACAGGCCCTATGGACGATTGCAGGGATTTCATTGGATAACGCGCAGTGACGTAAGCTTTTCATATCTGTTATGATTGGTTCGCGAAACCGGTCGGTGACTTGAACACTTTTGATCGTCTGCTCAGCACCTAATGTATTGAGGGCGCTACACAAGGAGACCGTTAATTAAACTAAGACACTTCTGACCAATGAGAGCGCTATTTAAGGGGACCGTTAAATAGTAGGACAGAGTATATACGTGACGACCGGTGATGCTGAATAATTGTCTGTCGCGTATGCAATGTGCAACAACAATGTGTATTATGATCATGATATCATGTTATGTATCCTGTTTTAGACGCTATCACTACTATGGAAACTTCAGTGCCAAGGGGGAAGAAGTCGCAGTGTGGAGTTGAGCATAACATAGAGCTAGGCATGTAATTCTTTTAATTTATTTAGCTCTAGTCTATGACACACAACTGCAACGAGTTGTGCCCCACCAAATCGGCTGCTACGGTCCCGGAACATCCGACGAGCATCTTGTTCACGACGAGGTTTATGGGTTCGATTCTAGGTTTTGTATTTCACAGTGATGTTTTTTGACATATTAAAAAATGCAAAAAACACAAAATACAAATTTTTGCCTTTTTGTTTGCGGGTCATTTTTTGACGTTTTATTAATGTTTTTCACTTTTTGTAAATTATTTTTTTAATCATGTGAAGCTATGAAATTGACATATTATCAATTAATATATCTAAATTATGCTAATATTGCAGAATTCGTTCGAGTAAAACAGATCTTCACCTTCAGATTTGAGCAAAATGCAACATTTTGTCACCTCCCTGTACTGTATGTATTCTATTATCCGAATACGCGGCTGGCTGGCTATTTCGGAAATACGCTGCTCGAGTCTCATACCCTGACCATCACTATCAACCCTACGCCAATCTCATTGAACCATAGGAACCATACTATACCGTCCAGAGTATAGTCTGGCCCGATCTAAAACATTACGGATACGGGGATCAAGTGGACAGGAAGCCATACTATATCCCACAATTCCGTTTTCGCACATATATAAGAACTAACATCGCACATGTATATTAAATTATCGCATATGTATACCGTCACAAAACATCGCATACAAATGATCGCATATAATATACTACAAAATTATCAAACATATATTAAAAATTATCGCATATATATTGCAAATTATCGCACATATATTGCAAATTATTGCACATATATTACAATTTATCGCACATATATTACAATTTATCGCACATATATTACAATTTATCGCACATATATTACAATTTATCGCACATATATTACAATTTATCGCACATATATTACAATTTATTGCATATATATTACATTTATTGCATATATATTACATTTATTGCATATATATTACATTTATTGCATACATCAAATGAATATCGCACAAATGTGACAATTATCGCATATATATGAGAAACATCGCACATATATTGTACATTATCGAATAATGCAACGTTTGACACGCCATATCCTGCAGCAGCAAAGCATGGGGTCGAGCGGGAAGCGAAAATCTTGGGCACGATCGAAGATGCGGGGTGACCGCCCACAAAGAGAGGTTGTGTGATGATGACGTCATGGAGTACCTGGTTTATCGAACTGTAAGAGGGCGCTAATCATTGGGACCGTTAAATAAACTAGACGTTAACACTTCTGTCCAATATGAGCCTAAGAAAGGTCATTTTTATCTTGATCCTAATTGAATCACGTTTTAACAACCTTATAAACTGCTGTGGAATGTTCATTTGAATGCTTGTCTATAGAAGAGAATAGTAGCCAGGAACCTTGTGTTTTCCCTTCTCAATTGATGATAAGAAACCTTAGTGAGTTAATAATGAATAACCAATATTATTAACTACCCAAAAATCAATACCTATTGAACAATTTTACATGCTTACATTTCCACGACCAGACCCGACTTGATAGGGTGTTTTTTCAATTATTTTAAGAAAATTCTTTTGTTGGAAACTTTTTGGTGGCAAAACTTTCATGAAAAACAGAGCGTTCACTGTAACTGGGCTTTTTGCCAGGGGAAAATTATGAGTCTGCCTCAAAATCAATGGAGTCGAAAAAAACAAACAAAGGGATCAAACATTGTTGAATATTTCCAATGAATAAACAATGTTTTATTTACAAATTGCTTCAGTGGTTTACATTTTTTCTTATAAACAAACACACCAATGTTCAATACAAATTTTAGAAAGTTGCAAAGATAAAATTCCTGACAAGTAGCCTTGTGTGATTCATGTGGGTTTTCTCTGATTTGTCAATGAACGAGTCCAAATAAATTTGGTTAAACTGTCAATGTTAACATAACACCAAGAAGTTGTTGTTGAACGTCACAAGTATTCTCTATATTATAACTAATTGTCAAAAAACTGTTAAGCTTTAATTCTCACTTGTATTTTTCTAGCACTTTTTTAAGCAGTTTAGTATCGTGTAATACAATTCCAACATCATTAGCATTGATGGCTGATGTTTCTTCTGATGGGTTCTTCAGGTGATGTGTGTGCAAGGTGAAAATCTCTTGTGAATAGTGTTCTGAGGAAATTGTCTGTTTTCATCCACTGGTTGAGAACCAACATCACTCAAAAGAGATTTACAAATGGTGCTACCCCAAACATCACCTGGTTATTACTCCAACCATGCAATGCTTCAAATCCTACTGATGAGTTCTTGTCCCTTGTTTACGAAACATTGCCTGCAGAGTGAGAAAATAAACAAAAAAATTGATTGAGAGGTTAATTTCCGATTAACAAAAAAATGAGTGAAAGGTTAATTTATGATCAACAAATAAATGGATACCCCTTAAACTCTTGATTAATAGAAGTACTTTTAATTTGTATTTTTCTTGAGAATTGGTTATTGAGCTTGAAAACACAACCTTAGTAGGTTACCCTTTTCTATGTCCCCTTTTCATAATTTATTGTTTTCTAAAGTAGCCTTTGTGAATTGAATTTCAGCCCCTTTCTCCTGTAGTTTGACTCATTGAAAAATAATCCTACTGAACAAAGTAATCGTGTATTAAAGTTTACAACATTTTCACACTGTCCGAAGGTTTTAACAATTTTTATAACTTGAAACATCAATATTACCTTTGCTGGTCTTGAACTTTTAATGAATCTTGGCTCCTTGTCACTAGTTTCCCATGTAAAGTCCAGAGATGTCCTCACTGTCTGAACAGTATCTGTAAATTAGTGTAAATTGAAAAAAACAACTATTTCTTTAGTAATATAAATGCAAAACAGGGAAAGCATGTGGATATTGAAAGGAAAGTGACAAAAAGAGACTGAGTGATTATGGACAGGCGTCTGGAATTTTAATTTGTATTACTAAAGATTGACAATATTATACAATTTTAATATTATAGGACAAGTTAGGTCAATGAGATTGTGGTTTAAACATTTTCAAATGTAAAGTAACATTATAAAAAAAAATCACTCTATTCAAAGCCAGTTGACACTATAATGACTAATGCCAATTACTCAAAATAATTGTTAGCATAAAAACTTACTAGGTAACAATCAATGCAATGGAGAGCTGTTGACATGGTTGATGATAGTTTAAAATCATTGTTATGTGTGTGGCTGTGACTGTGTGTGAGCCCCACTCAGCTCAGGTTGGGCCTTGGTTTTTATTTTATAAATAAAGGAAAGTATAAAAAATAACAAAGCTTATCTAAGGTTACTTAACTTCTAAGTTAAATTAAAAAGTAATTAAAATAGTAGGTTAAAAATAACAAAGGAATTTGTCAATCAGTATTTTGTGCTTAATTTAATAGCTTTGTGAAACTTTGCCCAGTTCAGTAGGGGCTTCAAATTGATATGAGCGTGCAATTCAAATATCTACCTGCTCTTTTTCACGAAAAAGATGCAGCACAAAATAAGCCTGCCATTTGTTTGCGCAGTGTGCATATGCATGGTGTGTGACTCACTAATTGGCAATCATCATCATGACCATCCTATTTTACTAATTAGGCAAAAGAAAAACAACTGTTACATTTCTTCATATCGTAACTTACCCTAATATCAAAAGCACATTGTCCTGTTTCCATAAGGCAATTATGAGCAAACTGTCAGTTCTGAAAGCTGTCAAAAAGAGCTTAATTTTCAAGTTTTAGCCGCCTTAACCGAGGAATTAAATGGCGGCCGCCGGATAAAGTTTTGTCTTTATGAATGTGACGTCATCGAGGGTGGGGGGGGGGGGTAGTGGTTTGAAACTAGTACGACCGTAGAGGGAGGTATACAAGGGGACCGTTAAAAAAACATCTACCCCATACCTCCTGCAGCAGCAAAGCATGGGGTCGAGCGGGAAGCGAAAATCTTGGGCACGATCGAAGATGCGGGGTGACCGCCCACAAAGAGAGGTTGTGTGATGATGACGTCATGGAGTACCTGGTTTATCGAACTGTAAGAGGGCGCTAATCATTGGGACCGTTAAATAAACTAGACGTTAACACTTCTGTCCAATATGAGCCTAAGAAAGGTCATTTTTATCTTGATCCTAATTGAATCACGTTTTAACAACCTTATAAACTGCTGTGGAATGTTCATTTGAATGCTTGTCTATAGAAGAGAATAGTAGCCAGGAACCTTGTGTTTTCCCTTCTCAATTGATGATAAGAAACCTTAGTGAGTTAATAATGAATAACCAATATTATTAACTACCCAAAAATCAATACCTATTGAACAATTTTACATGCTTACATTTCCACGACCAGACCCGACTTGATAGGGTGTTTTTTCAATTATTTTAAGAAAATTCTTTTGTTGGAAACTTTTTGGTGGCAAAACTTTCATGAAAAACAGAGCGTTCACTGTAACTGGGCTTTTTGCCAGGGGAAAACTATGAGTCTGCCTCAAAATCAACGGGAGTCGAAAAAAACAAACAAAGGGATCAAACATTGTTGAATATTTCCAATGAATAAACAATGTTTTATTTACAAATTGCTTCAGTGGTTTACATTTTTTCTTATAAACAAACACACCTATGTTCAATACAAATTTTAGAAAGTTGCAAAGATAAAATTCCTGACAAGTAGCCTTGTGTGATTCATGTGGGTTTTCTCTGATTTGTCAATGAACGAGTCCAAATAAATTTGGTTAAACTGTCAATGTTAACATAACACCAAGAAGTTGTTGTTGAACGTCACAAGTATTCTCTATATTATAACTAATTGTCAAAAAACTGTTAAGCTTTAATTCTCACTTGTATTTTTCTAGCACTTTTTTAAGCAGTTTAGTATCGTGTAATACAATTCCAACATCATTAGCATTGATGGCTGATGTTTCTTCTGATGGGTTCTTCAGGTGATGTGTGTGCAAGGTGAAAATCTCTTGTGAATAGTGTTCTGAGGAAATTGTCTGTTTTCATCCACTGGTTGAGAACCAACATCACTCAAAAGAGATTTACAAATGGTGCTACCCCAAACATCACCTGGTTATTACTCCAACCATGCAATGCTTCAAATCCTACTGATGAGTTCTTGTCCCTTGTTTACGAAACATTGCCTGCAGAGTGAGAAAATAAACAAAAAAATTGATTGAGAGGTTAATTTCCGATTAACAAAAAAATGAGTGAAAGGTTAATTTATGATCAACAAATAAATGGATACCCCCTTAAACTCTTGATTAATAGAAGTACTTTTAATTTGTATTTTTCTTGAGAATTGGTTATTGAGCTTGAAAACACAACCTTAGTAGGTTACCCTTTTCTATGTCCCCTTTTCATAATTTATTGTTTTCTAAAGTAGCCTTTGTAAAATTGAATTTCAGCCCCTTTCTCCTGTAGTTTGACTCATTGAAAAATAATCCTACTGAACAAAGTAATCGTGTATTAAAGTTTACAACATTTTCACACTGTCCGAAGGTTTTAACAATTTTTATAACTTGAAACATCAATATTACCTTTGCTGGTCTTGAACTTTTAATGAATCTTGGCTCCTTGTCACTAGTTTCCCATGTAAAGTCCAGAGATGTCCTCACTGTCTGAACAGTATCTGTAAATTAGTGTAAATTGAAAAAAAACAACTATTTCTTTAGTAATATAAATGCAAAACAGGGAAAGCATGTGGATATTGAAAGGAAAGTGACAAAAAGAGACTGAGTGATTATGGACAGGCGTCTGGAATTTTAATTTGTATTACTAAAGATTGACAATATTATACAATTTTAATATTATAGGACAAGTTAGGTCAATGAGATTGTGGTTTAAACATTTTCAAATGTAAAGTAAAATTATAAAAAAAAATCACTCTATTCAAAGCCAGTTGACACTATAATGACTAATGCCAATTACTCAAAATAATTGTTAGCATAAAAACTTACTAGGTAACAATCAATGCAATGGAGAGCTGTTGACATGGTTGATGATAGTTTAAAATCATTGTTATGTGTGTGGCTGTGACTGTGTGTGAGCCCCACTCAGCTCAGGTTGGGCCTTGGTTTTTATTTTATAAATAAAGGAAAGTATAAAAAATAACAAAGCTTATCTAAGGTTACTTAACTTCTAAGTTAAATTAAAAAGTAATTAAAATAGTAGGTTAAAAATAACAAAGGAATTTGTCAATCAGTATTTTGTGCTTAATTTAATAGCTTTGTGAAACTTTGCCCAGTTCAGTAGGGGCTTCAAATTGATATGAGCGTGCAATTCAAATATCTACCTGCTCTTTTTCACGAAAAAGATGCAGCACAAAATAAGCCTGCCATTTGTTTGCGCAGTGTGCATATGCATGGTGTGTGACTCACTAATTGGCAATCATCATCATGACCATCCTATTTTACTAATTAGGCAAAAGAAAAACAACTGTTACATTTCTTCATATCGTAACTTACCCTAATATCAAAAGCACATTGTCCTGTTTCCATAAGGCAATTATGAGCAAACTGTCAGTTCTGAAAGCTGTCAAAAAGAGCTTAATTTTCAAGTTTTAGCCGCCTTAACCGAGGAATTAAATGGCGGCCGCCGGATAAAGTTTTGTCTTTATGAATGTGACGTCATCGAGGGTGGGGGGGGGGTAGTGGTTTGAAACTAGTACGACCGTAGAGGGAGGTATACAAGGGGACCGTTAAAAAAACATCTACCCCATACCTCCTGCAGCAGCAAAGCATGGGGTCGAGCGGGAAGCGAAAATCTTGGGCACGATCGAAGATGCGGGGTGACCGCCCACAAAGAGAGGTTGTGTGATGATGACGTCATGGAGTACCTGGTTTATCGAACTGTAAGAGGGCGCTAATCATTGGGACCGTTAAATAAACTAGACGTTAACACTTCTGTCCAATATGAGCCTAAGAAAGGTCATTTTTATCTTGATCCTAATTGAATCACGTTTTAACAACCTTATAAACTGCTGTGGAATGTTCATTTGAATGCTTGTCTATAGAAGAGAATAGTAGCCAGGAACCTTGTGTTTTCCCTTCTCAATTGATGATAAGAAACCTTAGTGAGTTAATAATGAATAACCAATATTATTAACTACCCAAAAATCAATACCTATTGAACAATTTTACATGCTTACATTTCCACGACCAGACCCGACTTGATAGGGTGTTTTTTCAATTATTTTAAGAAAATTCTTTTGTTGGAAACTTTTTGGTGGCAAAACTTTCATGAAAAACAGAGCGTTCACTGTAACTGGGCTTTTTGCCAGGGGAAAACTATGAGTCTGCCTCAAAATCAACGGGAGTCGAAAAAAACAAACAAAGGGATCAAACATTGTTGAATATTTCCAATGAATAAACAATGTTTTATTTACAAATTGCTTCAGTGGTTTACATTTTTTCTTATAAACAAACACACCTATGTTCAATACAAATTTTAGAAAGTTGCAAAGATAAAATTCCTGACAAGTAGCCTTGTGTGATTCATGTGGGTTTTCTCTGATTTGTCAATGAACGAGTCCAAATAAATTTGGTTAAACTGTCAATGTTAACATAACACCAAGAAGTTGTTGTTGAACGTCACAAGTATTCTCTATATTATAACTAATTGTCAAAAAACTGTTAAGCTTTAATTCTCACTTGTATTTTTCTAGCACTTTTTTAAGCAGTTTAGTATCGTGTAATACAATTCCAACATCATTAGCATTGATGGCTGATGTTTCTTCTGATGGGTTCTTCAGGTGATGTGTGTGCAAGGTGAAAATCTCTTGTGAATAGTGTTCTGAGGAAATTGTCTGTTTTCATCCACTGGTTGAGAACCAACATCACTCAAAAGAGATTTACAAATGGTGCTACCCCAAACATCACCTGGTTATTACTCCAACCATGCAATGCTTCAAATCCTACTGATGAGTTCTTGTCCCTTGTTTACGAAACATTGCCTGCAGAGTGAGAAAATAAACAAAAAAATTGATTGAGAGGTTAATTTCCGATTAACAAAAAAATGAGTGAAAGGTTAATTTATGATCAACAAATAAATGGATACCCCCTTAAACTCTTGATTAATAGAAGTACTTTTAATTTGTATTTTTCTTGAGAATTGGTTATTGAGCTTGAAAACACAACCTTAGTAGGTTACCCTTTTCTATGTCCCCTTTTCATAATTTATTGTTTTCTAAAGTAGCCTTTGTAAAATTGAATTTCAGCCCCTTTCTCCTGTAGTTTGACTCATTGAAAAATAATCCTACTGAACAAAGTAATCGTGTATTAAAGTTTACAACATTTTCACACTGTCCGAAGGTTTTAACAATTTTTATAACTTGAAACATCAATATTACCTTTGCTGGTCTTGAACTTTTAATGAATCTTGGCTCCTTGTCACTAGTTTCCCATGTAAAGTCCAGAGATGTCCTCACTGTCTGAACAGTATCTGTAAATTAGTGTAAATTGAAAAAAACAACTATTTCTTTAGTAATATAAATGCAAAACAGGGAAAGCATGTGGATATTGAAAGGAAAGTGACAAAAAGAGACTGAGTGATTATGGACAGGCGTCTGGAATTTTAATTTGTATTACTAAAGATTGACAATATTATACAATTTTAATATTATAGGACAAGTTAGGTCAATGAGATTGTGGTTTAAACATTTTCAAATGTAAAGTAAAATTATAAAAAAAAATCACTCTATTCAAAGCCAGTTGACACTATAATGACTAATGCCAATTACTCAAAATAATTGTTAGCATAAAAACTTACTAGGTAACAATCAATGCAATGGAGAGCTGTTGACATGGTTGATGATAGTTTAAAATCATTGTTATGTGTGTGGCTGTGACTGTGTGTGAGCCCCACTCAGCTCAGGTTGGGCCTTGGTTTTTATTTTATAAATAAAGGAAAGTATAAAAAATAACAAAGCTTATCTAAGGTTACTTAACTTCTAAGTTAAATTAAAAAGTAATTAAAATAGTAAGTTAAAAATAACAAAGGAATTTGTCAATCAGTATTTTGTGCTTAATTTAATAGCTTTGTGAAACTTTGCCCAGTTCAGTAGGGGCTTCAAATTGATATGAGCGTGCAATTCAAATATCTACCTGCTCTTTTTCACGAAAAAGATGCAGCACAAAATAAGCCTGCCATTTGTTTGCGCAGTGTGCATATGCATGGTGTGTGACTCACTAATTGGCAATCATCATCATGACCATCCTATTTTACTAATTAGGCAAAAGAAAAACAACTGTTACATTTCTTCATATCGTAACTTACCCTAATATCAAAAGCACATTGTCCTGTTTCCATAAGGCAATTATGAGCAAACTGTCAGTTCTGAAAGCTGTCAAAAAGAGCTTAATTTTCAAGTTTTAGCCGCCTTAACCGAGGAATTAAATGGCGGCCGCCAGATAAAGTTTTGTCTTTATGAATGTGACGTCATCGAGGGTGGGGGGGGGGGGGTAGTGGTTTGAAACTAGTACGACCGTAGAGGGAGGTATACAAGGGGACCGTTAAAAAAACATCTACCCCATACCTCCTGCAGCAGCAAAGCATGGGGTCGAGCGGGAAGCGAAAATCTTGGGCACGATCGAAGATGCGGGGTGACCGCCCACAAAGAGAGGTTGTGTGATGATGACGTCATGGAGTACCTGGTTTATCGAACTGTAAGAGGGCGCTAATCATTGGGACCGTTAAATAAACTAGACGTTAACACTTCTGTCCAACATGAGCCTAAGAAAGGTCATTTTTATCTTGATCCTAATTGAATCACGTTTTAACAACCTTATAAACTGCTGTGGAATGTTCATTTGAATGCTTGTCTATAGAAGAGAATAGTAGCCAGGAACCTTGTGTTTTCCCTTCTCAATTGATGATAAGAAACCTTAGTGAGTTAATAATGAATAACCAATATTATTAACTACCCAAAAATCAATACCTATTGAACAATTTTACATGCTTACATTTCCACGACCAGACCCGACTTGATAGGGTGTTTTTTCAATTATTTTAAGAAAATTCTTTTGTTGGAAACTTTTTGGTGGCAAAACTTTCATGAAAAACAGAGCGTTCACTGTAACTGGGCTTTTTGCCAGGGGAAAACTATGAGTCTGCCTCAAAATCAATGGAGTCGAAAAAAACAAACAAAGGGATCAAACATTGTTGAATATTTCCAATGAATAAACAATGTTTTATTTACAAATTGCTTCAGTGGTTTACATTTTTTCTTATAAACAAACACACCTATGTTCAATACAAATTTTAGAAAGTTGCAAAGATAAAATTCCTGACAAGTAGCCTTGTGTGATTCATGTGGGTTTTCTCTGATTTGTCAATGAACGAGTCCAAATAAATTTGGTTAAACTGTCAATGTTAACATAACACCAAGAAGTTGTTGTTGAACGTCACAAGTATTCTCTATATTATAACTAATTGTCAAAAAACTGTTAAGCTTTAATTCTCACTTGTATTTTTCTAGCACTTTTTTAAGCAGTTTAGTATCGTGTAATACAATTCCAACATCATTAGCATTGATGGCTGATGTTTCTTCTGATGGGTTCTTCAGGTGATGTGTGTGCAAGGTGAAAATCTCTTGTGAATAGTGTTCTGAGGAAATTGTCTGTTTTCATCCACTGGTTGAGAACCAACATCACTCAAAAGAGATTTACAAATGGTGCTACCCCAAACATCACCTGGTTATTACTCCAACCATGCAATGCTTCAAATCCTACTGATGAGTTCTTGTCCCTTGTTTACGAAACATTGCCTGCAGAGTGAGAAAATAAACAAAAAAATTGATTGAGAGGTTAATTTCCGATTAACAAAAAAATGAGTGAAAGGTTAATTTATGATCAACAAATAAATGGATACCCCCTTAAACTCTTGATTAATAGAAGTACTTTTAATTTGTATTTTTCTTGAGAATTGGTTATTGAGCTTGAAAACACAACCTTAGTAGGTTACCCTTTTCTATGTCCCCTTTTCATAATTTATTGTTTTCTAAAGTAGCCTTTGTGAATTGAATTTCAGCCCCTTTCTCCTGTAGTTTGACTCATTGAAAAATAATCCTACTGAACAAAGTAATCGTGTATTAAAGTTTACAACATTTTCACACTGTCCGAAGGTTTTAACAATTTTTATAACTTGAAACATCAATATTACCTTTGCTGGTCTT
Source organism: Asterias amurensis (assembly GCF_032118995.1). NCBI lineage: Eukaryota > Metazoa > Echinodermata > Asteroidea > Forcipulatida > Asteriidae > Asterias > Asterias amurensis. Next base: position 13,181,220 of record NC_092651.1, read on the forward strand.
GAACTTTTAATGAATCTTGGCTCCTTGTCACTAGTTTCCCATGTAAAGTCCAGAGATGTCCTCACTGTCTGAACAGTATCTGTAAATTAGTGTAAATTGAAAAAAACAACTATTTCTTTAGTAATATAAATGCAAAACAGGGAAAGCATGTGGATATTGAAAGGAAAGTGACAAAAAGAGACTGAGTGATTATGGACAGGCGTCTGGAATTTTAATTTGTATTACTAAAGATTGACAATATTATACAATTTTAATATTATAGGACAAGTTAGGTCAATGAGATTGTGGTTTAAACATTTTCAAATGTAAAGTAAAATTATAAAAAAAAATCACTCTATTCAAAGCCAGTTGACACTATAATGACTAATGCCAATTACTCAAAATAATTGTTAGCATAAAAACTTACTAGGTAACAATCAATGCAATGGAGAGCTGTTGACATGGTTGATGATAGTTTAAAATCATTGTTATGTGTGTGGCTGTGACTGTGTGTGAGCCCCACTCAGCTCAGGTTGGGCCTTGGTTTTTATTTTATAAATAAAGGAAAGTATGAAAAATAACAAAGCTTATCTAAGGTTACTTAACTTCTAAGTTAAATTAAAAAGTAATTAAAATAGTAGGTTAAAAATAACAAAGGAATTTGTCAATCAGTATTTTGTGCTTAATTTAATAGCTTTGTGAAACTTTGCCCAGTTCAGTAGGGGCTTCAAATTGATATGAGCGTGCAATTCAAATATCTACCTGCTCTTTTTCACGAAAAAGATGCAGCACAAAATAAGCCTGCCATTTGTTTGCGCAGTGTGCATATGCATGGTGTGTGACTCACTAATTGGCAATCATCATCATGACCATCCTATTTTACTAATTAGGCAAAAGAAAAACAACTGTTACATTTCTTCATATCGTAACTTACCCTAATATCAAAAGCACATTGTCCTGTTTCCATAAGGCAATTATGAGCAAACTGTCAGTTCTGAAAGCTGTCAAAAAGAGCTTAATTTTCAAGTTTTAGCCGCCTTAACCGAGGAATTAAATGGCGGCCGCCGGATAAAGTTTTGTCTTTATGAATGTGACGTCATCGAGGGTGGGGGGGGGGGTAGTGGTTTGAAACTAGTACGACCGTAGAGGGAGGTATACAAGGGGACCGTTAAAAAAACATCTACCCCATACCTCCTGCAGCAGCAAAGCATGGGGTCGAGCGGGAAGCGAAAATCTTGGGCACGATCGAAGATGCGGGGTGACCGCCCACAAAGAGAGGTTGTGTGATGATGACGTCATGGAGTACCTGGTTTATCGAACTGTAAGAGGGCGCTAATCATTGGGACCGTTAAATAAACTAGACGTTAACACTTCTGTCCAATATGAGCCTAAGAAAGGTCATTTTTATCTTGATCCTAATTGAATCACGTTTTAACAACCTTATAAACTGCTGTGGAATGTTCATTTGAATGCTTGTCTATAGAAGAGAATAGTAGCCAGGAACCTTGTGTTTTCCCTTCTCAATGATAAGAAACCTTAGTGAGTTAATAATGAATAACCAATATTATTAACTACCCAAAAATCAATACCTATTGAACAATTTTACATGCTTACATTTCCACGACCAGACCCGACTTGATAGGGTGTTTTTTCAATTATTTTAAGAAAATTCTTTTGTTGGAAACTTTTTGGTGGCAAAACTTTCATGAAAAACAGAGCGTTCACTGTAACTGGGCTTTTTGCCAGGGGAAAACTATGAGTCTGCCTCAAAATCAATGGAGTCGAAAAAAACAAACAAAGGGATCAAACATTGTTGAATATTTCCAATGAATAAACAATGTTTTATTTACAAATTGCTTCAGTGGTTTACATTTTTTCTTATAAACAAACACACCTATGTTCAATACAAATTTTAGAAAGTTGCAAAGATAAAATTCCTGACAAGTAGCCTTGTGTGATTCATGTGGGTTTTCTCTGATTTGTCAATGAACGAGTCCAAATAAATTTGGTTAAACTGTCAATGTTAACATAACACCAAGAAGTTGTTGTTGAACGTCACAAGTATTCTCTATATTATAACTAATTGTCAAAAAACTGTTAAGCTTTAATTCTCACTTGTATTTTTCTAGCACTTTTTTAAGCAGTTTAGTATCGTGTAATACAATTCCAACATCATTAGCATTGATGGCTGATGTTTCTTCTGATGGGTTCTTCAGGTGATGTGTGTGCAAGGTGAAAATCTCTTGTGAATAGTGTTCTGAGGAAATTGTCTGTTTTCATCCACTGGTTGAGAACCAACATCACTCAAAAGAGATTTACAAATGGTGCTACCCCAAACATCACCTGGTTATTACTCCAACCATGCAATGCTTCAAATCCTACTGATGAGTTCTTGTCCCTTGTTTACGAAACATTGCCTGCAGAGTGAGAAAATAAACAAAAAAATTGATTGAGAGGTTAATTTCCGATTAACAAAAAAATGAGTGAAAGGTTAATTTATGATCAACAAATAAATGGATACCCCCTTAAACTCTTGATTAATAGAAGTACTTTTAATTTGTATTTTTCTTGAGAATTGGTTATTGAGCTTGAAAACACAACCTTAGTAGGTTACCCTTTTCTATGTCCCCTTTTCATAATTTATTGTTTTCTAAAGTAGCCTTTGTAAAATTGAATTTCAGCCCCTTTCTCCTGTAGTTTGACTCATTGAAAAATAATCCTACTGAACAAAGTAATCGTGTATTAAAGTTTACAACATTTTCACACTGTCCGAAGGTTTTAACAATTTTTATAACTTGAAACATCAATATTACCTTTGCTGGTCTTGAACTTTTAATGAATCTTGGCTCCTTGTCACTAGTTTCCCATGTAAAGTCCAGAGATGTCCTCACTGTCTGAACAGTATCTGTAAATTAGTGTAAATTGAAAAAAACAACTATTTCTTTAGTAATATAAATGCAAAACAGGGAAAGCATGTGGATATTGAAAGGAAAGTGACAAAAAGAGACTGAGTGATTATGGACAGGCGTCTGGAATTTTAATTTGTATTACTAAAGATTGACAATATTATACAATTTTAATATTATAGGACAAGTTAGGTCAATGAGATTGTGGTTTAAACATTTTCAAATGTAAAGTAAAATTATAAAAAAAAATCACTCTATTCAAAGCCAGTTGACACTATAATGACTAATGCCAATTACTCAAAATAATTGTTAGCATAAAAACTTACTAGGTAACAATCAATGCAATGGAGAGCTGTTGACATGGTTGATGATAGTTTAAAATCATTGTTATGTGTGTGGCTGTGACTGTGTGTGAGCCCCACTCAGCTCAGGTTGGGCCTTGGTTTTTATTTTATAAATAAAGGAAAGTATAAAAAATAACAAAGCTTATCTAAGGTTACTTAACTTCTAAGTTAAATTAAAAAGTAATTAAAATAGTAAGTTAAAAATAACAAAGGAATTTGTCAATCAGTATTTTGTGCTTAATTTAATAGCTTTGTGAAACTTTGCCCAGTTCAGTAGGGGCTTCAAATTGATATGAGCGTGCAATTCAAATATCTACCTGCTCTTTTTCACGAAAAAGATGCAGCACAAAATAAGCCTGCCATTTGTTTGCGCAGTGTGCATATGCATGGTGTGTGACTCACTAATTGGCAATCATCATCATGACCATCCTATTTTACTAATTAGGCAAAAGAAAAACAACTGTTACATTTCTTCATATCGTAACTTACCCTAATATCAAAAGCACATTGTCCTGTTTCCATAAGGCAATTATGAGCAAACTGTCAGTTCTGAAAGCTGTCAAAAAGAGCTTAATTTTCAAGTTTTAGCCGCCTTAACCGAGGAATTAAATGGCGGCCGCCAGATAAAGTTTTGTCTTTATGAATGTGACGTCATCGAGGGTGGGGGGGGGGGGTAGTGGTTTGAAACTAGTACGACCGTAGAGGGAGGTATACAAGGGGACCGTTAAAAAAACATCTACCCCATACCTCCTGCAGCAGCAAAGCATGGGGTCGAGCGGGAAGCGAAAATCTTGGGCACGATCGAAGATGCGGGGTGACCGCCCACAAAGAGAGGTTGTGTGATGATGACGTCATGGAGTACCTGGTTTATCGAACTGTAAGAGGGCGCTAATCATTGGGACCGTTAAATAAACTAGACGTTAATACTTCTGTCCAACATGAGCCTAAGAAAGGTCATTTTTATCTTGATCCTAATTGAATCACGTTTTAACAACCTTATAAACTGCTGTGGAATGTTCATTTGAATGCTTGTCTATAGAAGAGAATAGTAGCCAGGAACCTTGTGTTTTCCCTTCTCAATTGATGATAAGAAACCTTAGTGAGTTAATAATGAATAACCAATATTATTAACTACCCAAAAATCAATACCTATTGAACAATTTTACATGCTTACATTTCCACGACCAGACCCGACTTGATAGGGTGTTTTTTCAATTATTTTAAGAAAATTCTTTTGTTGGAAACTTTTTGGTGGCAAAACTTTCATGAAAAACAGAGCGTTCACTGTAACTGGGCTTTTTGCCAGGGGAAAACTATGAGTCTGCCTCAAAATCAATGGAGTCGAAAAAAACAAACAAAGGGATCAAACATTGTTGAATATTTCCAATGAATAAACAATGTTTTATTTACAAATTGCTTCAGTGGTTTACATTTTTTCTTATAAACAAACACACCTATGTTCAATACAAATTTTAGAAAGTTGCAAAGATAAAATTCCTGACAAGTAGCCTTGTGTGATTCATGTGGGTTTTCTCTGATTTGTCAATGAACGAGTCCAAATAAATTTGGTTAAACTGTCAATGTTAACATAACACCAAGAAGTTGTTGTTGAACGTCACAAGTATTCTCTATATTATAACTAATTGTCAAAAAACTGTTAAGCTTTAATTCTCACTTGTATTTTTCTAGCACTTTTTTAAGCAGTTTAGTATCGTGTAATACAATTCCAACATCATTAGCATTGATGGCTGATGTTTCTTCTGATGGGTTCTTCAGGTGATGTGTGTGCAAGGTGAAAATCTCTTGTGAATAGTGTTCTGAGGAAATTGTCTGTTTTCATCCACTGGTTGAGAACCAACATCACTCAAAAGAGATTTACAAATGGTGCTACCCCAAACATCACCTGGTTATTACTCCAACCATGCAATGCTTCAAATCCTACTGATGAGTTCTTGTCCCTTGTTTACGAAACATTGCCTGCAGAGTGAGAAAATAAACAAAAAAATTGATTGAGAGGTTAATTTCCGATTAACAAAAAAATGAGTGAAAGGTTAATTTATGATCAACAAATAAATGGATACCCCCTTAAACTCTTGATTAATAGAAGTACTTTTAATTTGTATTTTTCTTGAGAATTGGTTATTGAGCTTGAAAACACAACCTTAGTAGGTTACCCTTTTCTATGTCCCCTTTTCATAATTTATTGTTTTCTAAAGTAGCCTTTGTGAATTGAATTTCAGCCCCTTTCTCCTGTAGTTTGACTCATTGAAAAATAATCCTACTGAACAAAGTAATCGTGTATTAAAGTTTACAACATTTTCACACTGTCCGAAGGTTTTAACAATTTTTATAACTTGAAACATCAATATTACCTTTGCTGGTCTTGAACTTTTAATGAATCTTGGCTCCTTGTCACTAGTTTCCCATGTAAAGTCCAGAGATGTCCTCACTGTCTGAACAGTATCTGTAAATTAGTGTAAATTGAAAAAAACAACTATTTCTTTAGTAATATAAATGCAAAACAGGGAAAGCATGTGGATATTGAAAGGAAAGTGACAAAAAGAGACTGAGTGATTATGGACAGGCGTCTGGAATTTTAATTTGTATTACTAAAGATTGACAATATTATACAATTTTAATATTATAGGACAAGTTAGGTCAATGAGATTGTGGTTTAAACATTTTCAAATGTAAAGTAAAATTATAAAAAAAAATCACTCTATTCAAAGCCAGTTGACACTATAATGACTAATGCCAATTACTCAAAATAATTGTTAGCATAAAAACTTACTAGGTAACAATCAATGCAATGGAGAGCTGTTGACATGGTTGATGATAGTTTAAAATCATTGTTATGTGTGTGGCTGTGACTGTGTGTGAGCCCCACTCAGCTCAGGTTGGGCCTTGGTTTTTATTTTATAAATAAAGGAAAGTATAAAAAATAACAAAGCTTATCTAAGGTTACTTAACTTCTAAGTTAAATTAAAAAGTAATTAAAATAGTAGGTTAAAAATAACAAAGGAATTTGTCAATCAGTATTTTGTGCTTAATTTAATAGCTTTGTGAAACTTTGCCCAGTTCAGTAGGGGCTTCAAATTGATATGAGCGTGCAATTCAAATATCTACCTGCTCTTTTTCACGAAAAAGATGCAGCACAAAATAAGCCTGCCATTTGTTTGCGCAGTGTGCATATGCATGGTGTGTGACTCACTAATTGGCAATCATCATCATGACCATCCTATTTTACTAATTAGGCAAAAGAAAAACAACTGTTACATTTCTTCATATCGTAACTTACCCTAATATCAAAAGCACATTGTCCTGTTTCCATAAGGCAATTATGAGCAAACTGTCAGTTCTGAAAGCTGTCAAAAAGAGCTTAATTTTCAAGTTTTAGCCGCCTTAACCGAGGAATTAAATGGCGGCCGCCGGATAAAGTTTTGTCTTTATGAATGTGACGTCATCGAGGGTGGGGGGGGGGGGGGGGTAGTGGTTTGAAACTAGTACGACCGTAGAGGGAGGTATACAAGGGGACCGTTAAAAAAACATCTACCCCATACCTCCTGCAGCAGCAAAGCATGGGGTCGAGCGGGAAGCGAAAATCTTGGGCACGATCGAAGATGCGGGGTGACCGCCCACAAAGAGAGGTTGTGTGATGATGACGTCATGGAGTACCTGGTTTATCGAACTGTAAGAGGGCGCTAATCATTGGGACCGTTAAATAAACTAGACGTTAACACTTCTGTCCAATATGAGCCTAAGAAAGGTCATTTTTATCTTGATCCTAATTGAATCACGTTTTAACAACCTTATAAACTGCTGTGGAATGTTCATTTGAATGCTTGTCTATAGAAGAGAATAGTAGCCAGGAACCTTGTGTTTTCCCTTCTCAATTGATGATAAGAAACCTTAGTGAGTTAATAATGAATAACCAATATTATTAACTACCCAAAAATCAATACCTATTGAACAATTTTACATGCTTACATTTCCACGACCAGACCCGACTTGATAGGGTGTTTTTTCAATTATTTTAAGAAAATTCTTTTGTTGGAAACTTTTTGGTGGCAAAACTTTCATGAAAAACAGAGCGTTCACTGTAACTGGGCTTTTTGCCAGGGGAAAACTATGAGTCTGCCTCAAAATCAATGGAGTCGAAAAAAACAAACAAAGGGATCAAACATTGTTGAATATTTCCAATGAATAAACAATGTTTTATTTACAAATTGCTTCAGTGGTTTACATTTTTTCTTATAAACAAACACACCTATGTTCAATACAAATTTTAGAAAGTTGCAAAGATAAAATTCCTGACAAGTAGCCTTGTGTGATTCATGTGGGTTTTCTCTGATTTGTCAATGAACGAGTCCAAATAAATTTGGTTAAACTGTCAATGTTAACATAACACCAAGAAGTTGTTGTTGAACGTCACAAGTATTCTCTATATTATAACTAATTGTCAAAAAACTGTTAAGCTTTAATTCTCACTTGTATTTTTCTAGCACTTTTTTAAGCAGTTTAGTATCGTGTAATACAATTCCAACATCATTAGCATTGATGGCTGATGTTTCTTCTGATGGGTTCTTCAGGTGATGTGTGTGCAAGGTGAAAATCTCTTGTGAATAGTGTTCTGAGGAAATTGTCTGTTTTCATCCACTGGTTGAGAACCAACATCACTCAAAAGAGATTTACAAATGGTGCTACCCCAAACATCACCTGGTTATTACTCCAACCATGCAATGCTTCAAATCCTACTGATGAGTTCTTGTCCCTTGTTTACGAAACATTGCCTGCAGAGTGAGAAAATAAACAAAAAAATTGATTGAGAGGTTAATTTCCGATTAACAAAAAAATGAGTGAAAGGTTAATTTATGATCAACAAATAAATGGATACCCCCTTAAACTCTTGATTAATAGAAGTACTTTTAATTTGTATTTTTCTTGAGAATTGGTTATTGAGCTTGAAAACACAACCTTAGTAGGTTACCCTTTTCTATGTCCCCTTTTCATAATTTATTGTTTTCTAAAGTAGCCTTTGTAAAATTGAATTTCAGCCCCTTTCTCCTGTAGTTTGACTCATTGAAAAATAATCCTACTGAACAAAGTAATCGTGTATTAAAGTTTACAACATTTTCACACTGTCCGAAGGTTTTAACAATTTTTATAACTTGAAACATCAATATTACCTTTGCTGGTCTTGAACTTTTAATGAATCTTGGCTCCTTGTCACTAGTTTCCCATGTAAAGTCCAGAGATGTCCTCACTGTCTGAACAGTATCTGTAAATTAGTGTAAATTGAAAAAAACAACTATTTCTTTAGTAATATAAATGCAAAACAGGGAAAGCATGTGGATATTGAAAGGAAAGTGACAAAAAGAGACTGAGTGATTATGGACAGGCGTCTGGAATTTTAATTTGTATTACTAAAGATTGACAATATTATACAATTTTAATATTATAGGACAAGTTATGTCAATGAGATTGTGGTTTAAACATTTTCAAATGTAAAGTAAAATTATAAAAAAAAATCACTCTATTCAAAGCCAGTTGACACTATAATGACTAATGCCAATTACTCAAAATAATTGTTAGCATAAAAACTTACTAGGTAACAATCAATGCAATGGAGAGCTGTTGACATGGTTGATGATAGTTTAAAATCATTGTTATGTGTGTGGCTGTGACTGTGTGTGAGCCCCACTCAGCTCAGGTTGGGCCTTGGTTTTTATTTTATAAATAAAGGAAAGTATAAAAAATAACAAAGCTTATCTAAGGTTACTTAACTTCTAAGTTAAATTAAAAAGTAATTAAAATAGTAGGTTAAAAATAACAAAGGAATTTGTCAATCAGTATTTTGTGCTTAATTTAATAGCTTTGTGAAACTTTGCCCAGTTCAGTAGGGGCTTCAAATTGATATGAGCGTGCAATTCAAATATCTACCTGCTCTTTTTCACGAAAAAGATGCAGCACAAAATAAGCCTGCCATTTGTTTGCGCAGTGTGCATATGCATGGTGTGTGACTCACTAATTGGCAATCATCATCATGACCATCCTATTTTACTAATTAGGCAAAAGAAAAACAACTGTTACATTTCTTCATATCGTAACTTACCCTAATATCAAAAGCACATTGTCCTGTTTCCATAAGGCAATTATGAGCAAACTGTCAGTTCTGAAAGCTGTCAAAAAGAGCTTAATTTTCAAGTTTTAGCCGCCTTAACCGAGGAATTAAATGGCGGCCGCCGGATAAAGTTTTGTCTTTATGAATGTGACGTCATCGAGGGTGGGGGGGGGGGTAGTGGTTTGAAACTAGTACGACCGTAGAGGGAGGTATACAAGGGGACCGTTAAAAAAACATCTACCCCATACCTCCTGCAGCAGCAAAGCATGGGGTCGAGCGGGAAGCGAAAATCTTGGGCACGATCGAAGATGCGGGGTGACCGCCCACAAAGAGAGGTTGTGTGATGATGACGTCATGGAGTACCTGGTTTATCGAACTGTAAGAGGGCGCTAATCATTGGGACCGTTAAATAAACTAGACGTTAACACTTCTGTCCAATATGAGCCTAAGAAAGGTCATTTTTATCTTGATCCTAATTGAATCACGTTTTAACAACCTTATAAACTGCTGTGGAATGTTCATTTGAATGCTTGTCTATAGAAGAGAATAGTAGCCAGGAACCTTGTGTTTTCCCTTCTCAATTGATGATAAGAAACCTTAGTGAGTTAATAATGAATAACCAATATTATTAACTACCCAAAAATCAATACCTATTGAACAATTTTACATGCTTACATTTCCACGACCAGACCCGACTTGATAGGGTGTTTTTTCAATTATTTTAAGAAAATTCTTTTGTTGGAAACTTTTTGGTGGCAAAACTTTCATGAAAAAAAGAGCGTTCACTGTAACTGGGCTTTTTGCCAGGGGAAAACTATGAGTCTGCCTCAAAATCAATGGAGTCGAAAAAAACAAACAAAGGGATCAAACATTGTTGAATATTTCCAATGAATAAACAATGTTTTATTTACAAATTGCTTCAGTGGTTTACATTTTTTCTTATAAACAAACACACCTATGTTCAATACAAATTTTAGAAAGTTGCAAAGATAAAATTCCTGACAAGTAGCCTTGTGTGATTCATGTGGGTTTTCTCTGATTTGTCAATGAACGAGTCCAAATAAATTTGGTTAAACTGTCAATGTTAACATAACACCAAGAAGTTGTTGTTGAACGTCACAAGTATTCTCTATATTATAACTAATTGTCAAAAAACTGTTAAGCTTTAATTCTCACTTGTATTTTTCTAGCACTTTTTTAAGCAGTTTAGTATCGTGTAATACAATTCCAACATCATTAGCATTGATGGCTGATGTTTCTTCTGATGGGTTCTTCAGGTGATGTGTGTGCAAGGTGAAAATCTCTTGTGAATAGTGTTCTGAGGAAATTGTCTGTTTTCATCCACTGGTTGAGAACCAACATCACTCAAAAGAGATTTACAAATGGTGCTACCCCAAACATCACCTGGTTATTACTCCAACCATGCAATGCTTCAAATCCTACTGATGAGTTCTTGTCCCTTGTTTACGAAACATTGCCTGCAGAGTGAGAAAATAAACAAAAAAATTGATTGAGAGGTTAATTTCCGATTAACAAAAAAATGAGTGAAAGGTTAATTTATGATCAACAAATAAATGGATACCCCCTTAAACTCTTGATTAATAGAAGTACTTTTAATTTGTATTTTTCTTGAGAATTGGTTATTGAGCTTGAAAACACAACCTTAGTAGGTTACCCTTTTCTATGTCCCCTTTTCATAATTTATTGTTTTCTAAAGTAGCCTTTGTAAAATTGAATTTCAGCCCCTTTCTCCTGTAGTTTGACTCATTGAAAAATAATCCTACTGAACAAAGTAATCGTGTATTAAAGTTTACAACATTTTCACACTGTCCGAAGGTTTTAACAATTTTTATAACTTGAAACATCAATATTACCTTTGCTGGTCTTGAACTTTTAATGAATCTTGGCTCCTTGTCACTAGTTTCCCATGTAAAGTCCAGAGATGTCCTCACTGTCTGAACAGTATCTGTAAATTAGTGTAAATTGAAAAAAACAACTATTTCTTTAGTAATATAAATGCAAAACAGGGAAAGCATGTGGATATTGAAAGGAAAGTGACAAAAAGAGACTGAGTGATTATGGACAGGCGTCTGGAATTTTAATTTGTATTACTAAAGATTGACAATATTATACAATTTTAATATTATAGGACAAGTTATGTCAATGAGATTGTGGTTTAAACATTTTCAAATGTAAAGTAAAATTATAAAAAAAAATCACTCTATTCAAAGCCAGTTGACACTATAATGACTAATGCCAATTACTCAAAATAATTGTTAGCATAAAAACTTACTAGGTAACAATCAATGCAATGGAGAGCTGTTGACATGGTTGATGATAGTTTAAAATCATTGTTATGTGTGTGGCTGTGACTGTGTGTGAGCCCCACTCAGCTCAGGTTGGGCCTTGGTTTTTATTTTATAAATAAAGGAAAGTATAAAAAATAACAAAGCTTATCTAAGGTTACTTAACTTCTAAGTTAAATTAAAAAGTAATTAAAATAGTAGGTTAAAAATAACAAAGGAATTTGTCAATCAGTATTTTGTGCTTAATTTAATAGCTTTGTGAAACTTTGCCCAGTTCAGTAGGGGCTTCAAATTGATATGAGCGTGCAATTCAAATATCTACCTGCTCTTTTTCACGAAAAAGATGCAGCACAAAATAAGCCTGCCATTTGTTTGCGCAGTGTGCATATGCATGGTGTGTGACTCACTAATTGGCAATCATCATCATGACCATCCTATTTTACTAATTAGGCAAAAGAAAAACAACTGTTACATTTCTTCATATCGTAACTTACCCTAATATCAAAAGCACATTGTCCTGTTTCCATAAGGCAATTATGAGCAAACTGTCAGTTCTGAAAGCTGTCAAAAAGAGCTTAATTTTCAAGTTTTAGCCGCCTTAACCGAGGAATTAAATGGCGGCCGCCGGATAAAGTTTTGTCTTTATGAATGTGACGTCATCGAGGGTGGGGGGGGGGGGTAGTGGTTTGAAACTAGTACGACCGTAGAGGGAGGTATACAAGGGGACCGTTAAAAAAACATCTACCCCATACCTCCTGCAGCAGCAAAGCATGGGGTCGAGCGGGAAGCGAAAATCTTGGGCACGATCGAAGATGCGGGGTGACCGCCCACAAAGAGAGGTTGTGTGATGATGACGTCATGGAGTACCTGGTTTATCGAACTGTAAGAGGGCGCTAATCATTGGGACCGTTAAATAAACTAGACGTTAACACTTCTGTCCAATATGAGCCTAAGAAAGGTCATTTTTATCTTGATCCTAATTGAATCACGTTTTAACAACCTTATAAACTGCTGTGGAATGTTCATTTGAATGCTTGTCTATAGAAGAGAATAGTAGCCAGGAACCTTGTGTTTTCCCTTCTCAATTGATGATAAGAAACCTTAGTGAGTTAATAATGAATAACCAATATTATTAACTACCCAAAAATCAATACCTATTGAACAATTTTACATGCTTACATTTCCACGACCAGACCCGACTTGATAGGGTGTTTTTTCAATTATTTTAAGAAAATTCTTTTGTTGGAAACTTTTTGGTGGCAAAACTTTCATGAAAAACAGAGCGTTCACTGTAACTGGGCTTTTTGCCAGGGGAAAACTATGAGTCTGCCTCAAAATCAATGGAGTCGAAAAAAACAAACAAAGGGATCAAACATTGTTGAATATTTCCAATGAATAAACAATGTTTTATTTACAAATTGCTTCAGTGGTTTACATTTTTTCTTATAAACAAACACACCTATGTTCAATACAAATTTTAGAAAGTTGCAAAGATAAAATTCCTGACAAGTAGCCTTGTGTGATTCATGTGGGTTTTCTCTGATTTGTCAATGAACGAGTCCAAATAAATTTGGTTAAACTGTCAATGTTAACATAACACCAAGAAGTTGTTGTTGAACGTCACAAGTATTCTCTATATTATAACTAATTGTCAAAAAACTGTTAAGCTTTAATTCTCACTTGTATTTTTCTAGCACTTTTTTAAGCAGTTTAGTATCGTGTAATACAATTCCAACATCATTAGCATTGATGGCTGATGTTTCTTCTGATGGGTTCTTCAGGTGATGTGTGTGCAAGGTGAAAATCTCTTGTGAATAGTGTTCTGAGGAAATTGTCTGTTTTCATCCACTGGTTGAGAACCAACATCACTCAAAAGAGATTTACAAATGGTGCTACCCCAAACATCACCTGGTTATTACTCCAACCATGCAATGCTTCAAATCCTACTGATGAGTTCTTGTCCCTTGTTTACGAAACATTGCCTGCAGAGTGAGAAAATAAACAAAAAAATTGATTGAGAGGTTAATTTCCGATTAACAAAAAAATGAGTGAAAGGTTAATTTATGATCAACAAATAAATGGATACCCCCTTAAACTCTTGATTAATAGAAGTACTTTTAATTTGTATTTTTCTTGAGAATTGGTTATTGAGCTTGAAAACACAACCTTAGTAGGTTACCCTTTTCTATGTCCCCTTTTCATAATTTATTGTTTTCTAAAGTAGCCTTTGTAAAATTGAATTTCAGCCCCTTTCTCCTGTAGTTTGACTCATTGAAAAATAATCCTACTGAACAAAGTAATCGTGTATTAAAGTTTACAACATTTTCACACTGTCCGAAGGTTTTAACAATTTTTATAACTTGAAACATCAATATTACCTTTGCTGGTCTTGAACTTTTAATGAATCTTGGCTCCTTGTCACTAGTTTCCCATGTAAAGTCCAGAGATGTCCTCACTGTCTGAACAGTATCTGTAAATTAGTGTAAATTGAAAAAAACAACTATTTCTTTAGTAATATAAATGCAAAACAGGGAAAGCATGTGGATATTGAAAGGAAAGTGACAAAAAGAGACTGAGTGATTATGGACAGGCGTCTGGAATTTTAATTTGTATTACTAAAGATTGACAATATTATACAATTTTAATATTATAGGACAAGTTAGGTCAATGAGATTGTGGTTTAAACATTTTCAAATGTAAAGTAAAATTATAAAAAAAAATCACTCTATTCAAAGCCAGTTGACACTATAATGACTAATGCCAATTACTCAAAATAATTGTTAGCATAAAAACTTACTAGGTAACAATCAATGCAATGGAGAGCTGTTGACATGGTTGATGATAGTTTAAAATCATTGTTATGTGTGTGGCTGTGACTGTGTGTGAGCCCCACTCAGCTCAGGTTGGGCCTTGGTTTTTATTTTATAAATAAAGGAAAGTATAAAAAATAACAAAGCTTATCTAAGGTTACTTAACTTCTAAGTTAAATTAAAAAGTAATTAAAATAGTAGGTTAAAAATAACAAAGGAATTTGTCAATCAGTATTTTGTGCTTAATTTAATAGCTTTGTGAAACTTTGCCCAGTTCAGTAGGGGCTTCAAATTGATATGAGCGTGCAATTCAAATATCTACCTGCTCTTTTTCACGAAAAAGATGCAGCACAAAATAAGCCTGCCATTTGTTTGCGCAGTGTGCATATGCATGGTGTGTGACTCACTAATTGGCAATCATCATCATGACCATCCTATTTTACTAATTAGGCAAAAGAAAAACAACTGTTACATTTCTTCATATCGTAACTTACCCTAATATCAAAAGCACATTGTCCTGTTTCCATAAGGCAATTATGAGCAAACTGTCAGTTCTGAAAGCTGTCAAAAAGAGCTTAATTTTCAAGTTTTAGCCGCCTTAACCGAGGAATTAAATGGCGGCCGCCGGATAAAGTTTTGTCTTTATGAATGTGACGTCATCGAGGGTGGGGGGGGGGGGGTAGTGGTTTGAAACTAGTACGACCGTAGAGGGAGGTATACAAGGGGACCGTTAAAAAAACATCTACCCCATACCTCCTGCAGCAGCAAAGCATGGGGTCGAGCGGGAAGCGAAAATCTTGGGCACGATCGAAGATGCGGGGTGACCGCCCACAAAGAGAGGTTGTGTGATGATGACGTCATGGAGTACCTGGTTTATCGAACTGTAAGAGGGCGCTAATCATTGGGACCGTTAAATAAACTAGACGTTAACACTTCTGTCCAATATGAGCCTAAGAAAGGTCATTTTTATCTTGATCCTAATTGAATCACGTTTTAACAACCTTATAAACTGCTGTGGAATGTTCATTTGAATGCTTGTCTATAGAAGAGAATAGTAGCCAGGAACCTTGTGTTTTCCCTTCTCAATTGATGATAAGAAACCTTAGTGAGTTAATAATGAATAACCAATATTATTAACTACCCAAAAATCAATACCTATTGAACAATTTTACATGCTTACATTTCCACGACCAGACCCGACTTGATAGGGTGTTTTTTCAATTATTTTAAGAAAATTCTTTTGTTGGAAACTTTTTGGTGGCAAAACTTTCATGAAAAACAGAGCGTTCACTGTAACTGGGCTTTTTGCCAGGGGAAAACTATGAGTCTGCCTCAAAATCAATGGAGTCGAAAAAAACAAACAAAGGGATCAAACATTGTTGAATATTTCCAATGAATAAACAATGTTTTATTTACAAATTGCTTCAGTGGTTTACATTTTTTCTTATAAACAAACACACCTATGTTCAATACAAATTTTAGAAAGTTGCAAAGATAAAATTCCTGACAAGTAGCCTTGTGTGATTCATGTGGGTTTTCTCTGATTTGTCAATGAACGAGTCCAAATAAATTTGGTTAAACTGTCAATGTTAACATAACACCAAGAAGTTGTTGTTGAACGTCACAAGTATTCTCTATATTATAACTAATTGTCAAAAAACTGTTAAGCTTTAATTCTCACTTGTATTTTTCTAGCACTTTTTTAAGCAGTTTAGTATCGTGTAATACAATTCCAACATCATTAGCATTGATGGCTGATGTTTCTTCTGATGGGTTCTTCAGGTGATGTGTGTGCAAGGTGAAAATCTCTTGTGAATAGTGTTCTGAGGAAATTGTCCGTTTTCATCCACTGGTTGAGAACCAACATCACTCAAAAGAGATTTACAAATGGTGCTACCCCAAACATCACCTGGTTATTACTCCAACCATGCAATGCTTCAAATCCTACTGATGAGTTCTTGTCCCTTGTTTACGAAACATTGCCTGCAGAGTGAGAAAATAAACAAAAAAATTGATTGAGAGGTTAATTTCCGATTAACAAAAAAATGAGTGAAAGGTTAATTTATGATCAACAAATAAATGGATACCCCCTTAAACTCTTGATTAATAGAAGTACTTTTAATTTGTATTTTTCTTGAGAATTGGTTATTGAGCTTGAAAACACAACCTTAGTAGGTTACCCTTTTCTATGTCCCCTTTTCATAATTTATTGTTTTCTAAAGTAGCCTTTGTGAATTGAATTTCAGCCCCTTTCTCCTGTAGTTTGACTCATTGAAAAATAATCCTACTGAACAAAGTAATCGTGTATTAAAGTTTACAACATTTTCACACTGTCCGAAGGTTTTAACAATTTTTATAACTTGAAACATCAATATTACCTTTGCTGGTCTTGAACTTTTAATGAATCTTGGCTCCTTGTCACTAGTTTCCCATGTAAAGTCCAGAGATGTCCTCACTGTCTGAACAGTATCTGTAAATTAGTGTAAATTGAAAAAAACAACTATTTCTTTAGTAATATAAATGCAAAACAGGGAAAGCATGTGGATATTGAAAGGAAAGTGACAAAAAGAGACTGAGTGATTATGGACAGGCGTCTGGAATTTTAATTTGTATTACTAAAGATTGACAATATTATACAATTTTAATATTATAGGACAAGTTAGGTCAATGAGATTGTGGTTTAAACATTTTCAAATGTAAAGTAAAATTATAAAAAAAAATCACTCTATTCAAAGCCAGTTGACACTATAATGACTAATGCCAATTACTCAAAATAATTGTTAGCATAAAAACTTACTAGGTAACAATCAATGCAATGGAGAGCTGTTGACATGGTTGATGATAGTTTAAAATCATTGTTATGTGTGTGGCTGTGACTGTGTGTGAGCCCCACTCAGCTCAGGTTGGGCCTTGGTTTTTATTTTATAAATAAAGGAAAGTATAAAAAATAACAAAGCTTATCTAAGGTTACTTAACTTCTAAGTTAAATTAAAAAGTAATTAAAATAGTAGGTTAAAAATAACAAAGGAATTTGTCAATCAGTATTTTGTGCTTAATTTAATAGCTTTGTGAAACTTTGCCCAGTTCAGTAGGGGCTTCAAATTGATATGAGCGTGCAATTCAAATATCTACCTGCTCTTTTTCACGAAAACGATGCAGCACAAAATAAGCCTGCCATTTGTTTGCGCAGTGTGCATATGCATGGTGTGTGACTCACTAATTGGCAATCATCATCATGACCATCCTATTTTACTAATTAGGCAAAAGAAAAACAACTGTTACATTTCTTCATATCGTAACTTACCCTAATATCAAAAGCACATTGTCCTGTTTCCATAAGGCAATTATGAGCAAACTGTCAGTTCTGAAAGCTGTCAAAAAGAGCTTAATTTTCAAGTTTTAGCCGCCTTAACCGAGGAATTAAATGGCGGCCGCCGGATAAAGTTTTGTCTTTATGAATGTGACGTCATCGAGGGTGGGGGGGGGGGTAGTGGTTTGAAACTAGTACGACCGTAGAGGGAGGTATACAAGGGGACCGTTAAAAAAACATCTACCCCATACCTCCTGCAGCAGCAAAGCATGGGGTCGAGCGGGAAGCGAAAATCTTGGGCACGATCGAAGATGCGGGGTGACCGCCCACAAAGAGAGGTTGTGTGATGATGACGTCATGGAGTACCTGGTTTATCGAACTGTAAGAGGGCGCTAATCATTGGGACCGTTAAATAAACTAGACGTTAACACTTCTGTCCAATATGAGCCTAAGAAAGGTCATTTTTATCTTGATCCTAATTGAATCACGTTTTAACAACCTTATAAACTGCTGTGGAATGTTCATTTGAATGCTTGTCTATAGAAGAGAATAGTAGCCAGGAACCTTGTGTTTTCCCTTCTCAATTGATGATAAGAAACCTTAGTGAGTTAATAATGAATAACCAATATTATTAACTACCCAAAAATCAATACCTATTGAACAATTTTACATGCTTACATTTCCACGACCAGACCCGACTTGATAGGGTGTTTTTTCAATTATTTTAAGAAAATTCTTTTGTTGGAAACTTTTTGGTGGCAAAACTTTCATGAAAAACAGAGCGTTCACTGTAACTGGGCTTTTTGCCAGGGGAAAACTATGAGTCTGCCTCAAAATCAATGGAGTCGAAAAAAACAAACAAAGGGATCAAACATTGTTGAATATTTCCAATGAATAAACAATGTTTTATTTACAAATTGCTTCAGTGGTTTACATTTTTTCTTATAAACAAACACACCTATGTTCAATACAAATTTTAGAAAGTTGCAAAGATAAAATTCCTGACAAGTAGCCTTGTGTGATTCATGTGGGTTTTCTCTGATTTGTCAATGAACGAGTCCAAATAAATTTGGTTAAACTGTCAATGTTAACATAACACCAAGAAGTTGTTGTTGAACGTCACAAGTATTCTCTATATTATAACTAATTGTCAAAAAACTGTTAAGCTTTAATTCTCACTTGTATTTTTCTAGCACTTTTTTAAGCAGTTTAGTATCGTGTAATACAATTCCAACATCATTAGCATTGATGGCTGATGTTTCTTCTGATGGGTTCTTCAGGTGATGTGTGTGCAAGGTGAAAATCTCTTGTGAATAGTGTTCTGAGGAAATTGTCTGTTTTCATCCACTGGTTGAGAACCAACATCACTCAAAAGAGATTTACAAATGGTGCTACCCCAAACATCACCTGGTTATTACTCCAACCATGCAATGCTTCAAATCCTACTGATGAGTTCTTGTCCCTTGTTTACGAAACATTGCCTGCAGAGTGAGAAAATAAACAAAAAAATTGATTGAGAGGTTAATTTCCGATTAACAAAAAAATGAGTGAAAGGTTAATTTATGATCAACAAATAAATGGATACCCCCTTAAACTCTTGATTAATAGAAGTACTTTTAATTTGTATTTTTCTTGAGAATTGGTTATTGAGCTTGAAAACACAACCTTAGTAGGTTACCCTTTTCTATGTCCCCTTTTCATAATTTATTGTTTTCTAAAGTAGCCTTTGTGAATTGAATTTCAGCCCCTTTCTCCTGTAGTTTGACTCATTGAAAAATAATCCTACTGAACAAAGTAATCGTGTATTAAAGTTTACAACATTTTCACACTGTCCGAAGGTTTTAACAATTTTTATAACTTGAAACATCAATATTACCTTTGCTGGTCTTGAACTTTTAATGAATCTTGGCTCCTTGTCACTAGTTTCCCATGTAAAGTCCAGAGATGTCCTCACTGTCTGAACAGTATCTGTAAATTAGTGTAAATTGAAAAAAACAACTATTTCTTTAGTAATATAAATGCAAAACAGGGAAAGCATGTGGATATTGAAAGGAAAGTGACAAAAAGAGACTGAGTGATTATGGACAGGCGTCTGGAATTTTAATTTGTATTACTAAAGATTGACAATATTATACAATTTTAATATTATAGGACAAGTTAGGTCAATGAGATTGTGGTTTAAACATTTTCAAATGTAAAGTAAAATTATAAAAAAAAATCACTCTATTCAAAGCCAGTTGACACTATAATGACTAATGCCAATTACTCAAAATAATTGTTAGCATAAAAACTTACTAGGTAACAATCAATGCAATGGAGAGCTGTTGACATGGTTGATGATAGTTTAAAATCATTGTTATGTGTGTGGCTGTGACTGTGTGTGAGCCCCACTCAGCTCAGGTTGGGCCTTGGTTTTTATTTTATAAATAAAGGAAAGTATAAAAAATAACAAAGCTTATCTAAGGTTACTTAACTTCTAAGTTAAATTAAAAAGTAATTAAAATAGTAGGTTAAAAATAACAAAGGAATTTGTCAATCAGTATTTTGTGCTTAATTTAATAGCTTTGTGAAACTTTGCCCAGTTCAGTAGGGGCTTCAAATTGATATGAGCGTGCAATTCAAATATCTACCTGCTCTTTTTCACGAAAAAGATGCAGCACAAAATAAGCCTGCCATTTGTTTGCGCAGTGTGCATATGCATGGTGTGTGACTCACTAATTGGCAATCATCATCATGACCATCCTATTTTACTAATTAGGCAAAAGAAAAACAACTGTTACATTTCTTCATATCGTAACTTACCCTAATATCAAAAGCACATTGTCCTGTTTCCATAAGGCAATTATGAGCAAACTGTCAGTTCTGAAAGCTGTCAAAAAGAGCTTAATTTTCAAGTTTTAGCCGCCTTAACCGAGGAATTAAATGGCGGCCGCCGGATAAAGTTTTGTCTTTATGAATGTGACGTCATCGAGGGTGGGGGGGGGGGGGGGGTAGTGGTTTGAAACTAGTACGACCGTAGAGGGAGGTATACAAGGGGACCGTTAAAAAAACATCTACCCCATACCTCCTGCAGCAGCAAAGCATGGGGTCGAGCGGGAAGCGAAAATCTTGGGCACGATCGAAGATGCGGGGTGACCGCCCACAAAGAGAGGTTGTGTGATGATGACGTCATGGAGTACCTGGTTTATCGAACTGTAAGAGGGCGCTAATCATTGGGACCGTTAAATAAACTAGACGTTAACACTTCTGTCCAATATGAGCCTAAGAAAGGTCATTTTTATCTTGATCCTAATTGAATCACGTTTTAACAACCTTATAAACTGCTGTGGAATGTTCATTTGAATGCTTGTCTATAGAAGAGAATAGTAGCCAGGAACCTTGTGTTTTCCCTTCTCAATTGATGATAAGAAACCTTAGTGAGTTAATAATGAATAACCAATATTATTAACTACCCAAAAATCAATACCTATTGAACAATTTTACATGCTTACATTTCCACGACCAGACCCGACTTGATAGGGTGTTTTTTCAATTATTTTAAGAAAATTCTTTTGTTGGAAACTTTTTGGTGGCAAAACTTTCATGAAAAACAGAGCGTTCACTGTAACTGGGCTTTTTGCCAGGGGAAAACTATGAGTCTGCCTCAAAATCAATGGAGTCGAAAAAAACAAACAAAGGGATCAAACATTGTTGAATATTTCCAATGAATAAACAATGTTTTATTTACAAATTGCTTCAGTGGTTTACATTTTTTCTTATAAACAAACACACCTATGTTCAATACAAATTTTAGAAAGTTGCAAAGATAAAATTCCTGACAAGTAGCCTTGTGTGATTCATGTGGGTTTTCTCTGATTTGTCAATGAACGAGTCCAAATAAATTTGGTTAAACTGTCAATGTTAACATAACACCAAGAAGTTGTTGTTGAACGTCACAAGTATTCTCTATATTATAACTAATTGTCAAAAAACTGTTAAGCTTTAATTCTCACTTGTATTTTTCTAGCACTTTTTTAAGCAGTTTAGTATCGTGTAATACAATTCCAACATCATTAGCATTGATGGCTGATGTTTCTTCTGATGGGTTCTTCAGGTGATGTGTGTGCAAGGTGAAAATCTCTTGTGAATAGTGTTCTGAGGAAATTGTCTGTTTTCATCCACTGGTTGAGAACCAACATCACTCAAAAGAGATTTACAAATGGTGCTACCCCAAACATCACCTGGTTATTACTCCAACCATGCAATGCTTCAAATCCTACTGATGAGTTCTTGTCCCTTGTTTACGAAACATTGCCTGCAGAGTGAGAAAATAAACAAAAAAATTGATTGAGAGGTTAATTTCCGATTAACAAAAAAATGAGTGAAAGGTTAATTTATGATCAACAAATAAATGGATACCCCCTTAAACTCTTGATTAATAGAAGTACTTTTAATTTGTATTTTTCTTGAGAATTGGTTATTGAGCTTGAAAACACAACCTTAGTAGGTTACCCTTTTCTATGTCCCCTTTTCATAATTTATTGTTTTCTAAAGTAGCCTTTGTGAATTGAATTTCAGCCCCTTTCTCCTGTAGTTTGACTCATTGAAAAATAATCCTACTGAACAAAGTAATCGTGTATTAAAGTTTACAACATTTTCACACTGTCCGAAAGGTTTTAACAATTTTTATAACTTGAAACATCAATATTACCTTTGCTGGTCTTGAACTTTTAATGAATCTTGGCTCCTTGTCACTAGTTTCCCATGTAAAGTCCAGAGATGTCCTCACTGTCTGAACAGTATCTGTAAATTAGTGTAAATTGAAAAAAACAACTATTTCTTTAGTAATATAAATGCAAAACAGGGAAAGCATGTGGATATTGAAAGGAAAGTGACAAAAAGAGACTGAGTGATTATGGACAGGCGTCTGGAATTTTAATTTGTATTACTAAAGATTGACAATATTATACAATTTTAATATTATAGGACAAGTTAGGTCAATGAGATTGTGGTTTAAACATTTTCAAATGTAAAGTAAAATTATAAAAAAAAATCACTCTATTCAAAGCCAGTTGACACTATAATGACTAATGCCAATTACTCAAAATAATTGTTAGCATAAAAACTTACTAGGTAACAATCAATGCAATGGAGAGCTGTTGACATGGTTGATGATAGTTTAAAATCATTGTTATGTGTGTGGCTGTGACTGTGTGTGAGCCCCACTCAGCTCAGGTTGGGCCTTGGTTTTTATTTTATAAATAAAGGAAAGTATAAAAAATAACAAAGCTTATCTAAGGTTACTTAACTTCTAAGTTAAATTAAAAAGTAATTAAAATAGTAGGTTAAAAATAACAAAGGAATTTGTCAATCAGTATTTTGTGCTTAATTTAATAGCTTTGTGAAACTTTGCCCAGTTCAGTAGGGGCTTCAAATTGATATGAGCGTGCAATTCAAATATCTACCTGCTCTTTTTCACGAAAAAGATGCAGCACAAAATAAGCCTGCCATTTGTTTGCGCAGTGTGCATATGCATGGTGTGTGACTCACTAATTGGCAATCATCATCATGACCATCCTATTTTACTAATTAGGCAAAAGAAAAACAACTGTTACATTTCTTCATATCGTAACTTACCCTAATATCAAAAGCACATTGTCCTGTTTCCATAAGGCAATTATGAGCAAACTGTCAGTTCTGAAAGCTGTCAAAAAGAGCTTAATTTTCAAGTTTTAGCCGCCTTAACCGAGGAATTAAATGGCGGCCGCCGGATAAAGTTTTGTCTTTATGAATGTGACGTCATCGAGGGTGGGGGGGGGGTAGTGGTTTGAAACTAGTACGACCGTAGAGGGAGGTATACAAGGGGACCGTTAAAAAAACATCTACCCCATACCTCCTGCAGCAGCAAAGCATGGGGTCGAGCGGGAAGCGAAAATCTTGGGCACGATCGAAGATGCGGGGTGACCGCCCACAAAGAGAGGTTGTGTGATGATGACGTCATGGAGTACCTGGTTTATCGAACTGTAAGAGGGCGCTAATCATTGGGACCGTTAAATAAACTAGACGTTAACACTTCTGTCCAATATGAGCCTAAGAAAGGTCATTTTTATCTTGATCCTAATTGAATCACGTTTTAACAACCTTATAAACTGCTGTGGAATGTTCATTTGAATGCTTGTCTATAGAAGAGAATAGTAGCCAGGAACCTTGTGTTTTCCCTTCTCAATTGATGATAAGAAACCTTAGTGAGTTAATAATGAATAACCAATATTATTAACTACCCAAAAATCAATACCTATTGAACAATTTTACATGCTTACATTTCCACGACCAGACCCGACTTGATAGGGTGTTTTTTCAATTATTTTAAGAAAATTCTTTTGTTGGAAACTTTTTGGTGGCAAAACTTTCATGAAAAACAGAGCGTTCACTGTAACTGGGCTTTTTGCCAGGGGAAAACTATGAGTCTGCCTCAAAATCAATGGAGTCGAAAAAAACAAACAAAGGGATCAAACATTGTTGAATATTTCCAATGAATAAACAATGTTTTATTTACAAATTGCTTCAGTGGTTTACATTTTTTCTTATAAACAAACACACCTATGTTCAATACAAATTTTAGAAAGTTGCAAAGATAAAATTCCTGACAAGTAGCCTTGTGTGATTCATGTGGGTTTTCTCTGATTTGTCAATGAACGAGTCCAAATAAATTTGGTTAAACTGTCAATGTTAACATAACACCAAGAAGTTGTTGTTGAACGTCACAAGTATTCTCTATATTATAACTAATTGTCAAAAAACTGTTAAGCTTTAATTCTCACTTGTATTTTTCTAGCACTTTTTTAAGCAGTTTAGTATCGTGTAATACAATTCCAACATCATTAGCATTGATGGCTGATGTTTCTTCTGATGGGTTCTTCAGGTGATGTGTGTGCAAGGTGAAAATCTCTTGTGAATAGTGTTCTGAGGAAATTGTCCGTTTTCATCCACTGGTTGAGAACCAACATCACTCAAAAGAGATTTACAAATGGTGCTACCCCAAACATCACCTGGTTATTACTCCAACCATGCAATGCTTCAAATCCTACTGATGAGTTCTTGTCCCTTGTTTACGAAACATTGCCTGCAGAGTGAGAAAATAAACAAAAAAATTGATTGAGAGGTTAATTTCCGATTAACAAAAAAATGAGTGAAAGGTTAATTTATGATCAACAAATAAATGGATACCCCCTTAAACTCTTGATTAATAGAAGTACTTTTAATTTGTATTTTTCTTGAGAATTGGTTATTGAGCTTGAAAACACAACCTTAGTAGGTTACCCTTTTCTATGTCCCCTTTTCATAATTTATTGTTTTCTAAAGTAGCCTTTGTGAATTGAATTTCAGCCCCTTTCTCCTGTAGTTTGACTCATTGAAAAATAATCCTACTGAACAAAGTAATCGTGTATTAAAGTTTACAACATTTTCACACTGTCCGAAGGTTTTAACAATTTTTATAACTTGAAACATCAATATTACCTTTGCTGGTCTTGAACTTTTAATGAATCTTGGCTCCTTGTCACTAGTTTCCCATGTAAAGTCCAGAGATGTCCTCACTGTCTGAACAGTATCTGTAAATTAGTGTAAATTGAAAAAAACAACTATTTCTTTAGTAATATAAATGCAAAACAGGGAAAGCATGTGGATATTGAAAGGAAAGTGACAAAAAGAGACTGAGTGATTATGGACAGGCGTCTGGAATTTTAATTTGTATTACTAAAGATTGACAATATTATACAATTTTAATATTATAGGACAAGTTAGGTCAATGAGATTGTGGTTTAAACATTTTCAAATGTAAAGTAAAATTATAAAAAAAAATCACTCTATTCAAAGCCAGTTGACACTATAATGACTAATGCCAATTACTCAAAATAATTGTTAGCATAAAAACTTACTAGGTAACAATCAATGCAATGGAGAGCTGTTGACATGGTTGATGATAGTTTAAAATCATTGTTATGTGTGTGGCTGTGACTGTGTGTGAGCCCCACTCAGCTCAGGTTGGGCCTTGGTTTTTATTTTATAAATAAAGGAAAGTATAAAAAATAACAAAGCTTATCTAAGGTTACTTAACTTCTAAGTTAAATTAAAAAGTAATTAAAATAGTAGGTTAAAAATAACAAAGGAATTTGTCAATCAGTATTTTGTGCTTAATTTAATAGCTTTGTGAAACTTTGCCCAGTTCAGTAGGGGCTTCAAATTGATATGAGCGTGCAATTCAAATATCTACCTGCTCTTTTTCACGAAAACGATGCAGCACAAAATAAGCCTGCCATTTGTTTGCGCAGTGTGCATATGCATGGTGTGTGACTCACTAATAATTGGCAATCATCATCATGACCATCCTATTTTACTAATTAGGCAAAAGAAAAACAACTGTTACATTTCTTCATATCGTAACTTACCCTAATATCAAAAGCACATTGTCCTGTTTCCATAAGGCAATTATGAGCAAACTGTCAGTTCTGAAAGCTGTCAAAAAGAGCTTAATTTTCAAGTTTTAGCCGCCTTAACCGAGGAATTAAATGGCGGCCGCCGGATAAAGTTTTGTCTTTATGAATGTGACGTCATCGAGGGTGGGGGGGGGGGGGGTAGTGGTTTGAAACTAGTACGACCGTAGAGGGAGGTATACAAGGGGACCGTTAAAAAAACATCTACCCCATACCTCCTGCAGCAGCAAAGCATGGGGTCGAGCGGGAAGCGAAAATCTTGGGCACGATCGAAGATGCGGGGTGACCGCCCACAAAGAGAGGTTGTGTGATGATGACGTCATGGAGTACCTGGTTTATCGAACTGTAAGAGGGCGCTAATCATTGGGACCGTTAAATAAACTAGACGTTAACACTTCTGTCCAATATGAGCCTAAGAAAGGTCATTTTTATCTTGATCCTAATTGAATCACGTTTTAACAACCTTATAAACTGCTGTGGAATGTTCATTTGAATGCTTGTCTATAGAAGAGAATAGTAGCCAGGAACCTTGTGTTTTCCCTTCTCAATTGATGATAAGAAACCTTAGTGAGTTAATAATGAATAACCAATATTATTAACTACCCAAAAATCAATACCTATTGAACAATTTTACATGCTTACATTTCCACGACCAGACCCGACTTGATAGGGTGTTTTTTCAATTATTTTAAGAAAATTCTTTTGTTGGAAACTTTTTGGTGGCAAAACTTTCATGAAAAACAGAGCGTTCACTGTAACTGGGCTTTTTGCCAGGGGAAAACTATGAGTCTGCCTCAAAATCAATGGAGTCGAAAAAAACAAACAAAGGGATCAAACATTGTTGAATATTTCCAATGAATAAACAATGTTTTATTTACAAATTGCTTCAGTGGTTTACATTTTTTCTTATAAACAAACACACCTATGTTCAATACAAATTTTAGAAAGTTGCAAAGATAAAATTCCTGACAAGTAGCCTTGTGTGATTCATGTGGGTTTTCTCTGATTTGTCAATGAACGAGTCCAAATAAATTTGGTTAAACTGTCAATGTTAACATAACACCAAGAAGTTGTTGTTGAACGTCACAAGTATTCTCTATATTATAACTAATTGTCAAAAAACTGTTAAGCTTTAATTCTCACTTGTATTTTTCTAGCACTTTTTTAAGCAGTTTAGTATCGTGTAATACAATTCCAACATCATTAGCATTGATGGCTGATGTTTCTTCTGATGGGTTCTTCAGGTGATGTGTGTGCAAGGTGAAAATCTCTTGTGAATAGTGTTCTGAGGAAATTGTCCGTTTTCATCCACTGGTTGAGAACCAACATCACTCAAAAGAGATTTACAAATGGTGCTACCCCAAACATCACCTGGTTATTACTCCAACCATGCAATGCTTCAAATCCTACTGATGAGTTCTTGTCCCTTGTTTACGAAACATTGCCTGCAGAGTGAGAAAATAAACAAAAAAATTGATTGAGAGGTTAATTTCCGATTAACAAAAAAATGAGTGAAAGGTTAATTTATGATCAACAAATAAATGGATACCCCCTTAAACTCTTGATTAATAGAAGTACTTTTAATTTGTATTTTTCTTGAGAATTGGTTATTGAGCTTGAAAACACAACCTTAGTAGGTTACCCTTTTCTATGTCCCCTTTTCATAATTTATTGTTTTCTAAAGTAGCCTTTGTGAATTGAATTTCAGCCCCTTTCTCCTGTAGTTTGACTCATTGAAAAATAATCCTACTGAACAAAGTAATCGTGTATTAAAGTTTACAACATTTTCACACTGTCCGAAGGTTTTAACAATTTTTATAACTTGAAACATCAATATTACCTTTGCTGGTCTTGAACTTTTAATGAATCTTGGCTCCTTGTCACTAGTTTCCCATGTAAAGTCCAGAGATGTCCTCACTGTCTGAACAGTATCTGTAAATTAGTGTAAATTGAAAAAAACAACTATTTCTTTAGTAATATAAATGCAAAACAGGGAAAGCATGTGGATATTGAAAGGAAAGTGACAAAAAGAGACTGAGTGATTATGGACAGGCGTCTGGAATTTTAATTTGTATTACTAAAGATTGACAATATTATACAATTTTAATATTATAGGACAAGTTAGGTCAATGAGATTGTGGTTTAAACATTTTCAAATGTAAAGTAAAATTATAAAAAAAAATCACTCTATTCAAAGCCAGTTGACACTATAATGACTAATGCCAATTACTCAAAATAATTGTTAGCATAAAAACTTACTAGGTAACAATCAATGCAATGGAGAGCTGTTGACATGGTTGATGATAGTTTAAAATCATTGTTATGTGTGTGGCTGTGACTGTGTGTGAGCCCCACTCAGCTCAGGTTGGGCCTTGGTTTTTATTTTATAAATAAAGGAAAGTATAAAAAATAACAAAGCTTATCTAAGGTTACTTAACTTCTAAGTTAAATTAAAAAGTAATTAAAATAGTAGGTTAAAAATAACAAAGGAATTTGTCAATCAGTATTTTGTGCTTAATTTAATAGCTTTGTGAAACTTTGCCCAGTTCAGTAGGGGCTTCAAATTGATATGAGCGTGCAATTCAAATATCTACCTGCTCTTTTTCACGAAAACGATGCAGCACAAAATAAGCCTGCCATTTGTTTGCGCAGTGTGCATATGCATGGTGTGTGACTCACTAATTGGCAATCATCATCATGACCATCCTATTTTACTAATTAGGCAAAAGAAAAACAACTGTTACATTTCTTCATATCGTAACTTACCCTAATATCAAAAGCACATTGTCCTGTTTCCATAAGGCAATTATGAGCAAACTGTCAGTTCTGAAAGCTGTCAAAAAGAGCTTAATTTTCAAGTTTTAGCCGCCTTAACCGAGGAATTAAATGGCGGCCGCCGGATAAAGTTTTGTCTTTATGAATGTGACGTCATCGAGGGTGGGGGGGGGGGGTAGTGGTTTGAAACTAGTACGACCGTAGAGGGAGGTATACAAGGGGACCGTTAAAAAAACATCTACCCCATACCTCCTGCAGCAGCAAAGCATGGGGTCGAGCGGGAAGCGAAAATCTTGGGCACGATCGAAGATGCGGGGTGACCGCCCACAAAGAGAGGTTGTGTGATGATGACGTCATGGAGTACCTGGTTTATCGAACTGTAAGAGGGCGCTAATCATTGGGACCGTTAAATAAACTAGACGTTAACACTTCTGTCCAATATGAGCCTAAGAAAGGTCATTTTTATCTTGATCCTAATTGAATCACGTTTTAACAACCTTATAAACTGCTGTGGAATGTTCATTTGAATGCTTGTCTATAGAAGAGAATAGTAGCCAGGAACCTTGTGTTTTCCCTTCTCAATTGATGATAAGAAACCTTAGTGAGTTAATAATGAATAACCAATATTATTAACTACCCAAAAATCAATACCTATTGAACAATTTTACATGCTTACATTTCCACGACCAGACCCGACTTGATAGGGTGTTTTTTCAATTATTTTAAGAAAATTCTTTTGTTGGAAACTTTTTGGTGGCAAAACTTTCATGAAAAACAGAGCGTTCACTGTAACTGGGCTTTTTGCCAGGGGAAAACTATGAGTCTGCCTCAAAATCAATGGAGTCGAAAAAAACAAACAAAGGGATCAAACATTGTTGAATATTTCCAATGAATAAACAATGTTTTATTTACAAATTGCTTCAGTGGTTTACATTTTTTCTTATAAACAAACACACCTATGTTCAATACAAATTTTAGAAAGTTGCAAAGATAAAATTCCTGACAAGTAGCCTTGTGTGATTCATGTGGGTTTTCTCTGATTTGTCAATGAACGAGTCCAAATAAATTTGGTTAAACTGTCAATGTTAACATAACACCAAGAAGTTGTTGTTGAACGTCACAAGTATTCTCTATATTATAACTAATTGTCAAAAAACTGTTAAGCTTTAATTCTCACTTGTATTTTTCTAGCACTTTTTTAAGCAGTTTAGTATCGTGTAATACAATTCCAACATCATTAGCATTGATGGCTGATGTTTCTTCTGATGGGTTCTTCAGGTGATGTGTGTGCAAGGTGAAAATCTCTTGTGAATAGTGTTCTGAGGAAATTGTCTGTTTTCATCCACTGGTTGAGAACCAACATCACTCAAAAGAGATTTACAAATGGTGCTACCCCAAACATCACCTGGTTATTACTCCAACCATGCAATGCTTCAAATCCTACTGATGAGTTCTTGTCCCTTGTTTACGAAACATTGCCTGCAGAGTGAGAAAATAAACAAAAAAATTGATTGAGAGGTTAATTTCCGATTAACAAAAAAATGAGTGAAAGGTTAATTTATGATCAACAAATAAATGGATACCCCCTTAAACTCTTGATTAATAGAAGTACTTTTAATTTGTATTTTTCTTGAGAATTGGTTATTGAGCTTGAAAACACAACCTTAGTAGGTTACCCTTTTCTATGTCCCCTTTTCATAATTTATTGTTTTCTAAAGTAGCCTTTGTGAATTGAATTTCAGCCCCTTTCTCCTGTAGTTTGACTCATTGAAAAATAATCCTACTGAACAAAGTAATCGTGTATTAAAGTTTACAACATTTTCACACTGTCCGAAGGTTTTAACAATTTTTATAACTTGAAACATCAATATTACCTTTGCTGGTCTTGAACTTTTAATGAATCTTGGCTCCTTGTCACTAGTTTCCCATGTAAAGTCCAGAGATGTCCTCACTGTCTGAACAGTATCTGTAAATTAGTGTAAATTGAAAAAAACAACTATTTCTTTAGTAATATAAATGCAAAACAGGGAAAGCATGTGGATATTGAAAGGAAAGTGACAAAAAGAGACTGAGTGATTATGGACAGGCGTCTGGAATTTTAATTTGTATTACTAAAGATTGACAATATTATACAATTTTAATATTATAGGACAAGTTAGGTCAATGAGATTGTGGTTTAAACATTTTCAAATGTAAAGTAAAATTATAAAAAAAAATCACTCTATTCAAAGCCAGTTGACACTATAATGACTAATGCCAATTACTCAAAATAATTGTTAGCATAAAAACTTACTAGGTAACAATCAATGCAATGGAGAGCTGTTGACATGGTTGATGATAGTTTAAAATCATTGTTATGTGTGTGGCTGTGACTGTGTGTGAGCCCCACTCAGCTCAGGTTGGGCCTTGGTTTTTATTTTATAAATAAAGGAAAGTATAAAAAATAACAAAGCTTATCTAAGGTTACTTAACTTCTAAGTTAAATTAAAAAGTAATTAAAATAGTAGGTTAAAAATAACAAAGGAATTTGTCAATCAGTATTTTGTGCTTAATTTAATAGCTTTGTGAAACTTTGCCCAGTTCAGTAGGGGCTTCAAATTGATATGAGCGTGCAATTCAAATATCTACCTGCTCTTTTTCACGAAAACGATGCAGCACAAAATAAGCCTGCCATTTGTTTGCGCAGTGTGCATATGCATGGTGTGTGACTCACTAATTGGCAATCATCATCATGACCATCCTATTTTACTAATTAGGCAAAAGAAAAACAACTGTTACATTTCTTCATATCGTAACTTACCCTAATATCAAAAGCACATTGTCCTGTTTCCATAAGGCAATTATGAGCAAACTGTCAGTTCTGAAAGCTGTCAAAAAGAGCTTAATTTTCAAGTTTTAGCCGCCTTAACCGAGGAATTAAATGGCGGCCGCCGGATAAAGTTTTGTCTTTATGAATGTGACGTCATCGAGGGTGGGGGGGGGGGGGGGGGGTAGTGGTTTGAAACTAGTACGACCGTAGAGGGAGGTATACAAGGGGACCGTTAAAAAAACATCTACCCCATACCTCCTGCAGCAGCAAAGCATGGGGTCGAGCGGGATATGGCGTGTCAAACGTTGCATTATTCGATAATGTACAATATATGTGCGATGTTTCTCATAATATATGCGATAATTGTCACATATGTGCGATATTCATTTGATGTATGCAATAAATGTAATATATATGCAATAAATGTAATATATATGCAATAAATGTAATATATGTGCAATAAATGTAATATATATGCAATAAATTGTAATATATGTGCGATAAATTGTAATATATGTGCGATAAATTGTAATATATGTGCGATAAATTGTAATATATGTGCGATAAATTGTAATATATGTGCGATAAATTGTAATATATGTGCGATAAATTGTAATATATGTGCAATAATTTGCAATATATGTGCGATAATTTGCAATATATATGCGATAATTTTTAATATATGTTTGATAATTTTGTAGTATATTATATGCGATCATTTGTATGCGATGTTTTGTGACGATATACATATGCAATAATTTAATATACATGTGCGATGTTCGTTCTTATATATGTGCGAAAACGGAATTGTGGGATATAGTATGACTTCCTGTCCACTTGATCCCCGTATCCGTAATGTTTTAGATCGGGCCAGACTATACTCTTGACGGTATAGTATGGTTCCTATGGTTCAATGAGATTGGCGTAGTGTTTATAGTGATGGTCAGGGTACGAGACTCGAGCAGCGTATTTCCGAAATAGCCAGCCAGCCGCGTATTCGGATAATAGAACACATACAGTACAGGGAGGTGACAAAATGTTGCATTTTGCTCAAATCTGAAGGTGAAGATCTGTTTTACTCGAACGAATTCTGCAATATTAGCATAATTTAGATATGTTAATTGATAATATGTCAATTTCATAGCTTCACATGATTAAAAAAATAATTTATAAAAAGTGAAAAACATTAACAAAACGTCAAAAAATGACCCGCAAACAAAAAGGCAAAAATTTGTATTTTGTATTTTTTGCATTTTGTAATATGTCAAAAAATCATCACTGTGAAATACAAAACCATAACTTGAAAAGAATTTATACCCTTCGTTAAAACAAAACATTTAATTTGTAATCCAGAACTTTCAAGACTAATATAGTGGGCGTATCAAATTTTGGAGCTGGGTAAATTTGGTTCACTATCTAGTGGTTAATTAACCACAGTTATTCTGACGCCATTGTCAATGTACATTCCGCCCAATTACATAGACGGTGGACTTAAACACAATTTGAAAAGAATTTGAACCCTTCGTTAAGACAAAAAGTTGCTTTCTTGTTCCAGAATCTTGAAGGAAGATAGACTAAACGTATCAAATTTTGAGCTGGCTAAATTGGTCAACTATTATTGATTCTGCAATAAAAAGAAAATGTTTGTCTTATCAATTACTAAATAAATTTGTTTATTGTTCGTAAGCATATACTCTTATGTTTGAAAGAAAAACACTTCTATTTCCAGGTGACTTTAAATTGTAGAACAGTTAAAGTTAGTAAATTACCGAGCTATATCTGAAACACTCATGATTGATTATTTTTAGTTGTTGTCAATAAAATTTAAAATTTCTTGTGCTATAAAAATTCAACTGTGTCTTGTTTGCAAAATCATTTTTCAAATTTTTGGAATATTAAGCACCACATTTATAGTTATGGTGTTGTTATTCACAGTGATGTTTTTTGACATATTAAAAAATGCAAAAAACACAAAATACAAATTTTTGCCTTTTTGTTTGCGGGTCATTTTTTGACGTTTTGTTAATGTTTTTCACTTTTTATAAATTATTTTTTTAATCATGTGAAGCTATGAAATTGACATATTATCAATTAATATATCTAAATTATGCTAATATTGCAGAATTCGTTCGAGTAAAACAGATCTTCACCTTCAGATTTGAGCAAAATGCAACATTTTGTCACCTCCCTGTACTGTATGTGTTCTATTATCCGAATACGCGGCTGGCTGGCTATTTCGGAAATACGCTGCTCGAGTCTCGTACCCTGACCATCACTATAAACCCTACGCCAATCTCATTGAACCATAGGAACCATACTATACCGTCCAGAGTATAGTCTGGCCCGATCTAAAACATTACGGATACGGGGATCAAGTGGACAGGAAGCCATACTATATCCCACAATTCCGTTTTCGCACATATATAAGAACGAACATCGCACATGTATATTAAATTATCGCATATGTATACCGTCACAAAACATCGCATACAAATGATCGCATATAATATACTACAAAATTATCAAACATATATTAAAAATTATCGCATATATATTGCAATTTATCGCACATATATTACAATTTATCGCACATATATTACAATTTATCGCACATATATTACAATTTATCACACATATATTACAATTTATCGCACATATATTACAATTTATCGCACATATATTACAATTTATCGCACATATATTACAATTTATCGCACATATATTACAATTTATTGCATATATATTACATTTATTGCATATATATTACATTTATTGCATATATATTACATTTATTGCATACATCAAATGAATATCGCACATATGTGACAATTATCGCACATATATGAGAAACATCGCACATATATTGTACATTATCGAATAATGCAACGTTTGACACGCCATAGCGGGAAGCGAAAATCTTGGGCACGATCGAAGATGCGGGGTGACCGCCCACAAAGAGAGGTTGTGTGATGATGACGTCATGGAGTACCTGGTTTATCGAACTGTAAGAGGGCGCTAATCATTGGGACCGTTAAATAAACTAGACGTTAACACTTCTGTCCAATATGAGCCTAAGAAAGGTCATTTTTATCTTGATCCTAATTGAATCACGTTTTAACAACCTTATAAACTGCTGTGGAATGTTCATTTGAATGCTTGTCTATAGAAGAGAATAGTAGCCAGGAACCTTGTGTTTTCCCTTCTCAATTGATGATAAGAAACCTTAGTGAGTTAATAATGAATAACCAATATTATTAACTACCCAAAAATCAATACCTATTGAACAATTTTACATGCTTACATTTCCACGACCAGACCCGACTTGATAGGGTGTTTTTTCAATTATTTTAAGAAAATTCTTTTGTTGGAAACTTTTTGGTGGCAAAACTTTCATGAAAAACAGAGCGTTCACTGTAACTGGGCTTTTTGCCAGGGGAAAACTATGAGTCTGCCTCAAAATCAATGGAGTCGAAAAAAACAAACAAAGGGATCAAACATTGTTGAATATTTCCAATGAATAAACAATGTTTTATTTACAAATTGCTTCAGTGGTTTACATTTTTTCTTATAAACAAACACACCTATGTTCAATACAAATTTTAGAAAGTTGCAAAGATAAAATTCCTGACAAGTAGCCTTGTGTGATTCATGTGGGTTTTCTCTGATTTGTCAATGAACGAGTCCAAATAAATTTGGTTAAACTGTCAATGTTAACATAACACCAAGAAGTTGTTGTTGAACGTCACAAGTATTCTCTATATTATAACTAATTGTCAAAAAACTGTTAAGCTTTAATTCTCACTTGTATTTTTCTAGCACTTTTTTAAGCAGTTTAGTATCGTGTAATACAATTCCAACATCATTAGCATTGATGGCTGATGTTTCTTCTGATGGGTTCTTCAGGTGATGTGTGTGCAAGGTGAAAATCTCTTGTGAATAGTGTTCTGAGGAAATTGTCTGTTTTCATCCACTGGTTGAGAACCAACATCACTCAAAAGAGATTTACAAATGGTGCTACCCCAAACATCACCTGGTTATTACTCCAACCATGCAATGCTTCAAATCCTACTGATGAGTTCTTGTCCCTTGTTTACGAAACATTGCCTGCAGAGTGAGAAAATAAACAAAAAAATTGATTGAGAGGTTAATTTCCGATTAACAAAAAAATGAGTGAAAGGTTAATTTATGATCAACAAATAAATGGATACCCCCTTAAACTCTTGATTAATAGAAGTACTTTTAATTTGTATTTTTCTTGAGAATTGGTTATTGAGCTTGAAAACACAACCTTAGTAGGTTACCCTTTTCTATGTCCCCTTTTCATAATTTATTGTTTTCTAAAGTAGCCTTTGTGAATTGAATTTCAGCCCCTTTCTCCTGTAGTTTGACTCATTGAAAAATAATCCTACTGAACAAAGTAATCGTGTATTAAAGTTTACAACATTTTCACACTGTCCGAAGGTTTTAACAATTTTTATAACTTGAAACATCAATATTACCTTTGCTGGTCTTGAACTTTTAATGAATCTTGGCTCCTTGTCACTAGTTTCCCATGTAAAGTCCAGAGATGTCCTCACTGTCTGAACAGTATCTGTAAATTAGTGTAAATTGAAAAAAACAACTATTTCTTTAGTAATATAAATGCAAAACAGGGAAAGCATGTGGATATTGAAAGGAAAGTGACAAAAAGAGACTGAGTGATTATGGACAGGC
The DNA here is from genome assembly GCF_032118995.1 of Asterias amurensis. Taxonomy (NCBI): domain Eukaryota; kingdom Metazoa; phylum Echinodermata; class Asteroidea; order Forcipulatida; family Asteriidae; genus Asterias; species Asterias amurensis. Next base: position 13,217,764 of record NC_092651.1, read on the forward strand.
GTCTGGAATTTTAATTTGTATTACTAAAGATTGACAATATTATACAATTTTAATATTATAGGACAAGTTAGGTCAATGAGATTGTGGTTTAAACATTTTCAAATGTAAAGTAAAATTATAAAAAAAAATCACTCTATTCAAAGCCAGTTGACACTATAATGACTAATGCCAATTACTCAAAATAATTGTTAGCATAAAAACTTACTAGGTAACAATCAATGCAATGGAGAGCTGTTGACATGGTTGATGATAGTTTAAAATCATTGTTATGTGTGTGGCTGTGACTGTGTGTGAGCCCCACTCAGCTCAGGTTGGGCCTTGGTTTTTATTTTATAAATAAAGGAAAGTATAAAAAATAACAAAGCTTATCTAAGGTTACTTAACTTCTAAGTTAAATTAAAAAGTAATTAAAATAGTAGGTTAAAAATAACAAAGGAATTTGTCAATCAGTATTTTGTGCTTAATTTAATAGCTTTGTGAAACTTTGCCCAGTTCAGTAGGGGCTTCAAATTGATATGAGCGTGCAATTCAAATATCTACCTGCTCTTTTTCACGAAAAAGATGCAGCACAAAATAAGCCTGCCATTTGTTTGCGCAGTGTGCATATGCATGGTGTGTGACTCACTAATTGGCAATCATCATCATGACCATCCTATTTTTACTAATTAGGCAAAAGAAAAACAACTGTTACATTTCTTCATATCGTAACTTACCCTAATATCAAAAGCACATTGTCCTGTTTCCATAAGGCAATTATGAGCAAACTGTCAGTTCTGAAAGCTGTCAAAAAGAGCTTAATTTTCAAGTTTTAGCCGCCTTAACCGAGGAATTAAATGGCGGCCGCCGGATAAAGTTTTGTCTTTATGAATGTGACGTCATCGAGGGTGGGGGGGGGGGTAGTGGTTTGAAACTAGTACGACCGTAGAGGGAGGTATACAAGGGGACCGTTAAAAAAACATCTACCCCATACCTCCTGCAGCAGCAAAGCATGGGGTCGAGCGGGAAGCGAAAATCTTGGGCACGATCGAAGATGCGGGGTGACCGCCCACAAAGAGAGGTTGTGTGATGATGACGTCATGGAGTACCTGGTTTATCGAACTGTAAGAGGGCGCTAATCATTGGGACCGTTAAATAAACTAGACGTTAACACTTCTGTCCAATATGAGCCTAAGAAAGGTCATTTTTATCTTGATCCTAATTGAATCACGTTTTAACAACCTTATAAACTGCTGTGGAATGTTCATTTGAATGCTTGTCTATAGAAGAGAATAGTAGCCAGGAACCTTGTGTTTTCCCTTCTCAATTGATGATAAGAAACCTTAGTGAGTTAATAATGAATAACCAATATTATTAACTACCCAAAAATCAATACCTATTGAACAATTTTACATGCTTACATTTCCACGACCAGACCCGACTTGATAGTGTGTTTTTTCAATTATTTTAAGAAAATTCTTTTGTTGGAAACTTTTTGGTGGCAAAACTTTCATGAAAAACAGAGCGTTCACTGTAACTGGGCTTTTGTCAGGGGAAAACTATGAGTCTGCCTCAAAATCAATGGAGTCGAAAAAAACAAACAAAGGGATCAAACATTGTTGAATATTTCCAATGAATAAACAATGTTTTATTTACAAATTGCTTCAGTGGTTTACATTTTTTCTTATAAACAAACACACCTATGTTCAATACAAATTTTAGAAAGTTGCAAAGATAAAATTCCTGACAAGTAGCCTTGTGTGATTCATGTGGGTTTTCTCTGATTTGTCAATGAACGAGTCCAAATAAATTTGGTTAAACTGTCAATGTTAACATAACACCAAGAAGTTGTTGTTGAACGTCACAAGTATTCTCTATATTATAACTAATTGTCAAAAAACTGTTAAGCTTTAATTCTCACTTGTATTTTTCTAGCACTTTTTTAAGCAGTTTAGTATCGTGTAATACAATTCCAACATCATTAGCATTGATGGCTGATGTTTCTTCTGATGGGTTCTTCAGGTGATGTGTGTGCAAGGTGAAAATCTCTTGTGAATGGTGTTCTGAGGAAATTGTCCGTTTTCATCCACTGGTTGAGAACCAACATCACTCAAAAGAGATTTACAAATGGTGCTACCCCAAACATCACCTGGTTATTACTCCAACCATGCAATGCTTCAAATCCTACTGATGAGTTCTTGTCCCTTGTTTACGAAACATTGCCTGCAGAGTGAGAAAATAAACAAAAAAATTGATTGAGAGGTTAATTTCCGATTAACAAAAAAATGAGTGAAAGGTTAATTTATGATCAACAAATAAATGGATACCCCCTTAAACTCTTGATTAATAGAAGTACTTTTAATTTGTATTTTTCTTGAGAATTGGTTATTGAGCTTGAAAACACAACCTTAGTAGGTTACCCTTTTCTATGTCCCCTTTTCATAATTTATTGTTTTCTAAAGTAGCCTTTGTGAATTGAATTTCAGCCCCTTTCTCCTGTAGTTTGACTCATTGAAAAATAATCCTACTGAACAAAGTAATCGTGTATTAAAGTTTACAACATTTTCACACTGTCCGAAGGTTTTAACAATTTTTATAACTTGAAACATCAATATTACCTTTGCTGGTCTTGAACTTTTAATGAATCTTGGCTCCTTGTCACTAGTTTCCCATGTAAAGTCCAGAGATGTCCTCACTGTCTGAACAGTATCTGTAAATTAGTGTAAATTGAAAAAAACAACTATTTCTTTAGTAATATAAATGCAAAACAGGGAAAGCATGTGGATATTGAAAGGAAAGTGACAAAAAGAGACTGAGTGATTATGGACAGGCGTCTGGAATTTTAATTTGTATTACTAAAGATTGACAATATTATACAATTTTAATATTATAGGACAAGTTAGGTCAATGAGATTGTGGTTTAAACATTTTCAAATGTAAAGTAAAATTATAAAAAAAAATCACTCTATTCAAAGCCAGTTGACACTATAATGACTAATGCCAATTACTCAAAATAATTGTTAGCATAAAAACTTACTAGGTAACAATCAATGCAATGGAGAGCTGTTGACATGGTTGATGATAGTTTAAAATCATTGTTATGTGTGTGGCTGTGACTGTGTGTGAGCCCCACTCAGCTCAGGTTGGGCCTTGGTTTTTATTTTATAAATAAAGGAAAGTATAAAAAATAACAAAGCTTATCTAAGGTTACTTAACTTCTAAGTTAAATTAAAAAGTAATTAAAATAGTAGGTTAAAAATAACAAAGGAATTTGTCAATCAGTATTTTGTGCTTAATTTAATAGCTTTGTGAAACTTTGCCCAGTTCAGTAGGGGCTTCAAATTGATATGAGCGTGCAATTCAAATATCTACCTGCTCTTTTTCACGAAAACGATGCAGCACAAAATAAGCCTGCCATTTGTTTGCGCAGTGTGCATATGCATGGTGTGTGACTCACTAATTGGCAATCATCATCATGACCATCCTATTTTACTAATTAGGCAAAAGAAAAACAACTGTTACATTTCTTCATATCGTAACTTACCCTAATATCAAAAGCACATTGTCCTGTTTCCATAAGGCAATTATGAGCAAACTGTCAGTTCTGAAAGCTGTCAAAAAGAGCTTAATTTTCAAGTTTTAGCCGCCTTAACCGAGGAATTAAATGGCGGCCGCCGGATAAAGTTTTGTCTTTATGAATGTGACGTCATCGAGGGTGGGGGGGGGGGGGGGGTAGTGGTTTGAAACTAGTACGACCGTAGAGGGAGGTATACAAGGGGACCGTTAAAAAAACATCTACCCCATACCTCCTGCAGCAGCAAAGCATGGGGTCGAGCGGGAAGCGAAAATCTTGGGCACGATCGAAGATGCGGGGTGACCGCCCACAAAGAGAGGTTGTGTGATGATGACGTCATGGAGTACCTGGTTTATCGAACTGTAAGAGGGCGCTAATCATTGGGACCGTTAAATAAACTAGACGTTAACACTTCTGTCCAATATGAGCCTAAGAAAGGTCATTTTTATCTTGATCCTAATTGAATCACGTTTTAACAACCTTATAAACTGCTGTGGAATGTTCATTTGAATGCTTGTCTATAGAAGAGAATAGTAGCCAGGAACCTTGTGTTTTCCCTTCTCAATTGATGATAAGAAACCTTAGTGAGTTAATAATGAATAACCAATATTATTAACTACCCAAAAATCAATACCTATTGAACAATTTTACATGCTTACATTTCCACGACCAGACCCGACTTGATAGGGTGTTTTTTCAATTATTTTAAGAAAATTCTTTTGTTGGAAACTTTTTGGTGGCAAAACTTTCATGAAAAACAGAGCGTTCACTGTAACTGGGCTTTTTGCCAGGGGAAAATTATGAGTCTGCCTCAAAATCAATGGAGTCGAAAAAAACAAACAAAGGGATCAAACATTGTTGAATATTTCCAATGAATAAACAATGTTTTATTTACAAATTGCTTCAGTGGTTTACATTTTTTCTTATAAACAAACACACCAATGTTCAATACAAATTTTAGAAAGTTGCAAAGATAAAATTCCTGACAAGTAGCCTTGTGTGATTCATGTAGGTTTTCTCTGATTTGTCAATGAACGAGTCCAAATAAATTTGGTTAAACTGTCAATGTTAACATAACACCAAGAAGTTGTTGTTGAACGTCACAAGTATTCTCTATATTATAACTAATTGTCAAAAAACTGTTAAGCTTTAATTCTCACTTGTATTTTTCTAGCACTTTTTTAAGCAGTTTAGTATCGTGTAATACAATTCCAACATCATTAGCATTGATGGCTGATGTTTCTTCTGATGGGTTCTTCAGGTGATGTGTGTGCAAGGTGAAAATCTCTTGTGAATAGTGTTCTGAGGAAATTGTCTGTTTTCATCCACTGGTTGAGAACCAACATCACTCAAAAGAGATTTACAAATGGTGCTACCCCAAACATCACCTGGTTATTACTCCAACCATGCAATGCTTCAAATCCTACTGATGAGTTCTTGTCCCTTGTTTACGAAACATTGCCTGCAGAGTGAGAAAATAAACAAAAAAATTGATTGAGAGGTTAATTTCCGATTAACAAAAAAATGAGTGAAAGGTTAATTTATGATCAACAAATAAATGGATACCCCCTTAAACTCTTGATTAATAGAAGTACTTTTAATTTGTATTTTTCTTGAGAATTGGTAATTGAGCTTGAAAACACAACCTTAGTAGGTTACCCTTTTCTATGTCCCCTTTTCATAATTTATTGTTTTCTAAAGTAGCCTTTGTAAAATTGAATTTCAGCCCCTTTCTCCTGTAGTTTGACTCATTGAAAAATAATCCTACTGAACAAAGTAATCGTGTATTAAAGTTTACAACATTTTCACACTGTCCGAAGGTTTTAACAATTTTTATAACTTGAAACATCAATATTACCTTTGCTGGTCTTGAACTTTTAATGAATCTTGGCTCCTTGTCACAAGTTTCCCATGTAAAGTCCAGAGATGTCCTCACTGTCTGAACAGTATCTGTAAATTAGTGTAAATTGAAAAAAAAAATATTTCTTTAGTAATATAAATGCAAAACAGGGAAAGCATGTGGATATTGAAAGGAAAGTGACAAAAAGAGACTGAGTGATTATGGACAGGCGTCTGGAATTTTAATTTGTATTACTAAAGATTGACAATATTATACAATTTTAATATTATAGGACAAGTTAGGTCAATGAGATTGTGGTTTAAACATTTTCAAATGTAAAGTAAAATTATAAAAAAAATCACTCTATTCAAAGCCAGTTGACACTATAATGACTAATGCCAATTACTCAAAATAATTGTTAGCATAAAAACTTACTAGGTAACAATCAATGCAATGGAGAGCTGTTGACATGGTTGATGATAGTTTAAAATCATTGTTATGTGTGTGGCTGTGACTGTGTGTGAGCCCCACTCAGCTCAGGTTGGGCCTTGGTTTTTATTTTATAAATAAAGGAAAGTATAAAAAATAACAAAGCTTATCTAAGGTTACTTAACTTCTAAGTTAAATTAAAAAGTAATTAAAATAGTAGGTTAAAAATAACAAAGGAATTTGTCAATCAGTATTTTGTGCTTAATTTAATAGCTTTGTGAAACTTTGCCCAGTTCAGTAGGGGCTTCAAATTGATATGAGCGTGCAATTCAAATATCTACCTGCTCTTTTTCACGAAAAAGATGCAGCACAAAATAAGCCTGCCATTTGTTTGCGCAGTGTGCATATGCATGGTGTGTGACTCACTAATTGGCAATCATCATCATGACCATCCTATTTTACTAATTAGGCAAAAGAAAAACAACTGTTACATTTCTTCATATCGTAACTTACCCTAATATCAAAAGCACATTGTCCTGTTTCCATAAGGCAATTATGAGCAAACTGTCAGTTCTGAAAGCTGTCAAAAAGAGCTTAATTTTCAAGTTTTAGCCGCCTTAACCGAGGAATTAAATGGCGGCCGCCGGATAAAGTTTTGTCTTTATGAATGTGACGTCATCGAGGGTGGGGGGGGGGGTAGTGGTTTGAAACTAGTACGACCGTAGAGGGAGGTATACAAGGGGACCGTTAAAAAAACATCTACCCCATACCTCCTGCAGCAGCAAAGCATGGGGTCGAGCGGGAAGCGAAAATCTTGGGCACGATCGAAGATGCGGGGTGACCGCCCACAAAGAGAGGTTGTGTGATGATGACGTCATGGAGTACCTGGTTTATCGAACTGTAAGAGGGCGCTAATCATTGGGACCGTTAAATAAACTAGACGTTAACACTTCTGTCCAATATGAGCCTAAGAAAGGTCATTTTTATCTTGATCCTAATTGAATCACGTTTTAACAACCTTATAAACTGCTGTGGAATGTTCATTTGAATGCTTGTCTATAGAAGAGAATAGTAGCCAGGAACCTTGTGTTTTCCCTTCTCAATTGATGATAAGAAACCTTAGTGAGTTAATAATGAATAACCAATATTATTAACTACCCAAAAATCAATACCTATTGAACAATTTTACATGCTTACATTTCCACGACCAGACCCGACTTGATAGTGTGTTTTTTCAATTATTTTAAGAAAATTCTTTTGTTGGAAACTTTTTGGTGGCAAAACTTTCATGAAAAACAGAGCGTTCACTGTAACTGGGCTTTTTGCCAGGGGAAAACTATGAGTCTGCCTCAAAATCAATGGAGTCGAAAAAAACAAACAAAGGGATCAAACATTGTTGAATATTTCCAATGAATAAACAATGTTTTATTTACAAATTGCTTCAGTGGTTTACATTTTTTCTTATAAACAAACACACCTATGTTCAATACAAATTTTAGAAAGTTGCAAAGATAAAATTCCTGACAAGTAGCCTTGTGTGATTCATGTGGGTTTTCTCTGATTTGTCAATGAACGAGTCCAAATAAATTTGGTTAAACTGTCAATGTTAACATAACACCAAGAAGTTGTTGTTGAACGTCACAAGTATTCTCTATATTATAACTAATTGTCAAAAAACTGTTAAGCTTTAATTCTCACTTGTATTTTTCTAGCACTTTTTTAAGCAGTTTAGTATCGTGTAATACAATTCCAACATCATTAGCATTGATGGCTGATGTTTCTTCTGATGGGTTCTTCAGGTGATGTGTGTGCAAGGTGAAAATCTCTTGTGAATAGTGTTCTGAGGAAATTGTCCGTTTTCATCCACTGGTTGAGAACCAACATCACTCAAAAGAGATTTACAAATGGTGCTACCCCAAACATCACCTGGTTATTACTCCAACCATGCAATGCTTCAAATCCTACTGATGAGTTCTTGTCCCTTGTTTACGAAACATTGCCTGCAGAGTGAGAAAATAAACAAAAAAATTGATTGAGAGGTTAATTTCCGATTAACAAAAAAATGAGTGAAAGGTTAATTTATGATCAACAAATAAATGGATACCCCCTTAAACTCTTGATTAATAGAAGTACTTTTAATTTGTATTTTTCTTGAGAATTGGTTATTGAGCTTGAAAACACAACCTTAGTAGGTTACCCTTTTCTATGTCCCCTTTTCATAATTTATTGTTTTCTAAAGTAGCCTTTGTGAATTGAATTTCAGCCCCTTTCTCCTGTAGTTTGACTCATTGAAAAATAATCCTACTGAACAAAGTAATCGTGTATTAAAGTTTACAACATTTTCACACTGTCCGAAGGTTTTAACAATTTTTATAACTTGAAACATCAATATTACCTTTGCTGGTCTTGAACTTTTAATGAATCTTGGCTCCTTGTCACTAGTTTCCCATGTAAAGTCCAGAGATGTCCTCACTGTCTGAACAGTATCTGTAAATTAGTGTAAATTGAAAAAAACAACTATTTCTTTAGTAATATAAATGCAAAACAGGGAAAGCATGTGGATATTGAAAGGAAAGTGACAAAAAGAGACTGAGTGATTATGGACAGGCGTCTGGAATTTTAATTTGTATTACTAAAGATTGACAATATTATACAATTTTAATATTATAGGACAAGTTAGGTCAATGAGATTGTGGTTTAAACATTTTCAAATGTAAAGTAAAATTATAAAAAAAAATCACTCTATTCAAAGCCAGTTGACACTATAATGACTAATGCCAATTACTCAAAATAATTGTTAGCATAAAAACTTACTAGGTAACAATCAATGCAATGGAGAGCTGTTGACATGGTTGATGATAGTTTAAAATCATTGTTATGTGTGTGGCTGTGACTGTGTGTGAGCCCCACTCAGCTCAGGTTGGGCCTTGGTTTTTATTTTATAAATAAAGGAAAGTATAAAAAATAACAAAGCTTATCTAAGGTTACTTAACTTCTAAGTTAAATTAAAAAGTAATTAAAATAGTAGGTTAAAAATAACAAAGGAATTTGTCAATCAGTATTTTGTGCTTAATTTAATAGCTTTGTGAAACTTTGCCCAGTTCAGTAGGGGCTTCAAATTGATATGAGCGTGCAATTCAAATATCTACCTGCTCTTTTTCACGAAAACGATGCAGCACAAAATAAGCCTGCCATTTGTTTGCGCAGTGTGCATATGCATGGTGTGTGACTCACTAATTGGCAATCATCATCATGACCATCCTATTTTACTAATTAGGCAAAAGAAAAACAACTGTTACATTTCTTCATATCGTAACTTACCCTAATATCAAAAGCACATTGTCCTGTTTCCATAAGGCAATTATGAGCAAACTGTCAGTTCTGAAAGCTGTCAAAAAGAGCTTAATTTTCAAGTTTTAGCCGCCTTAACCGAGGAATTAAATGGCGGCCGCCGGATAAAGTTTTGTCTTTATGAATGTGACGTCATCGAGGGTGGGGGGGGGGTAGTGGTTTGAAACTAGTACGACCGTAGAGGGAGGTATACAAGGGGACCGTTAAAAAAACATCTACCCCATACCTCCTGCAGCAGCAAAGCATGGGGTCGAGCGGGAAGCGAAAATCTTGGGCACGATCGAAGATGCGGGGTGACCGCCCACAAAGAGAGGTTGTGTGATGATGACGTCATGGAGTACCTGGTTTATCGAACTGTAAGAGGGCGCTAATCATTGGGACCGTTAAATAAACTAGACGTTAACACTTCTGTCCAATATGAGCCTAAGAAAGGTCATTTTTATCTTGATCCTAATTGAATCACGTTTTAACAACCTTATAAACTGCTGTGGAATGTTCATTTGAATGCTTGTCTATAGAAGAGAATAGTAGCCAGGAACCTTGTGTTTTCCCTTCTCAATTGATGATAAGAAACCTTAGTGAGTTAATAATGAATAACCAATATTATTAACTACCCAAAAATCAATACCTATTGAACAATTTTACATGCTTACATTTCCACGACCAGACCCGACTTGATAGGGTGTTTTTTCAATTATTTTAAGAAAATTCTTTTGTTGGAAACTTTTTGGTGGCAAAACTTTCATGAAAAACAGAGCGTTCACTGTAACTGGGCTTTTTGCCAGGGGAAAACTATGAGTCTGCCTCAAAATCAATGGAGTCGAAAAAAACAAACAAAGGGATCAAACATTGTTGAATATTTCCAATGAATAAACAATGTTTTATTTACAAATTGCTTCAGTGGTTTACATTTTTTCTTATAAACAAACACACCTATGTTCAATACAAATTTTAGAAAGTTGCAAAGATAAAATTCCTGACAAGTAGCCTTGTGTGATTCATGTGGGTTTTCTCTGATTTGTCAATGAACGAGTCCAAATAAATTTGGTTAAACTGTCAATGTTAACATAACACCAAGAAGTTGTTGTTGAACGTCACAAGTATTCTCTATATTATAACTAATTGTCAAAAAACTGTTAAGCTTTAATTCTCACTTGTATTTTTCTAGCACTTTTTTAAGCAGTTTAGTATCGTGTAATACAATTCCAACATCATTAGCATTGATGGCTGATGTTTCTTCTGATGGGTTCTTCAGGTGATGTGTGTGCAAGGTGAAAATCTCTTGTGAATAGTGTTCTGAGGAAATTGTCCGTTTTCATCCACTGGTTGAGAACCAACATCACTCAAAAGAGATTTACAAATGGTGCTACCCCAAACATCACCTGGTTATTACTCCAACCATGCAATGCTTAAAATCCTACTGATGAGTTCTTGTCCCTTGTTTACGAAACATTGCCTGCAGAGTGAGAAAATAAACAAAAAAATTGATTGAGAGGTTAATTTCCGATTAACAAAAAAATGAGTGAAAGGTTAATTTATGATCAACAAATAAATGGATACCCCCTTAAACTCTTGATTAATAGAAGTACTTTTAATTTGTATTTTTCTTGAGAATTGGTTATTGAGCTTGAAAACACAACCTTAGTAGGTTACCCTTTTCTATGTCCCCTTTTCATAATTTATTGTTTTCTAAAGTAGCCTTTGTGAATTGAATTTCAGCCCCTTTCTCCTGTAGTTTGACTCATTGAAAAATAATCCTACTGAACAAAGTAATCGTGTATTAAAGTTTACAACATTTTCACACTGTCCGAAGGTTTTAACAATTTTTATAACTTGAAACATCAATATTACCTTTGCTGGTCTTGAACTTTTAATGAATCTTGGCTCCTTGTCACTAGTTTCCCATGTAAAGTCCAGAGATGTCCTCACTGTCTGAACAGTATCTGTAAATTAGTGTAAATTGAAAAAAACAACTATTTCTTTAGTAATATAAATGCAAAACAGGGAAAGCATGTGGATATTGAAAGGAAAGTGACAAAAAGAGACTGAGTGATTATGGACAGGCGTCTGGAATTTTAATTTGTATTACTAAAGATTGACAATATTATACAATTTTAATATTATAGGACAAGTTAGGTCAATGAGATTGTGGTTTAAACATTTTCAAATGTAAAGTAAAATTATAAAAAAAAATCACTCTATTCAAAGCCAGTTGACACTATAATGACTAATGCCAATTACTCAAAATAATTGTTAGCATAAAAACTTACTAGGTAACAATCAATGCAATGGAGAGCTGTTGACATGGTTGATGATAGTTTAAAATCATTGTTATGTGTGTGGCTGTGACTGTGTGTGAGCCCCACTCAGCTCAGGTTGGGCCTTGGTTTTTATTTTATAAATAAAGGAAAGTATAAAAAATAACAAAGCTTATCTAAGGTTACTTAACTTCTAAGTTAAATTAAAAAGTAATTAAAATAGTAGGTTAAAAATAACAAAGGAATTTGTCAATCAGTATTTTGTGCTTAATTTAATAGCTTTGTGAAACTTTGCCCAGTTCAGTAGGGGCTTCAAATTGATATGAGCGTGCAATTCAAATATCTACCTGCTCTTTTTCACGAAAACGATGCAGCACAAAATAAGCCTGCCATTTGTTTGCGCAGTGTGCATATGCATGGTGTGTGACTCACTAATTGGCAATCATCATCATGACCATCCTATTTTACTAATTAGGCAAAAGAAAAACAACTGTTACATTTCTTCATATCGTAACTTACCCTAATATCAAAAGCACATTGTCCTGTTTCCATAAGGCAATTATGAGCAAACTGTCAGTTCTGAAAGCTGTCAAAAAGAGCTTAATTTTCAAGTTTTAGCCGCCTTAACCGAGGAATTAAATGGCGGCCGCCGGATAAAGTTTTGTCTTTATGAATGTGACGTCATCGAGGGTGGGGGGGGGTAGTGGTTTGAAACTAGTACGACCGTAGAGGGAGGTATACAAGGGGACCGTTAAAAAAACATCTACCCCATACCTCCTGCAGCAGCAAAGCATGGGGTCGAGCGGGAAGCGAAAATCTTGGGCACGATCGAAGATGCGGGGTGACCGCCCACAAAGAGAGGTTGTGTGATGATGACGTCATGGAGTACCTGGTTTATCGAACTGTAAGAGGGCGCTAATCATTGGGACCGTTAAATAAACTAGACGTTAACACTTCTGTCCAATATGAGCCTAAGAAAGGTCATTTTTATCTTGATCCTAATTGAATCACGTTTTAACAACCTTATAAACTGCTGTGGAATGTTCATTTGAATGCTTGTCTATAGAAGAGAATAGTAGCCAGGAACCTTGTGTTTTCCCTTCTCAATTGATGATAAGAAACCTTAGTGAGTTAATAATGAATAACCAATATTATTAACTACCCAAAAATCAATACCTATTGAACAATTTTACATGCTTACATTTCCACGACCAGACCCGACTTGATAGGGTGTTTTTTCAATTATTTTAAGAAAATTCTTTTGTTGGAAACTTTTTGGTGGCAAAACTTTCATGAAAAACAGAGCGTTCACTGTAACTGGGCTTTTTGCCAGGGGAAAACTATGAGTCTGCCTCAAAATCAATGGAGTCGAAAAAAACAAACAAAGGGATCAAACATTGTTGAATATTTCCAATGAATAAACAATGTTTTATTTACAAATTGCTTCAGTGGTTTACATTTTTTCTTATAAACAAACACACCTATGTTCAATACAAATTTTAGAAAGTTGCAAAGATAAAATTCCTGACAAGTAGCCTTGTGTGATTCATGTGGGTTTTCTCTGATTTGTCAATGAACGAGTCCAAATAAATTTGGTTAAACTGTCAATGTTAACATAACACCAAGAAGTTGTTGTTGAACGTCACAAGTATTCTCTATATTATAACTAATTGTCAAAAAACTGTTAAGCTTTAATTCTCACTTGTATTTTTCTAGCACTTTTTTAAGCAGTTTAGTATCGTGTAATACAATTCCAACATCATTAGCATTGATGGCTGATGTTTCTTCTGATGGGTTCTTCAGGTGATGTGTGTGCAAGGTGAAAATCTCTTGTGAATAGTGTTCTGAGGAAATTGTCCGTTTTCATCCACTGGTTGAGAACCAACATCACTCAAAAGAGATTTACAAATGGTGCTACCCCAAACATCACCTGGTTATTACTCCAACCATGCAATGCTTAAAATCCTACTGATGAGTTCTTGTCCCTTGTTTACGAAACATTGCCTGCAGAGTGAGAAAATAAACAAAAAAATTGATTGAGAGGTTAATTTCCGATTAACAAAAAAATGAGTGAAAGGTTAATTTATGATCAACAAATAAATGGATACCCCCTTAAACTCTTGATTAATAGAAGTACTTTTAATTTGTATTTTTCTTGAGAATTGGTTATTGAGCTTGAAAACACAACCTTAGTAGGTTACCCTTTTCTATGTCCCCTTTTCATAATTTATTGTTTTCTAAAGTAGCCTTTGTGAATTGAATTTCAGCCCCTTTCTCCTGTAGTTTGACTCATTGAAAAATAATCCTACTGAACAAAGTAATCGTGTATTAAAGTTTACAACATTTTCACACTGTCCGAAGGTTTTAACAATTTTTATAACTTGAAACATCAATATTACCTTTGCTGGTCTTGAACTTTTAATGAATCTTGGCTCCTTGTCACTAGTTTCCCATGTAAAGTCCAGAGATGTCCTCACTGTCTGAACAGTATCTGTAAATTAGTGTAAATTGAAAAAAACAACTATTTCTTTAGTAATATAAATGCAAAACAGGGAAAGCATGTGGATATTGAAAGGAAAGTGACAAAAAGAGACTGAGTGATTATGGACAGGCGTCTGGAATTTTAATTTGTATTACTAAAGATTGACAATATTATACAATTTTAATATTATAGGACAAGTTAGGTCAATGAGATTGTGGTTTAAACATTTTCAAATGTAAAGTAAAATTATAAAAAAAAATCACTCTATTCAAAGCCAGTTGACACTATAATGACTAATGCCAATTACTCAAAATAATTGTTAGCATAAAAACTTACTAGGTAACAATCAATGCAATGGAGAGCTGTTGACATGGTTGATGATAGTTTAAAATCATTGTTATGTGTGTGGCTGTGACTGTGTGTGAGCCCCACTCAGCTCAGGTTGGGCCTTGGTTTTTATTTTATAAATAAAGGAAAGTATAAAAAATAACAAAGCTTATCTAAGGTTACTTAACTTCTAAGTTAAATTAAAAAGTAATTAAAATAGTAGGTTAAAAATAACAAAGGAATTTGTCAATCAGTATTTTGTGCTTAATTTAATAGCTTTGTGAAACTTTGCCCAGTTCAGTAGGGGCTTCAAATTGATATGAGCGTGCAATTCAAATATCTACCTGCTCTTTTTCACGAAAACGATGCAGCACAAAATAAGCCTGCCATTTGTTTGCGCAGTGTGCATATGCATGGTGTGTGACTCACTAATTGGCAATCATCATCATGACCATCCTATTTTACTAATTAGGCAAAAGAAAAACAACTGTTACATTTCTTCATATCGTAACTTACCCTAATATCAAAAGCACATTGTCCTGTTTCCATAAGGCAATTATGAGCAAACTGTCAGTTCTGAAAGCTGTCAAAAAGAGCTTAATTTTCAAGTTTTAGCCGCCTTAACCGAGGAATTAAATGGCGGCCGCCGGATAAAGTTTTGTCTTTATGAATGTGACGTCATCGAGGGTGGGGGAGGGGGGGGGTAGTGGTTTGAAACTAGTACGACCGTAGAGGGAGGTATACAAGGGGACCGTTAAAAAAACATCTACCCCATACCTCCTGCAGCAGCAAAGCATGGGGTCGAGCGGGAAGCGAAAATCTTGGGCACGATCGAAGATGCGGGGTGACCGCCCACAAAGAGAGGTTGTGTGATGATGACGTCATGGAGTACCTGGTTTATCGAACTGTAAGAGGGCGCTAATCATTGGGACCGTTAAATAAACTAGACGTTAACACTTCTGTCCAATATGAGCCTAAGAAAGGTCATTTTTATCTTGATCCTAATTGAATCACGTTTTAACAACCTTATAAACTGCTGTGGAATGTTCATTTGAATGCTTGTCTATAGAAGAGAATAGTAGCCAGGAACCTTGTGTTTTCCCTTCTCAATTGATGATAAGAAACCTTAGTGAGTTAATAATGAATAACCAATATTATTAACTACCCAAAAATCAATACCTATTGAACAATTTTACATGCTTACATTTCCACGACCAGACCCGACTTGATAGGGTGTTTTTTCAATTATTTTAAGAAAATTCTTTTGTTGGAAACTTTTTGGTGGCAAAACTTTCATGAAAAACAGAGCGTTCACTGTAACTGGGCTTTTTGCCAGGGGAAAACTATGAGTCTGCCTCAAAATCAATGGAGTCGAAAAAAACAAACAAAGGGATCAAACATTGTTGAATATTTCCAATGAATAAACAATGTTTTATTTACAAATTGCTTCAGTGGTTTACATTTTTTCTTATAAACAAACACACCTATGTTCAATACAAATTTTAGAAAGTTGCAAAGATAAAATTCCTGACAAGTAGCCTTGTGTGATTCATGTGGGTTTTCTCTGATTTGTCAATGAACGAGTCCAAATAAATTTGGTTAAACTGTCAATGTTAACATAACACCAAGAAGTTGTTGTTGAACGTCACAAGTATTCTCTATATTATAACTAATTGTCAAAAAACTGTTAAGCTTTAATTCTCACTTGTATTTTTCTAGCACTTTTTTAAGCAGTTTAGTATCGTGTAATACAATTCCAACATCATTAGCATTGATGGCTGATGTTTCTTCTGATGGGTTCTTCAGGTGATGTGTGTGCAAGGTGAAAATCTCTTGTGAATAGTGTTCTGAGGAAATTGTCTGTTTTCATCCACTGGTTGAGAACCAACATCACTCAAAAGAGATTTACAAATGGTGCTACCCCAAACATCACCTGGTTATTACTCCAACCATGCAATGCTTCAAATCCTACTGATGAGTTCTTGTCCCTTGTTTACGAAACATTGCCTGCAGAGTGAGAAAATAAACAAAAAAATTGATTGAGAGGTTAATTTCCGATTAACAAAAAAATGAGTGAAAGGTTAATTTATGATCAACAAATAAATGGATACCCCCTTAAACTCTTGATTAATAGAAGTACTTTTAATTTGTATTTTTCTTGAGAATTGGTTATTGAGCTTGAAAACACAACCTTAGTAGGTTACCCTTTTCTATGTCCCCTTTTCATAATTTATTGTTTTCTAAAGTAGCCTTTGTGAATTGAATTTCAGCCCCTTTCTCCTGTAGTTTGACTCATTGAAAAATAATCCTACTGAACAAAGTAATCGTGTATTAAAGTTTACAACATTTTCACACTGTCCGAAGGTTTTAACAATTTTTATAACTTGAAACATCAATATTACCTTTGCTGGTCTTGAACTTTTAATGAATCTTGGCTCCTTGTCACTAGTTTCCCATGTAAAGTCCAGAGATGTCCTCACTGTCTGAACAGTATCTGTAAATTAGTGTAAATTGAAAAAAACAACTATTTCTTTAGTAATATAAATGCAAAACAGGGAAAGCATGTGGATATTGAAAGGAAAGTGACAAAAAGAGACTGAGTGATTATGGACAGGCGTCTGGAATTTTAATTTGTATTACTAAAGATTGACAATATTATACAATTTTAATATTATAGGACAAGTTAGGTCAATGAGATTGTGGTTTAAACATTTTCAAATGTAAAGTAAAATTATAAAAAAAAATCACTCTATTCAAAGCCAGTTGACACTATAATGACTAATGCCAATTACTCAAAATAATTGTTAGCATAAAAACTTACTAGGTAACAATCAATGCAATGGAGAGCTGTTGACATGGTTGATGATAGTTTAAAATCATTGTTATGTGTGTGGCTGTGACTGTGTGTGAGCCCCACTCAGCTCAGGTTGGGCCTTGGTTTTTATTTTATAAATAAAGGAAAGTATAAAAAATAACAAAGCTTATCTAAGGTTACTTAACTTCTAAGTTAAATTAAAAAGTAATTAAAATAGTAGGTTAAAAATAACAAAGGAATTTGTCAATCAGTATTTTGTGCTTAATTTAATAGCTTTGTGAAACTTTGCCCAGTTCAGTAGGGGCTTCAAATTGATATGAGCGTGCAATTCAAATATCTACCTGCTCTTTTTCACGAAAACGATGCAGCACAAAATAAGCCTGCCATTTGTTTGCGCAGTGTGCATATGCATGGTGTGTGACTCACTAATTGGCAATCATCATCATGACCATCCTATTTTACTAATTAGGCAAAAGAAAAACAACTGTTACATTTCTTCATATCGTAACTTACCCTAATATCAAAAGCACATTGTCCTGTTTCCATAAGGCAATTATGAGCAAACTGTCAGTTCTGAAAGCTGTCAAAAAGAGCTTAATTTTCAAGTTTTAGCCGCCTTAACCGAGGAATTAAATGGCGGCCGCCGGATAAAGTTTTGTCTTTATGAATGTGACGTCATCGAGGGTGGGGGGGGGGGGGGGGGGTAGTGGTTTGAAACTAGTACGACCGTAGAGGGAGGTATACAAGGGGACCGTTAAAAAAACATCTACCCCATAGACCTTATCGCAAATACCAATGCGCAAGCGCAGACTGTTGAATGAGGTGCATTGTGGGCTATATATGAATCAAATTTGTAATCAGCTAGACCACAATGCACCTAATTCCAAGCTTTACGCGCGCGCCCCAGTATTTGCGAAAAGGTCTATACCTCCTGCAGCAGCAAAGCATGGGGTCGAGCGGGAAGCGAAAATCTTGGGCACGATCGAAGATGCGGGGTGACCGCCCACAAAGAGAGGTTGTGTGATGATGACGTCATGGAGTACCTGGTTTATCGAACTGTAAGAGGGCGCTAATCATTGGGACCGTTAAATAAACTAGACGTTAACACTTCTGTCCAATATGAGCCTAAGAAAGGTCATTTTTATCTTGATCCTAATTGAATCACGTTTTAACAACCTTATAAACTGCTGTGGAATGTTCATTTGAATGCTTGTCTATAGAAGAGAATAGTAGCCAGGAACCTTGTGTTTTCCCTTCTCAATTGATGATAAGAAACCTTAGTGAGTTAATAATGAATAACCAATATTATTAACTACCCAAAAATCAATACCTATTGAACAATTTTACATGCTTACATTTCCACGACCAGACCCGACTTGATAGGGTGTTTTTTCAATTATTTTAAGAAAATTCTTTTGTTGGAAACTTTTTGGTGGCAAAACTTTCATGAAAAACAGAGCGTTCACTGTAACTGGGCTTTTTGCCAGGGGAAAACTATGAGTCTGCCTCAAAATCAATGGAGTCGAAAAAAACAAACAAAGGGATCAAACATTGTTGAATATTTCCAATGAATAAACAATGTTTTATTTACAAATTGCTTCAGTGGTTTACATTTTTTCTTATAAACAAACACACCTATGTTCAATACAAATTTTAGAAAGTTGCAAAGATAAAATTCCTGACAAGTAGCCTTGTGTGATTCATGTGGGTTTTCTCTGATTTGTCAATGAACGAGTCCAAATAAATTTGGTTAAACTGTCAATGTTAACATAACACCAAGAAGTTGTTGTTGAACGTCACAAGTATTCTCTATATTATAACTAATTGTCAAAAAACTGTTAAGCTTTAATTCTCACTTGTATTTTTCTAGCACTTTTTTAAGCAGTTTAGTATCGTGTAATACAATTCCAACATCATTAGCATTGATGGCTGATGTTTCTTCTGATGGGTTCTTCAGGTGATGTGTGTGCAAGGTGAAAATCTCTTGTGAATAGTGTTCTGAGGAAATTGTCTGTTTTCATCCACTGGTTGAGAACCAACATCACTCAAAAGAGATTTACAAATGGTGCTACCCCAAACATCACCTGGTTATTACTCCAACCATGCAATGCTTCAAATCCTACTGATGAGTTCTTGTCCCTTGTTTACGAAACATTGCCTGCAGAGTGAGAAAATAAACAAAAAAATTGATTGAGAGGTTAATTTCCGATTAACAAAAAAATGAGTGAAAGGTTAATTTATGATCAACAAATAAATGGATACCCCCTTAAACTCTTGATTAATAGAAGTACTTTTAATTTGTATTTTTCTTGAGAATTGGTTATTGAGCTTGAAAACACAACCTTAGTAGGTTACCCTTTTCTATGTCCCCTTTTCATAATTTATTGTTTTCTAAAGTAGCCTTTGTGAATTGAATTTCAGCCCCTTTCTCCTGTAGTTTGACTCATTGAAAAATAATCCTACTGAACAAAGTAATCGTGTATTAAAGTTTACAACATTTTCACACTGTCCGAAGGTTTTAACAATTTTTATAACTTGAAACATCAATATTACCTTTGCTGGTCTTGAACTTTTAATGAATCTTGGCTCCTTGTCACTAGTTTCCCATGTAAAGTCCAGAGATGTCCTCACTGTCTGAACAGTATCTGTAAATTAGTGTAAATTGAAAAAAACAACTATTTCTTTAGTAATATAAATGCAAAACAGGGAAAGCATGTGGATATTGAAAGGAAAGTGACAAAAAGAGACTGAGTGATTATGGACAGGCGTCTGGAATTTTAATTTGTATTACTAAAGATTGACAATATTATACAATTTTAATATTATAGGACAAGTTAGGTCAATGAGATTGTGGTTTAAACATTTTCAAATGTAAAGTAAAATTATAAAAAAAAATCACTCTATTCAAAGCCAGTTGACACTATAATGACTAATGCCAATTACTCAAAATAATTGTTAGCATAAAAACTTACTAGGTAACAATCAATGCAATGGAGAGCTGTTGACATGGTTGATGATAGTTTAAAATCATTGTTATGTGTGTGGCTGTGACTGTGTGTGAGCCCCACTCAGCTCAGGTTGGGCCTTGGTTTTTATTTTATAAATAAAGGAAAGTATAAAAAATAACAAAGCTTATCTAAGGTTACTTAACTTCTAAGTTAAATTAAAAAGTAATTAAAATAGTAGGTTAAAAATAACAAAGGAATTTGTCAATCAGTATTTTGTGCTTAATTTAATAGCTTTGTGAAACTTTGCCCAGTTCAGTAGGGGCTTCAAATTGATATGAGCGTGCAATTCAAATATCTACCTGCTCTTTTTCACGAAAAAGATGCAGCACAAAATAAGCCTGCCATTTGTTTGCGCAGTGTGCATATGCATGGTGTGTGACTCACTAATTGGCAATCATCATCATGACCATCCTATTTTTACTAATTAGGCAAAAGAAAAACAACTGTTACATTTCTTCATATCGTAACTTACCCTAATATCAAAAGCACATTGTCCTGTTTCCATAAGGCAATTATGAGCAAACTGTCAGTTCTGAAAGCTGTCAAAAAGAGCTTAATTTTCAAGTTTTAGCCGCCTTAACCGAGGAATTAAATGGCGGCCGCCGGATAAAGTTTTGTCTTTATGAATGTGACGTCATCGAGGGTGGGGGGGGGTAGTGGTTTGAAACTAGTACGACCGTAGAGGGAGGTATACAAGGGGACCGTTAAAAAAACATCTACCCCATACCTCCTGCAGCAGCAAAGCATGGGGTCGAGCGGGAAGCGAAAATCTTGGGCACGATCGAAGATGCGGGGTGACCGCCCACAAAGAGAGGTTGTGTGATGATGACGTCATGGAGTACCTGGTTTATCGAACTGTAAGAGGGCGCTAATCATTGGGACCGTTAAATAAACTAGACGTTAACACTTCTGTCCAATATGAGCCTAAGAAAGGTCATTTTTATCTTGATCCTAATTGAATCACGTTTTAACAACCTTATAAACTGCTGTGGAATGTTCATTTGAATGCTTGTCTATAGAAGAGAATAGTAGCCAGGAACCTTGTGTTTTCCCTTCTCAATTGATGATAAGAAACCTTAGTGAGTTAATAATGAATAACCAATATTATTAACTACCCAAAAATCAATACCTATTGAACAATTTTACATGCTTACATTTCCACGACCAGACCCGACTTGATAGTGTGTTTTTTCAATTATTTTAAGAAAATTCTTTTGTTGGAAACTTTTTGGTGGCAAAACTTTCATGAAAAACAGAGCGTTCACTGTAACTGGGCTTTTTGCCAGGGGAAAACTATGAGTCTGCCTCAAAATCAATGGAGTCGAAAAAAACAAACAAAGGGATCAAACATTGTTGAATATTTCCAATGAATAAACAATGTTTTATTTACAAATTGCTTCAGTGGTTTACATTTTTTCTTATAAACAAACACACCTATGTTCAATACAAATTTTAGAAAGTTGCAAAGATAAAATTCCTGACAAGTAGCCTTGTGTGATTCATGTGGGTTTTCTCTGATTTGTCAATGAACGAGTCCAAATAAATTTGGTTAAACTGTCAATGTTAACATAACACCAAGAAGTTGTTGTTGAACGTCACAAGTATTCTCTATATTATAACTAATTGTCAAAAAACTGTTAAGCTTTAATTCTCACTTGTATTTTTCTAGCACTTTTTTAAGCAGTTTAGTATCGTGTAATACAATTCCAACATCATTAGCATTGATGGCTGATGTTTCTTCTGATGGGTTCTTCAGGTGATGTGTGTGCAAGGTGAAAATCTCTTGTGAATAGTGTTCTGAGGAAATTGTCCGTTTTCATCCACTGGTTGAGAACCAACATCACTCAAAAGAGATTTACAAATGGTGCTACCCCAAACATCACCTGGTTATTACTCCAACCATGCAATGCTTCAAATCCTACTGATGAGTTCTTGTCCCTTGTTTACGAAACATTGCCTGCAGAGTGAGAAAATAAACAAAAAAATTGATTGAGAGGTTAATTTCCGATTAACAAAAAAATGAGTGAAAGGTTAATTTATGATCAACAAATAAATGGATACCCCCTTAAACTCTTGATTAATAGAAGTACTTTTAATTTGTATTTTTCTTGAGAATTGGTTATTGAGCTTGAAAACACAACCTTAGTAGGTTACCCTTTTCTATGTCCCCTTTTCATAATTTATTGTTTTCTAAAGTAGCCTTTGTGAATTGAATTTCAGCCCCTTTCTCCTGTAGTTTGACTCATTGAAAAATAATCCTACTGAACAAAGTAATCGTGTATTAAAGTTTACAACATTTTCACACTGTCCGAAGGTTTTAACAATTTTTATAACTTGAAACATCAATATTACCTTTGCTGGTCTTGAACTTTTAATGAATCTTGGCTCCTTGTCACTAGTTTCCCATGTAAAGTCCAGAGATGTCCTCACTGTCTGAACAGTATCTGTAAATTAGTGTAAATTGAAAAAAACAACTATTTCTTTAGTAATATAAATGCAAAACAGGGAAAGCATGTGGATATTGAAAGGAAAGTGACAAAAAGAGACTGAGTGATTATGGACAGGCGTCTGGAATTTTAATTTGTATTACTAAAGATTGACAATATTATACAATTTTAATATTATAGGACAAGTTAGGTCAATGAGATTGTGGTTTAAACATTTTCAAATGTAAAGTAAAATTATAAAAAAAAATCACTCTATTCAAAGCCAGTTGACACTATAATGACTAATGCCAATTACTCAAAATAATTGTTAGCATAAAAACTTACTAGGTAACAATCAATGCAATGGAGAGCTGTTGACATGGTTGATGATAGTTTAAAATCATTGTTATGTGTGTGGCTGTGACTGTGTGTGAGCCCCACTCAGCTCAGGTTGGGCCTTGGTTTTTATTTTATAAATAAAGGAAAGTATAAAAAATAACAAAGCTTATCTAAGGTTACTTAACTTCTAAGTTAAATTAAAAAGTAATTAAAATAGTAGGTTAAAAATAACAAAGGAATTTGTCAATCAGTATTTTGTGCTTAATTTAATAGCTTTGTGAAACTTTGCCCAGTTCAGTAGGGGCTTCAAATTGATATGAGCGTGCAATTCAAATATCTACCTGCTCTTTTTCACGAAAACGATGCAGCACAAAATAAGCCTGCCATTTGTTTGCGCAGTGTGCATATGCATGGTGTGTGACTCACTAATTGGCAATCATCATCATGACCATCCTATTTTACTAATTAGGCAAAAGAAAAACAACTGTTACATTTCTTCATATCGTAACTTACCCTAATATCAAAAGCACATTGTCCTGTTTCCATAAGGCAATTATGAGCAAACTGTCAGTTCTGAAAGCTGTCAAAAAGAGCTTAATTTTCAAGTTTTAGCCGCCTTAACCGAGGAATTAAATGGCGGCCGCCGGATAAAGTTTTGTCTTTATGAATGTGACGTCATCGAGGGTGGGGGGGGGGGGTAGTGGTTTGAAACTAGTACGACCGTAGAGGGAGGTATACAAGGGGACCGTTAAAAAAACATCTACCCCATACCTCCTGCAGCAGCAAAGCATGGGGTCGAGCGGGAAGCGAAAATCTTGGGCACGATCGAAGATGCGGGGTGACCGCCCACAAAGAGAGGTTGTGTGATGATGACGTCATGGAGTACCTGGTTTATCGAACTGTAAGAGGGCGCTAATCATTGGGACCGTTAATAAACTAGACGTTAACACTTCTGTCCAATATGAGCCTAAGAAAGGTCATTTTTATCTTGATCCTAATTGAATCACGTTTTAACAACCTTATAAACTGCTGTGGAATGTTCATTTGAATGCTTGTCTATAGAAGAGAATAGTAGCCAGGAACCTTGTGTTTTCCCTTCTCAATTGATGATAAGAAACCTTAGTGAGTTAATAATGAATAACCAATATTATTAACTACCCAAAAATCAATACCTATTGAACAATTTTACATGCTTACATTTCCACGACCAGACCCGACTTGATAGGGTGTTTTTTCAATTATTTTAAGAAAATTCTTTTGTTGGAAACTTTTTGGTGGCAAAACTTTCATGAAAAACAGAGCGTTCACTGTAACTGGGCTTTTTGCCAGGGGAAAATTATGAGTCTGCCTCAAAATCAATGGAGTCGAAAAAAACAAACAAAGGGATCAAACATTGTTGAATATTTCCAATGAATAAACAATGTTTTATTTACAAATTGCTTCAGTGGTTTACATTTTTTCTTATAAACAAACACACCAATGTTCAATACAAATTTTAGAAAGTTGCAAAGATAAAATTCCTGACAAGTAGCCTTGTGTGATTCATGTAGGTTTTCTCTGATTTGTCAATGAACGAGTCCAAATAAATTTGGTTAAACTGTCAATGTTAACATAACACCAAGAAGTTGTTGTTGAACGTCACAAGTATTCTCTATATTATAACTAATTGTCAAAAAACTGTTAAGCTTTAATTCTCACTTGTATTTTTCTAGCACTTTTTTAAGCAGTTTAGTATCGTGTAATACAATTCCAACATCATTAGCATTGATGGCTGATGTTTCTTCTGATGGGTTCTTCAGGTGATGTGTGTGCAAGGTGAAAATCTCTTGTGAATAGTGTTCTGAGGAAATTGTCTGTTTTCATCCACTGGTTGAGAACCAACATCACTCAAAAGAGATTTACAAATGGTGCTACCCCAAACATCACCTGGTTATTACTCCAACCATGCAATGCTTCAAATCCTACTGATGAGTTCTTGTCCCTTGTTTACGAAACATTGCCTGCAGAGTGAGAAAATAAACAAAAAAATTGATTGAGAGGTTAATTTCCGATTAACAAAAAAATGAGTGAAAGGTTAATTTATGATCAACAAATAAATGGATACCCCCTTAAACTCTTGATTAATAGAAGTACTTTTAATTTGTATTTTTCTTGAGAATTGGTAATTGAGCTTGAAAACACAACCTTAGTAGGTTACCCTTTTCTATGTCCCCTTTTCATAATTTATTGTTTTCTAAAGTAGCCTTTGTAAAATTGAATTTCAGCCCCTTTCTCCTGTAGTTTGACTCATTGAAAAATAATCCTACTGAACAAAGTAATCGTGTATTAAAGTTTACAACATTTTCACACTGTCCGAAGGTTTTAACAATTTTTATAACTTGAAACATCAATATTACCTTTGCTGGTCTTGAACTTTTAATGAATCTTGGCTCCTTGTCACAAGTTTCCCATGTAAAGTCCAGAGATGTCCTCACTGTCTGAACAGTATCTGTAAATTAGTGTAAATTGAAAAAAAAAATATTTCTTTAGTAATATAAATGCAAAACAGGGAAAGCATGTGGATATTGAAAGGAAAGTGACAAAAAGAGACTGAGTGATTATGGACAGGCGTCTGGAATTTTAATTTGTATTACTAAAGATTGACAATATTATACAATTTTAATATTATAGGACAAGTTAGGTCAATGAGATTGTGGTTTAAACATTTTCAAATGTAAAGTAAAATTATAAAAAAAATCACTCTATTCAAAGCCAGTTGACACTATAATGACTAATGCCAATTACTCAAAATAATTGTTAGCATAAAAACTTACTAGGTAACAATCAATGCAATGGAGAGCTGTTGACATGGTTGATGATAGTTTAAAATCATTGTTATGTGTGTGGCTGTGACTGTGTGTGAGCCCCACTCAGCTCAGGTTGGGCCTTGGTTTTTATTTTATAAATAAAGGAAAGTATAAAAAATAACAAAGCTTATCTAAGGTTACTTAACTTCTAAGTTAAATTAAAAAGTAATTAAAATAGTAGGTTAAAAATAACAAAGGAATTTGTCAATCAGTATTTTGTGCTTAATTTAATAGCTTTGTGAAACTTTGCCCAGTTCAGTAGGGGCTTCAAATTGATATGAGCGTGCAATTCAAATATCTACCTGCTCTTTTTCACGAAAAAGATGCAGCACAAAATAAGCCTGCCATTTGTTTGCGCAGTGTGCATATGCATGGTGTGTGACTCACTAATTGGCAATCATCATCATGACCATCCTATTTTACTAATTAGGCAAAAGAAAAACAACTGTTACATTTCTTCATATCGTAACTTACCCTAATATCAAAAGCACATTGTCCTGTTTCCATAAGGCAATTATGAGCAAACTGTCAGTTCTGAAAGCTGTCAAAAAGAGCTTAATTTTCAAGTTTTAGCCGCCTTAACCGAGGAATTAAATGGCGGCCGCCGGATAAAGTTTTGTCTTTATGAATGTGACGTCATCGAGGGTGGGGGGGGGGGTAGTGGTTTGAAACTAGTACGACCGTAGAGGGAGGTATACAAGGGGACCGTTAAAAAAACATCTACCCCATACCTCCTGCAGCAGCAAAGCATGGGGTCGAGCGGGAAGCGAAAATCTTGGGCACGATCGAAGATGCGGGGTGACCGCCCACAAAGAGAGGTTGTGTGATGATGACGTCATGGAGTACCTGGTTTATCGAACTGTAAGAGGGCGCTAATCATTGGGACCGTTAAATAAACTAGACGTTAACACTTCTGTCCAATATGAGCCTAAGAAAGGTCATTTTTATCTTGATCCTAATTGAATCACGTTTTAACAACCTTATAAACTGCTGTGGAATGTTCATTTGAATGCTTGTCTATAGAAGAGAATAGTAGCCAGGAACCTTGTGTTTTCCCTTCTCAATTGATGATAAGAAACCTTAGTGAGTTAATAATGAATAACCAATATTATTAACTACCCAAAAATCAATACCTATTGAACAATTTTACATGCTTACATTTCCACGACCAGACCCGACTTGATAGTGTGTTTTTTCAATTATTTTAAGAAAATTCTTTTGTTGGAAACTTTTTGGTGGCAAAACTTTCATGAAAAACAGAGCGTTCACTGTAACTGGGCTTTTTGCCAGGGGAAAACTATGAGTCTGCCTCAAAATCAATGGAGTCGAAAAAAACAAACAAAGGGATCAAACATTGTTGAATATTTCCAATGAATAAACAATGTTTTATTTACAAATTGCTTCAGTGGTTTACATTTTTTCTTATAAACAAACACACCTATGTTCAATACAAATTTTAGAAAGTTGCAAAGATAAAATTCCTGACAAGTAGCCTTGTGTGATTCATGTGGGTTTTCTCTGATTTGTCAATGAACGAGTCCAAATAAATTTGGTTAAACTGTCAATGTTAACATAACACCAAGAAGTTGTTGTTGAACGTCACAAGTATTCTCTATATTATAACTAATTGTCAAAAAACTGTTAAGCTTTAATTCTCACTTGTATTTTTCTAGCACTTTTTTAAGCAGTTTAGTATCGTGTAATACAATTCCAACATCATTAGCATTGATGGCTGATGTTTCTTCTGATGGGTTCTTCAGGTGATGTGTGTGCAAGGTGAAAATCTCTTGTGAATAGTGTTCTGAGGAAATTGTCCGTTTTCATCCACTGGTTGAGAACCAACATCACTCAAAAGAGATTTACAAATGGTGCTACCCCAAACATCACCTGGTTATTACTCCAACCATGCAATGCTTCAAATCCTACTGATGAGTTCTTGTCCCTTGTTTACGAAACATTGCCTGCAGAGTGAGAAAATAAACAAAAAAATTGATTGAGAGGTTAATTTCCGATTAACAAAAAAATGAGTGAAAGGTTAATTTATGATCAACAAATAAATGGATACCCCCTTAAACTCTTGATTAATAGAAGTACTTTTAATTTGTATTTTTCTTGAGAATTGGTTATTGAGCTTGAAAACACAACCTTAGTAGGTTACCCTTTTCTATGTCCCCTTTTCATAATTTATTGTTTTCTAAAGTAGCCTTTGTGAATTGAATTTCAGCCCCTTTCTCCTGTAGTTTGACTCATTGAAAAATAATCCTACTGAACAAAGTAATCGTGTATTAAAGTTTACAACATTTTCACACTGTCCGAAGGTTTTAACAATTTTTATAACTTGAAACATCAATATTACCTTTGCTGGTCTTGAACTTTTAATGAATCTTGGCTCCTTGTCACTAGTTTCCCATGTAAAGTCCAGAGATGTCCTCACTGTCTGAACAGTATCTGTAAATTAGTGTAAATTGAAAAAAACAACTATTTCTTTAGTAATATAAATGCAAAACAGGGAAAGCATGTGGATATTGAAAGGAAAGTGACAAAAAGAGACTGAGTGATTATGGACAGGCGTCTGGAATTTTAATTTGTATTACTAAAGATTGACAATATTATACAATTTTAATATTATAGGACAAGTTAGGTCAATGAGATTGTGGTTTAAACATTTTCAAATGTAAAGTAAAATTATAAAAAAAAATCACTCTATTCAAAGCCAGTTGACACTATAATGACTAATGCCAATTACTCAAAATAATTGTTAGCATAAAAACTTACTAGGTAACAATCAATGCAATGGAGAGCTGTTGACATGGTTGATGATAGTTTAAAATCATTGTTATGTGTGTGGCTGTGACTGTGTGTGAGCCCCACTCAGCTCAGGTTGGGCCTTGGTTTTTATTTTATAAATAAAGGAAAGTATAAAAAATAACAAAGCTTATCTAAGGTTACTTAACTTCTAAGTTAAATTAAAAAGTAATTAAAATAGTAGGTTAAAAATAACAAAGGAATTTGTCAATCAGTATTTTGTGCTTAATTTAATAGCTTTGTGAAACTTTGCCCAGTTCAGTAGGGGCTTCAAATTGATATGAGCGTGCAATTCAAATATCTACCTGCTCTTTTTCACGAAAACGATGCAGCACAAAATAAGCCTGCCATTTGTTTGCGCAGTGTGCATATGCATGGTGTGTGACTCACTAATTGGCAATCATCATCATGACCATCCTATTTTACTAATTAGGCAAAAGAAAAACAACTGTTACATTTCTTCATATCGTAACTTACCCTAATATCAAAAGCACATTGTCCTGTTTCCATAAGGCAATTATGAGCAAACTGTCAGTTCTGAAAGCTGTCAAAAAGAGCTTAATTTTCAAGTTTTAGCCGCCTTAACCGAGGAATTAAATGGCGGCCGCCGGATAAAGTTTTGTCTTTATGAATGTGACGTCATCGAGGGTGGGGGGGGGGTAGTGGTTTGAAACTAGTACGACCGTAGAGGGAGGTATACAAGGGGACCGTTAAAAAAACATCTACCCCATACCTCCTGCAGCAGCAAAGCATGGGGTCGAGCGGGAAGCGAAAATCTTGGGCACGATCGAAGATGCGGGGTGACCGCCCACAAAGAGAGGTTGTGTGATGATGACGTCATGGAGTACCTGGTTTATCGAACTGTAAGAGGGCGCTAATCATTGGGACCGTTAAATAAACTAGACGTTAACACTTCTGTCCAATATGAGCCTAAGAAAGGTCATTTTTATCTTGATCCTAATTGAATCACGTTTTAACAACCTTATAAACTGCTGTGGAATGTTCATTTGAATGCTTGTCTATAGAAGAGAATAGTAGCCAGGAACCTTGTGTTTTCCCTTCTCAATTGATGATAAGAAACCTTAGTGAGTTAATAATGAATAACCAATATTATTAACTACCCAAAAATCAATACCTATTGAACAATTTTACATGCTTACATTTCCACGACCAGACCCGACTTGATAGGGTGTTTTTTCAATTATTTTAAGAAAATTCTTTTGTTGGAAACTTTTTGGTGGCAAAACTTTCATGAAAAACAGAGCGTTCACTGTAACTGGGCTTTTTGCCAGGGGAAAACTATGAGTCTGCCTCAAAATCAATGGAGTCGAAAAAAACAAACAAAGGGATCAAACATTGTTGAATATTTCCAATGAATAAACAATGTTTTATTTACAAATTGCTTCAGTGGTTTACATTTTTTCTTATAAACAAACACACCTATGTTCAATACAAATTTTAGAAAGTTGCAAAGATAAAATTCCTGACAAGTAGCCTTGTGTGATTCATGTGGGTTTTCTCTGATTTGTCAATGAACGAGTCCAAATAAATTTGGTTAAACTGTCAATGTTAACATAACACCAAGAAGTTGTTGTTGAACGTCACAAGTATTCTCTATATTATAACTAATTGTCAAAAAACTGTTAAGCTTTAATTCTCACTTGTATTTTTCTAGCACTTTTTTAAGCAGTTTAGTATCGTGTAATACAATTCCAACATCATTAGCATTGATGGCTGATGTTTCTTCTGATGGGTTCTTCAGGTGATGTGTGTGCAAGGTGAAAATCTCTTGTGAATAGTGTTCTGAGGAAATTGTCCGTTTTCATCCACTGGTTGAGAACCAACATCACTCAAAAGAGATTTACAAATGGTGCTACCCCAAACATCACCTGGTTATTACTCCAACCATGCAATGCTTAAAATCCTACTGATGAGTTCTTGTCCCTTGTTTACGAAACATTGCCTGCAGAGTGAGAAAATAAACAAAAAAATTGATTGAGAGGTTAATTTCCGATTAACAAAAAAATGAGTGAAAGGTTAATTTATGATCAACAAATAAATGGATACCCCCTTAAACTCTTGATTAATAGAAGTACTTTTAATTTGTATTTTTCTTGAGAATTGGTTATTGAGCTTGAAAACACAACCTTAGTAGGTTACCCTTTTCTATGTCCCCTTTTCATAATTTATTGTTTTCTAAAGTAGCCTTTGTGAATTGAATTTCAGCCCCTTTCTCCTGTAGTTTGACTCATTGAAAAATAATCCTACTGAACAAAGTAATCGTGTATTAAAGTTTACAACATTTTCACACTGTCCGAAGGTTTTAACAATTTTTATAACTTGAAACATCAATATTACCTTTGCTGGTCTTGAACTTTTAATGAATCTTGGCTCCTTGTCACTAGTTTCCCATGTAAAGTCCAGAGATGTCCTCACTGTCTGAACAGTATCTGTAAATTAGTGTAAATTGAAAAAAACAACTATTTCTTTAGTAATATAAATGCAAAACAGGGAAAGCATGTGGATATTGAAAGGAAAGTGACAAAAAGAGACTGAGTGATTATGGACAGGCGTCTGGAATTTTAATTTGTATTACTAAAGATTGACAATATTATACAATTTTAATATTATAGGACAAGTTAGGTCAATGAGATTGTGGTTTAAACATTTTCAAATGTAAAGTAAAATTATAAAAAAAAATCACTCTATTCAAAGCCAGTTGACACTATAATGACTAATGCCAATTACTCAAAATAATTGTTAGCATAAAAACTTACTAGGTAACAATCAATGCAATGGAGAGCTGTTGACATGGTTGATGATAGTTTAAAATCATTGTTATGTGTGTGGCTGTGACTGTGTGTGAGCCCCACTCAGCTCAGGTTGGGCCTTGGTTTTTATTTTATAAATAAAGGAAAGTATAAAAAATAACAAAGCTTATCTAAGGTTACTTAACTTCTAAGTTAAATTAAAAAGTAATTAAAATAGTAGGTTAAAAATAACAAAGGAATTTGTCAATCAGTATTTTGTGCTTAATTTAATAGCTTTGTGAAACTTTGCCCAGTTCAGTAGGGGCTTCAAATTGATATGAGCGTGCAATTCAAATATCTACCTGCTCTTTTTCACGAAAACGATGCAGCACAAAATAAGCCTGCCATTTGTTTGCGCAGTGTGCATATGCATGGTGTGTGACTCACTAATTGGCAATCATCATCATGACCATCCTATTTTACTAATTAGGCAAAAGAAAAACAACTGTTACATTTCTTCATATCGTAACTTACCCTAATATCAAAAGCACATTGTCCTGTTTCCATAAGGCAATTATGAGCAAACTGTCAGTTCTGAAAGCTGTCAAAAAGAGCTTAATTTTCAAGTTTTAGCCGCCTTAACCGAGGAATTAAATGGCGGCCGCCGGATAAAGTTTTGTCTTTATGAATGTGACGTCATCGAGGGTGGGGGGGGGGGGGTAGTGGTTTGAAACTAGTACGACCGTAGAGGGAGGTATACAAGGGGACCGTTAAAAAAACATCTACCCCATACCTCCTGCAGCAGCAAAGCATGGGGTCGAGCGGGAAGCGAAAATCTTGGGCACGATCGAAGATGCGGGGTGACCGCCCACAAAGAGAGGTTGTGTGATGATGACGTCATGGAGTACCTGGTTTATCGAACTGTAAGAGGGCGCTAATCATTGGGACCGTTAAATAAACTAGACGTTAACACTTCTGTCCAATATGAGCCTAAGAAAGGTCATTTTTATCTTGATCCTAATTGAATCACGTTTTAACAACCTTATAAACTGCTGTGGAATGTTCATTTGAATGCTTGTCTATAGAAGAGAATAGTAGCCAGGAACCTTGTGTTTTCCCTTCTCAATTGATGATAAGAAACCTTAGTGAGTTAATAATGAATAACCAATATTATTAACTACCCAAAAATCAATACCTATTGAACAATTTTACATGCTTACATTTCCACGACCAGACCCGACTTGATAGGGTGTTTTTTCAATTATTTTAAGAAAATTCTTTTGTTGGAAACTTTTTGGTGGCAAAACTTTCATGAAAAACAGAGCGTTCACTGTAACTGGGCTTTTTGCCAGGGGAAAACTATGAGTCTGCCTCAAAATCAATGGAGTCGAAAAAAACAAACAAAGGGATCAAACATTGTTGAATATTTCCAATGAATAAACAATGTTTTATTTACAAATTGCTTCAGTGGTTTACATTTTTTCTTATAAACAAACACACCTATGTTCAATACAAATTTTAGAAAGTTGCAAAGATAAAATTCCTGACAAGTAGCCTTGTGTGATTCATGTGGGTTTTCTCTGATTTGTCAATGAACGAGTCCAAATAAATTTGGTTAAACTGTCAATGTTAACATAACACCAAGAAGTTGTTGTTGAACGTCACAAGTATTCTCTATATTATAACTAATTGTCAAAAAACTGTTAAGCTTTAATTCTCACTTGTATTTTTCTAGCACTTTTTTAAGCAGTTTAGTATCGTGTAATACAATTCCAACATCATTAGCATTGATGGCTGATGTTTCTTCTGATGGGTTCTTCAGGTGATGTGTGTGCAAGGTGAAAATCTCTTGTGAATAGTGTTCTGAGGAAATTGTCCGTTTTCATCCACTGGTTGAGAACCAACATCACTCAAAAGAGATTTACAAATGGTGCTACCCCAAACATCACCTGGTTATTACTCCAACCATGCAATGCTTAAAATCCTACTGATGAGTTCTTGTCCCTTGTTTACGAAACATTGCCTGCAGAGTGAGAAAATAAACAAAAAAATTGATTGAGAGGTTAATTTCCGATTAACAAAAAAATGAGTGAAAGGTTAATTTATGATCAACAAATAAATGGATACCCCCTTAAACTCTTGATTAATAGAAGTACTTTTAATTTGTATTTTTCTTGAGAATTGGTTATTGAGCTTGAAAACACAACCTTAGTAGGTTACCCTTTTCTATGTCCCCTTTTCATAATTTATTGTTTTCTAAAGTAGCCTTTGTGAATTGAATTTCAGCCCCTTTCTCCTGTAGTTTGACTCATTGAAAAATAATCCTACTGAACAAAGTAATCGTGTATTAAAGTTTACAACATTTTCACACTGTCCGAAGGTTTTAACAATTTTTATAACTTGAAACATCAATATTACCTTTGCTGGTCTTGAACTTTTAATGAATCTTGGCTCCTTGTCACTAGTTTCCCATGTAAAGTCCAGAGATGTCCTCACTGTCTGAACAGTATCTGTAAATTAGTGTAAATTGAAAAAAACAACTATTTCTTTAGTAATATAAATGCAAAACAGGGAAAGCATGTGGATATTGAAAGGAAAGTGACAAAAAGAGACTGAGTGATTATGGACAGGCGTCTGGAATTTTAATTTGTATTACTAAAGATTGACAATATTATACAATTTTAATATTATAGGACAAGTTAGGTCAATGAGATTGTGGTTTAAACATTTTCAAATGTAAAGTAAAATTATAAAAAAAAATCACTCTATTCAAAGCCAGTTGACACTATAATGACTAATGCCAATTACTCAAAATAATTGTTAGCATAAAAACTTACTAGGTAACAATCAATGCAATGGAGAGCTGTTGACATGGTTGATGATAGTTTAAAATCATTGTTATGTGTGTGGCTGTGACTGTGTGTGAGCCCCACTCAGCTCAGGTTGGGCCTTGGTTTTTATTTTATAAATAAAGGAAAGTATAAAAAATAACAAAGCTTATCTAAGGTTACTTAACTTCTAAGTTAAATTAAAAAGTAATTAAAATAGTAGGTTAAAAATAACAAAGGAATTTGTCAATCAGTATTTTGTGCTTAATTTAATAGCTTTGTGAAACTTTGCCCAGTTCAGTAGGGGCTTCAAATTGATATGAGCGTGCAATTCAAATATCTACCTGCTCTTTTTCACGAAAACGATGCAGCACAAAATAAGCCTGCCATTTGTTTGCGCAGTGTGCATATGCATGGTGTGTGACTCACTAATTGGCAATCATCATCATGACCATCCTATTTTACTAATTAGGCAAAAGAAAAACAACTGTTACATTTCTTCATATCGTAACTTACCCTAATATCAAAAGCACATTGTCCTGTTTCCATAAGGCAATTATGAGCAAACTGTCAGTTCTGAAAGCTGTCAAAAAGAGCTTAATTTTCAAGTTTTAGCCGCCTTAACCGAGGAATTAAATGGCGGCCGCCGGATAAAGTTTTGTCTTTATGAATGTGACGTCATCGAGGGTGGGGGGGGGGGGTAGTGGTTTGAAACTAGTACGACCGTAGAGGGAGGTATACAAGGGGACCGTTAAAAAAACATCTACCCCATACCTCCTGCAGCAGCAAAGCATGGGGTCGAGCGGGAAGCGAAAATCTTGGGCACGATCGAAGATGCGGGGTGACCGCCCACAAAGAGAGGTTGTGTGATGATGACGTCATGGAGTACCTGGTTTATCGAACTGTAAGAGGGCGCTAATCATTGGGACCGTTAAATAAACTAGACGTTAACACTTCTGTCCAATATGAGCCTAAGAAAGGTCATTTTTATCTTGATCCTAATTGAATCACGTTTTAACAACCTTATAAACTGCTGTGGAATGTTCATTTGAATGCTTGTCTATAGAAGAGAATAGTAGCCAGGAACCTTGTGTTTTCCCTTCTCAATTGATGATAAGAAACCTTAGTGAGTTAATAATGAATAACCAATATTATTAACTACCCAAAAATCAATACCTATTGAACAATTTTACATGCTTACATTTCCACGACCAGACCCGACTTGATAGGGTGTTTTTTCAATTATTTTAAGAAAATTCTTTTGTTGGAAACTTTTTGGTGGCAAAACTTTCATGAAAAACAGAGCGTTCACTGTAACTGGGCTTTTTGCCAGGGGAAAATTATGAGTCTGCCTCAAAATCAATGGAGTCGAAAAAAACAAACAAAGGGATCAAACATTGTTGAATATTTCCAATGAATAAACAATGTTTTATTTACAAATTGCTTCAGTGGTTTACATTTTTTCTTATAAACAAACACACCAATGTTCAATACAAATTTTAGAAAGTTGCAAAGATAAAATTCCTGACAAGTAGCCTTGTGTGATTCATGTAGGTTTTCTCTGATTTGTCAATGAACGAGTCCAAATAAATTTGGTTAAACTGTCAATGTTAACATAACACCAAGAAGTTGTTGTTGAACGTCACAAGTATTCTCTATATTATAACTAATTGTCAAAAAACTGTTAAGCTTTAATTCTCACTTGTATTTTTCTAGCACTTTTTTAAGCAGTTTAGTATCGTGTAATACAATTCCAACATCATTAGCATTGATGGCTGATGTTTCTTCTGATGGGTTCTTCAGGTGATGTGTGTGCAAGGTGAAAATCTCTTGTGAATAGTGTTCTGAGGAAATTGTCTGTTTTCATCCACTGGTTGAGAACCAACATCACTCAAAAGAGATTTACAAATGGTGCTACCCCAAACATCACCTGGTTATTACTCCAACCA
This sequence comes from Asterias amurensis, assembly GCF_032118995.1. NCBI lineage: Eukaryota > Metazoa > Echinodermata > Asteroidea > Forcipulatida > Asteriidae > Asterias > Asterias amurensis. The sequence continues at coordinate 13,253,767 of NC_092651.1, forward strand.
TGCAATGCTTCAAATCCTACTGATGAGTTCTTGTCCCTTGTTTACGAAACATTGCCTGCAGAGTGAGAAAATAAACAAAAAAATTGATTGAGAGGTTAATTTCCGATTAACAAAAAAATGAGTGAAAGGTTAATTTATGATCAACAAATAAATGGATACCCCCTTAAACTCTTGATTAATAGAAGTACTTTTAATTTGTATTTTTCTTGAGAATTGGTAATTGAGCTTGAAAACACAACCTTAGTAGGTTACCCTTTTCTATGTCCCCTTTTCATAATTTATTGTTTTCTAAAGTAGCCTTTGTAAAATTGAATTTCAGCCCCTTTCTCCTGTAGTTTGACTCATTGAAAAATAATCCTACTGAACAAAGTAATCGTGTATTAAAGTTTACAACATTTTCACACTGTCCGAAGGTTTTAACAATTTTTATAACTTGAAACATCAATATTACCTTTGCTGGTCTTGAACTTTTAATGAATCTTGGCTCCTTGTCACAAGTTTCCCATGTAAAGTCCAGAGATGTCCTCACTGTCTGAACAGTATCTGTAAATTAGTGTAAATTGAAAAAAAAAATATTTCTTTAGTAATATAAATGCAAAACAGGGAAAGCATGTGGATATTGAAAGGAAAGTGACAAAAAGAGACTGAGTGATTATGGACAGGCGTCTGGAATTTTAATTTGTATTACTAAAGATTGACAATATTATACAATTTTAATATTATAGGACAAGTTAGGTCAATGAGATTGTGGTTTAAACATTTTCAAATGTAAAGTAAAATTATAAAAAAAATCACTCTATTCAAAGCCAGTTGACACTATAATGACTAATGCCAATTACTCAAAATAATTGTTAGCATAAAAACTTACTAGGTAACAATCAATGCAATGGAGAGCTGTCGACATGGTTGATGATAGTTTAAAATTATTGTTATGTGTGTGGCTGTGACTGTGTGTGAGCCCCACTCAGCTCAGCTTGGGCCTTGGTTTTTATTTTATAAATAAAGGAAAGTATAAAAAATAACAAAGCTTATCTAAGGTAACTTAACTTCTAAGTTAAATGAAAAAGTAATTAAAACAGTAGGTTAAAAATAACAAAGGAATTTGTCAATCAGTATTTTGTGCTTAATTTAATAGCTTTGTGAAACTTTGCCCAGTTCAGTAGGGGCTTCAAATTGATATGAGCGTGCAATTCAAATATCTACCTGCCCTTTTTAACGAAAAAGATGCAGCACAAAATAAGCCTGCCATTTGTTTGCGCAGTGTGCATATGCATGGTGTGACTGTGTGACTCACTAATTGGCAATTATCATGACCATCCTATTTTACTAATTAGGCAAAAGAAAAACAACTGTTACATTTCTTCATATCGTAACTTACCCTAATATCAAAAGCACATTGTCCTGTTTCCATAAGGCAATTATGAGCAAACTGTCAGTTCTGAAAGCTGTCAAAAAGAGCTTAATTTTCAAGTTTTAGCCGCCTTATATGGCGTGTCAAACGTTGCATTATTCGATAACGTACAATATATGTGCGATGTTTCTCATATATATGCGATAATTGTCACATATATGCGATATTCATTTGATGTATGCAATAAATGTATTATATATGCAATACATGTAATATATATGCAATAAATTGTAATATATGTGCGATAAATTGTAATATATGTGCGATAAATTGTAATATATGTGCGATAAATTGTAATATATGTGCGATAAATTGTAATATATGTGCGATAAATTGTAATATATGTGCGATAAATTGTAATATATCCCAGGTGAAAAATCCAGTTGAAACCAGTTGAACAGTCAACTGGTTTCAACTGGGTTCAACTGGAATTAACTGGTGTCCAACTTGTACCAGTTGGATTCAACTGGTTTGAAAAAAATCCAGTTGAAACCAGTTGAAGGAAGTAGTTACCAACTGGTAGTTCTTGTTGTGTCAACAGGGACCAGTTGAAACCAGTTGAAGGAAGTAGTTACCAACTGGTAATTCTTGTTGTGTCAACGAGGACCAGTTGAAACCAGTTGAAGGAAGTAGTTGCCAACTGGTAATTCTTGTTGTGTCAACAGGGACCAGTTGAAACCAGTTGAAGGAAGTCGTTGCCAACTGGTAATATTGTGGTGTAAACAGGGACCAGTTGAAAACAGTTGAAGGAAATAGTTGCCAACTGGTAGTTATTGTGGTGTAAACAGGAACCAGTTCAAACCAGTTGAAGGAACCAGTTACCAACTGGTAATTCTTGTTGTGTCAACAGGAACTAGTTGCAACCAGTTGAGGAACCAGTTAGCAACTGGCCATTCATGTGGTGTCAACAGGAACCAGTTGAAAGAACCAGTCACCAACTGGAAATAATTACCAAAGGGACCAGTTGAAATTATATAGTTGGAGGAACCAGTTACCAACTGGTTATTCTCATGAACAGGGACCAGTTAAAACCAGTTGAAGGAACCAGTTACCAACTGGTCACACTAATTCTTATGAACAGGGACAGTTGAAACCAATTAAGTAACTGGATTTTCTCACCCACAGAGACCATTGTTGAAACTAGTTGAAAGGATCAGTTACCAACTGGTTATTCTCATGAACAGGGACCAGTTGAAACCAGTTGAAGGAAAAAGTTACCAACTGGTCTTAATAATTCTCATGAACATCGACCAGTTGAAACCAGTTACCAAAACTGTCATTCTTAAACAGGGACCAGTTGGAACCAGATTGTTGTTTGTGTTTTGTTTCCCACAGTTGCCCATCATTGATGGTTTATACAAAAAATGGAAATCCACTCATTAAATTCACATCCCCAAATTAAAGTAAATATTATACTGAACAAAAACATAAATGCAATTTGTTAGAATTAAATGGGCGGGATCTAATTAATTATGCACAAATATAGAACTCTATGTTTATTCAAAACCATTGTAGGTATAACAAAAGTTACACTTAAATGTGTGTAAGTTTATATACATGTAGTTATAATTTGGTACTAAAACAAATTTTGGTGTATCATATTGGTCAGCGCACTTCAAAATTACACACCATAGGTAGAAAGCAAAGCCCAAAAAGTGTATACTTGGATCGGAACCTACAGGGGTAATGTGCTCGATCTTAGCATGATTAAAATCTTAGCACTTTTGATGATGATGACAAAAGTTTTAGGCTAACTGACTGTCCGCCGGGCTACATGTTAGTCAGACTGTCTGTCTGTCAGTCATAATAATAAGCAAACCTGCTAACTGGTGACAACAGTTGATGCACTCAAAACCAGTTGGACCAGTTGGTACCAGTTGAAAACCAGTTCAGACAAGTCACAAAACAGTTTGTACCAGCTAAACCATTTTAAACCAGTTCAAAACCAGTTTAAATCAGTAAAACCAGTTCAAAACCAGTCAAACCAGTTTAAAACCAGTTCGAAACCAGTTAAACCAGTTCAAAACCAGTCAAACCAGTTCGAAACCAGTCAAACCAGTTCAAAACCTGTTAACCAGTTAAAAACCAGTTAAACCAGTTACCAAATCCCAGTTCAACTGGACCAGTTGGGACCAGTTAAAACCAGTTGAACTGGTTTCAACTGGAATTTTCACCTGGGATGTGCGATAAATTGCAATATATGTGCGATAATTTGCAATATATATGCGATAATTTTTAATATATGTTTGATAATTTTGTAGTATATTATATGCGATCATTTGTATGCGATGTTTTGTGACGGTATACATATGCGATAATTTAATATACATGTGCGATGTTCGTTCTTATAATGTGCGAAAACGGAATTGTGGGATATAGTATGGCTTCCTGTCCACTTGATCCCCGTATCCGTAATGTTTTGGATCGGGCCAGACTATACTGTGGACGGTATAGTATGGTTCCTATGGTTCAATGAGATTGGCGTAGGGTTTATACTGATGGTCAGGGTATGAGACTCGAGCAGCGTATTTCCGAAATAGCCAGCCAGCCGCGTATTCGGATAATAGAACACATACAGTACAGGGAGGTGACAAAATGTTGCATTTTGCTCAAATCTGAAGGTGAAGATCTGTTTTACTCGAACGAATTCTGCAATATTAGCATAATTTAGATATGTTAATTGATAATATGTCAATTTCATAGCTTCACATGATTAAAGAAATAATTTATAAAAAGTGAAAAACATTAACAAAACGTCAAAAAATGACCCGCAAACAAAAAGGCAAAAATTTGTATTTTGTGTTTTTTGCATTTTTTAATATGTCAAAAAACATCACTGTGAAATACAACACCATAACTATAAATGTGGTGCTTAATATTCCAAAAATTTGAAAAATGATTTTGCAAACAAGACACAGTTGAATTTTTATAGCACAAGAACTTTTAAATTTTATTGACAACAATTAAAAATAATCAATCATGAGTGTTTCAGATATAGCTCGGTAATTTACTAACTGTAACTGTTCTACAATTTAAAGTCACCTGGAAATAGAAGTGTTTTTCTTCCAAACATAAGAGTATATGCTTACGAACAATAAAAAAATTTATTTAGTAATTGATAAGACAAACATTTTCTTTTTATTGCAGAATCAATAATAGTTGACCAAGTTAGCCAGCTCAAAATTTGATACCCTTAGTCTATCTTCCTTCAAGATTCTGGAACAAGAAAGCAACTTTTTGTCTTAACGAAGGGTTCAAATTCTTTTCAAATTGTGTTTAAGTCCACCGTCTATGTAATTGGGCGGAATGTACATTGACAATGGCGTCAGAATAACTGTGGTTAATTAACCACTAGATAGTGAACCAAATTTACCCAGCTCCAAAATTTGATACGCCCACTATATTAGTCTTGAAAGTTCTGGATTACAAATTAAATGTTTTGTTTTAACGAAGGGTATAAACTCTTTTCAAGTTATGGTTTTGTATTTCACAGTGATGATTTTTTGACATATTAAAAAATGCCAAAAATACAAACTACAAATTTTTGCCTTTTTGTTTGCGGGTCATTTTTTGACGTTTTGTTAATGTTTTTCACTTTTTATAAATTATTTTTTTAATCATGTGAAGCTATGAAATTGACATATTATCAATTAACATATCTAAATTATGCTAATATTGCAGAATTCGTTCGAGTAAAACAGATCTTCACCTTCAGATTTGAGCAAAATGCAACATTTTGTCACCTCCCTGTACTGTATGTGTTCTATTATCCGAATACGCGGCTGGCTGGCTATTTCGGAAATACGCTGCTCGAGTCTCGTACCCTGACCATCACTATAAACCCTACGCCAATCTCATTGAACCATAGGAACCACACTATACCGTCAAGAGTATAGTCTGGCCCGATCTAAAACATTACGGATACGGGGATCAAGTGGACAGGAAGTCATACTATATCCCACAATTCCGTTTTCGCACATATATAAGAACGAACATCGCACATGTATATTAAATTATCGCATATGTATATCGTCACAAAACATCGCATACAAATGATCGCATATAATATACTACAAAATTATCAAACATATATTAAAAATTATCGCATATATATTGCAAATTATCGCACATATATTGCAAATTATTGCACATATATTACAATTTATCGCACATATATTACAATTTATCGCACATATATTACAATTTATCGCACATATATTACAATTTATCGCACATATATTACAATTTATCGCACATATATTACAATTTATCGCACATATATTACAATTTATCGCACATATATTACAATTTATCGCACATATATTACAATTTATCGCACATATATTACAATTTATTGCATATATATTACATTTATTGCACATATATTACATTTATTGCATATATATTACATTTATTGCATATATATTACATTTATTGCATATATATTACATTTATTGCATACATCAAATGAATATCGCACATATGTGACAATTATCGCATATATTATGAGAAACATCGCACATTATATTGTACATTATCGAATAATGCAACGTTTGACACGCCATAGTCCAGTGCCATTCTTTATCATTGCGGACACCAGTTAAAGACAAGGGACCAGTCGCAGCTGAACTCCACCGTTGATGGCGCTATGTAAGGAGACCGTTAACTAAACTAAGACACTTCTGACCAATGAGAGCGCTATTTATGGGGACCGTTAAAAAAAAAAAGTTGTCGACTTCTTCCTTCCGTGACCATCTATATTTGTTGGTGTCGTCTGCTGCTTGCTGGTGGACGTCAACAAATTCAGCTTGAAGACAAAATATGGCTGTTGGTATGTAGTGTTTCATTTTCTAATTTTATCATTTAATTAATTGTGAAACAGTCATGACAGTGGTGGCAGGATACAGAAAATCTCCCTATGCGGAAACCTATTAAATAATACTGTTAGTTGGGTACAGGAGAAGACCGGGGACCCTAACTAAACCCTAAATAAAACAACTATAATAAATGACTAAATTTGGTTACGAATGAATTGGTTTAGTTATGTTATTTTGTTAATTAATGTTAGTCCTGCCCTAGCCCTGGGATCTGGGTCGGGGATAGACCACCTTGTTGAGTTGTTCACACAGTGTTAAGTATTAACTGACATACAGATCCTTGTCATTTGATTGGTGAATGGTGGAACTTACTTCACGTGACATTCACTATACTCCCATCATGCCCATCTGCACGGACGATCAAAAAGACCTATATTCGCCCATGGGGAATAGCATTTCCCATTCAACAGTTAGGATCATCCTTGTTAGTGTTACCAATGTTTTTGAGCAGTACAGCGCAACCGGTAAAACAAAGGAGCACCTGTGCAAAAGATTGTGATCTGATTGCTATTAAAAATTTGTGCATTGTACAAAATTTCAAAATACATCAAATGACAAGGATCTATGTCAGTTATATAAAACAAATATTGAGTGGCTGTAATTCGGTAAAATTTTGACTGTTCTATTTCAATCGGCTTCGCCTCGTGAAATGGAAGTCCAAATTTTACCTTTCGATAACATTCCTCCCATTCCACTCTGAGCCACTCAATATTTGTATACTATTCTAGACGTCGCACTTCAAATAGTTGCAACTCAGCTATGATGAGATTGTTAAGTCACAACCAATTTTGAATTCTTACTCAACAAGATGCATTTTTGTATGCGTGCTGTCATGTAGGAGGTCCCGTTTTCGAGGTGTCCCTTAAAACGTGGCAAATCTTTTACCTCTCTGTGCGCAATGTAAACAGTCCCTAGATAGATACAAATTGTGTGGTTACTATATATTTGCATACTTCATTTTAACAAATGAAGAAATTAGGGCATCGGTTGATATGGCATCATTATTTTTTTCCCAATTCAAAGAAAAAGGCATAATACCGTGAAATTGGTAAGATGAGGATGCCTGCAAGTGCAATAGTCACTGCATGATGTCTCTGAATCTGATTATGTTTTGTAGGAATATGTTGTTGTTGTGAATTGTCGTGAGCAACCCAAATGGTTTACCAACCAAACCAAACAGGTAGTCATGGATAGTAGTCGAGACTATTTTTCTAGAAATCAGACTATTTGTGTAACTAGTGCATCATAATTTAGGCAGCATGATTAATCCAGTAGTTGAAAAACAGAAGTCACGACAACTAATAATTTGAGTCGAGACTACGACACTACATGTTCGAGTCGCCCAGGCCTAATCAAAAGTGATTCGGATTGGGTACTGGTCAAATGCAACTGTATGCAATCAGTTAAGTATAGGCTGGTTTTTAAATAGTCGGAAACCTGACGGTAGAAAGAGAACTTAATGTTCTTGCTATTTCTTTGGGATGGCTTTTGATTATTAGTCTTAATGTTTACTTTCAATTTATCAAAACTAACTATTCTTAGTCCTAGACTCTACCTTTCCTGGTGTTTTCACATTGTCGTTTGAGCGGATGAAACAAGAACAGTCATCCTACTTGTTCTCGACTATAAGGAATTGGATGCAAATGTCACACAAGTAAACTTTGATGTAGCGATTTGAGTTGAGATGGGCCACTTTGTGGAAGTTCCAAATGACAAATTTAGTAGGCATAATATTGTTAATAAGTTGTTTATACTAATTGTTACAAAACCATTGCGACAGTATTGGGTACTGAAAACTTAAACTGTAATGTGTATTATTATTTGTTTCTGAACTGATTTGCCAAATTTGTGATTTTTGACAGATTTTTTTATGGTCCCTTCGTGAACTAATTTTTTTGTGAATATGATGACACTAAAAAGTTTGAGAATTTGATTATTTGATTATTAATATGCACAGATTAACGTGTCCACCAACAATATTACTACACAACAAATAACCGCAGTATAAAAGCCAACCCTCTTATCGCAAAACATATCACTATGATGGGCCCATCAATACAGATGTTGGATACATTGCCCGATCAGCTTTTCTGTTGGCAACGCACCCTCTCTCTCTCATTGAAACCAAATCAACATATTTTGAAAAACTTCAGACTCCTTTTTAGTTGCTAGTTCAGAACACTCCCCCCCCCCCCATAAAAAATAAATAAATAAATAGATTTAAAAAATAAATAAATAAATAAAACTGATTTCCTGCCCGCAGTTTTCGTGAAGCACTTCCACTTCCCAAGCCAAATTAGGACCAACTTTAAAGCCTACGATTATTAAGTCTCCTTTTAGAAGTTGCTGAAGCACCCATAGGCCTATATCATTATGTGCTGTATTTGGGGATTCCGGTTGTGGTAAACCATGGAGGATCAGTTGCAGCTTCCCAAAAACGTAAATTCAAAACACTTTATACTAGATCGGTCTCAAGCGGCATCTAGACAGGTAAATCCCCGTCCATAATCATCTTTATACTGAGTTATAAGAACTTATAGATGCCTTTCAATTTCACCTAGTACATTCATTTCATTAGTTATGCAGTTAAATTCTAATATCCAAGCAAGTTCCTGTAACAAAGAGGGCGCTGTATAAGGAGACCGTTAACTAAACTTAACGACACAACTCGTAGGAGGGCGCCATATAAGGAGACCGTTAATTATTCTAAGAGACTTCTGACCAACGAGGGGGAGTGTGAGCGAGCGCTTACTACTACCTAGTACCATACAGCATGGGGACCCCCACTAAAGTCTCGCAACGTTTTTCATGACAGACATGGCAGAGGATAAATCATTGACTCTTGAACTTTAATCATCTGCTCAGTTTATCATTGGGAGTCCTAGTGTGCACAAGTTGTACACTGTCAGTGTCACTTTCCTTGGGCTCTCTTTTTAATTTTAGTGCACCCTTACATTTACAAAGGCGGGTTATCCGACGGGAGGAGTGTTACGTTATCGCAACTAAAATTTTATATGATAGAAATTCAATCACACAAAAAAAAGAAGATTTCAAGGAGGGTAGGGGGACATCGATGAAGCCCCCCCCCCCCCCCCCCCACCCTTTCACCTCTGAACATAGGCCTACCTACCTATCTGTTATCGTAAATACACTGCATGGTCTACTTCGATCAAAACAAATACCCGGATTTATATTGACTTTGCAAATCAATTTAGATCACGGGTTTAAAGTTCAGTTAGAGTTGGCTGTTTGATGACCGATGTACGGACTGCTGTAATACCCGGAAATTAATTTTTCATTTTAGTATGTACCCTTAATTGTCACATTATTTCACGATGACCATTTCGTACGGCACAACATTATTTGCGTTAGTTGTAGCACTGTTTTTCTTAGGCCGCTGTCACTCTTTAACAGCATGCACAAAAGTTGACGACTGTTCGTGCAGGACATTGGATGGCCAGGAAGTCAACATTCGGTCACTGGGCTATCAAGGATCCCAAGCGCCAAGGTAATTAATTAACTGTTTGGGGACTTTTGGCATGGAGGGAGAAAAGGCTAGGTAGATTTGGAAGGGGGGGGGTGCTGGGCTCAAATGTTTTTCCTTGTGTTCCCAAGATAATTATTAATGTTGTACCTAAAATTCGAATTAAATGAAACATTGCATTTTTTTTAATTTTTTTTTATTACTCTTTGGTTTTCTTTGTATGCCTCAGGTTTACATTCCAGCCTCCACAGGGTACAGCGGAGCCATGGCAGTATGCTTTTAATCCATGCTATACATTCACCTATGACACAACGTGCAGTAATGTCATTGTAAGTACTAGCCCACATAGGTATTTTATTCCTTTTTTTTTTTTTAAATGGGGGATAATAGGTAAAAAAAACAGTCACCAATAGAACATTTTGCTGTGTCATTGTTGTAATATATTTTTCTTCAATATTGTCAACGAAATTCTTTCAAGTCCATCTATCTAGTTCAAATGCTTGGCATTGGCATTTCACACCTGTTTGCTGCCAAACGAATTAATGATAATATTTTACACATCTGATTTTATATATAGGCTTGTCAAAGATCAACTCAAGACCCAACAGAAACTTACAATATTGGAGATGTGACGTCAACGTGGAGTATTTTAAATGAGGACTATTTAGTCTCATATTCACACTTGGACAACCTTGGTACAACAAGGTAAGCCGTCAAGTTCATTTCTTTTCCATGTATAGAAAATAATAATTGTGGTTGGTTGTGGCGAAAGTTCTTAACTTTTTGCAGGCCAATCACTTGGCTGAGTGGTCATTAATGGCAGTTTCATTCTCGAAATGATCAAAATGTCATTAAATAAAAATGAGCTTAAAGCCATTATACACTTTCGGTACAGAAAAGAGAAAAAAAGTTCACGAATTTACAAATAACTTTACAGAAGGTAATGGTGAAAGACTTCTCTTTAAATATTATTCCATGAAATGCTTTACTTTTTGAGAAAACACTAAAACAATATCAATTCTCGATTGCGAGAATTACGGATTTATTTTAAACACATGTCATGACATGGCGAAACGTGCGGTAACAAGAGTGGGTTTTCTCGTTATTTTGATGACCGATTGAGCCTAAATTTTCACAGGTTTGTTATTTTATATATAAGTTGTGATACACGAAGTGTGGGATTTGGACGATACTGTTTAGCAAAAGTGTATAATGGCTTTAACTTTGGAAAAAGTTACTCAAAATCAAAATAAATGTTTTACTTTTAAATGTATGTTTATTTTTGCCATTTAAGATAAAGAAACACCATGTCAGGGGCTCCTAAAAATGAAAGCAATTTATTTTCAAATTGTGCGAATAACAAGTAAAATTGTTGTACAGGAATGGAAATTATTTTCATGAAAACACATAACTGATTTTTACACATCTGGTAAAATCAATGATAATCAATTCGAACTATATCAAAATCTTCTTTTTTGAAAAGTTAGTACATTTACTTGTGGCTCTGACAAATTAGGGCTAACAATACATTGCAACTTGATCTTGATCGCTCAAAAGTGAAGTTCATATTATATTTGTTTACCATTCATATTTCCGTATTTTAAACAGAACATCTCAAGTAACACTGAAGTGTGACCCATCTGCAGAAGAACCTACATTAGACAGACTTGGCACAGAGGGTGGATTTGGCACAACTTATGTAAGTTTTGGCCTTCTTTTGTTTTCCATAAACTTGAACATGCATCATTTTATTACATACATGCATCTGGGTTTTTAATTTTGTTTCATTCTATAACATAATATTAGTTATGGAATTGGAGTGAAAAGAATGATGATTCCAATGAAGTATTTCAACTTATATGGAAAAGTCAACGTTTGTTGTAAACTTCAAACGGGCCTATATGAGAGTAAATTTAGTTCACTTACAATTGTGTGTCATATGTTCATAGATATAGTTTATTTGTAACTAGTCATGTTTCGTTGTTCGTCATGTGATTTGTAATTTCCTTGTTTTCTTTTGAAACGATGCCTGCAGTTTTTTACACTTACAAGTAAATGCGCCTGTCCAGGAGTCTGTGGTTCTACCCCCCCTCAAACAACGGCCAAACCACCGCAGCCACCAGGGTCTGGTGGACTTAGTCCAGGCTCAGTTCTCTGCATCTTGTGAGTATAGATGACACTCAGCTCAGTCTGGCACATTTTATATATTATCCCAATTTGTTTCCCTTTCCAAACTCTTCTAAACTGTTGCTTTTCAAATATTTTTATTTTTTTTTAATGCGAGTTCACCCCAAACAAGGCTAAAAGCCACTTTAGGAAAGGGGCTTCAAGAAGAAAATGATTGAACATGGAAATAACGTACGAGGGTTGGAGGCAGGAATTTATATTCCTCTTAAAAATAGTCAAGGTTGTAGGATAGGGAAATATCCACCAGGCAAGGAGTTCCAAAGAGATGCAGTACGTGGAATAAAGCTGTTGGAACGACTCTTTGTTCTACATCTCAACAAATCAAGAGTGTATGTGTGAGAAGTTTAAAGCAGAATGTCATGATGGCTGCTTATGCCATTGCAATAAATACAAATTTGAGGAGAAACTTTTTTTCTTTTTTGTTACTTTCAGGACGTCATCATAACTCTTTTTTTTTGGGAGGGGGGGAGGGGGGGCCTCACTCACGGCTCTACATATTGATTGACTTGCAGCAATTGGATATAACAGAATGACCTTAGGCTGGTTGCATATAAATTAAAGGGATATGTTGGGGGCCTTACCGTCACTATTATTAATTGATAATCGTTATGAGTTTGAACCACTTTAATACACAATTAAATTACCATAATGTGCAGTACATTGTCTTTGCAATAAGAACTTTGTTTTTCACTGTGCAGGTTTTCAGTGTTTGTTACTGTGTACATCATAGGTGGTGCATTGTTCATGAAATATGTACGCCATGCTGAAGGAACAGATGTTATTCCAAATAAAGACTTATGGACTAATCTACCAGGATACATCAAGGTACAAACAAACAAAACCAAAGCAGTTTCGTCATTTGTAAATTATTACTTGCATGGTTACATTATTGTACAGTTATAAATTTTAGGTCTGCTCTTACATTCATGGAACTATATTAATCATGATTTTGATTTGACAAAGTGAAAGCAAATCAGAGGTGTTTTTCATATAGAAAAGTTAAAATACATTTTATTTTGTTTATATTGCAGGACGGAATACTGTTTGTAACCAGTTGTGGCAAGAAGACCGGCTACGACTCTCAATCATAACGGAATTAAATCAAGTGTTTAATAATATATTATTAAAATAATGGAACATTATATAATGATTAAATCTTCTTAAAAATAAACATATTGATATTAAATTATATTCAAAGTGTTACTTTATATTTATACTATCCAAGCTGTGGCATTATTGTCAATCGATGTGAGATTTATATGATGTATTCTCAATCGATGTGATATCTCAATACTGATATAATAATAATAATATATAATATCGAAGTCTTATATAGCGCACGTATCTACCAAACAAGGTACTCAAGGCGCTGAGTATATACAAACTTTCAGAAAGATAGGTTATTGCAGTGATGAATTCTGAGACCCAATTATTTAGCAGTTTATAAGGGTTTACAAGGTGCTACGGCGCATTAAGCAGCCACAACCAGGAACACCGGGGCGAACCCCTACTCTTTTCGATAAGTGCACTGGGTTCTTTTACATGCGTTACACAACACATGGGACCAACGGCTTTACGTCCCATCCGAAGGACGAAGCAATGGTTAAGTGTCTTGCTCAAGGACACAGTGTCACGGCTGGGGATTCAAACCCAACCCACACTCTGCTGATCAGAAACACCAGAGTTTGAATTCAGTGCTCTTAACCGCTCGGTTGAAAGCATTGGGCGTTTTTATATGAAGTCTTGCCCGACATTTCTTGCTTCTGACACACCGTCATATCCATTTAATTTGCAACCGTTGACATAGAACATAAAACCATCCTGCAACGAAAAAGTATACACACAGAAAATAAAGAAAAGTATTTGCCCTTTGCCCATAATTGCTCTGAAACTATTTTTACTTGTACTTTTTGGCCTGCTTGGCCGCCAGTGCAGTTAATAAATAAATAAACCAACTCTTACAATATTGATAAAAGTATTTCAGAGTTATTTTCTTCCCGTTTTCCTTTTAGGGATTATTCTTCCAGTGTGATGGATGATATTCGATCCAGATTTTCTGCGACATCTAAAAAAAAATGCGACGATTGTATCATCCACATTTATATAAAATTGAAACATTTGAACAGTTCAGGAAAACAAAACGTTTATTTTGCCTATCAGGTGATCCTTATGCTGCCGCTTCCCATGTAGTATTAAGGGAATCAATGTGTGGTGAAGAGGTTTTCAACTAGTGGTTTAATTCCAACAAGGCCTGGTACTTGATAATTTTACCGAGACGAAGTCAAGGTAAATTATCAAGAACCAGGCCTCGGCAGGTTTACACCACTAGTTAAAAACCGATTCAGCACACTTTGATTCCCATTCATACCTTTTTCGGTCAAAAAACATCAACACCTTTGGTCAAAAAGTCAAAATAATGTAACAATTATAATTGTTCAATGATTTCTTTCAACACAACACCCCTTCAGCTATGTAATGGTAAGGTCCTCCACCGCCCTCGGGTAAACAACTCCTTTTAAGGTAATGCTGTGCGCTTTACACGTATCGCGTGATGTGGCACAACTGTCCTGGCTGTTGCTCTCGTCCAATAGGAATGAAGGAACTGTCTTTTATACACTCCCACGTGACGCGCTCTCCTCAAATAGGAATAGCGAAACTGTCTGAGGTATGTTGAATTGCTTCTGACCCCGCAAAGACCTTTCAAGACAAAATAAGGAAGGTCTCCAACAAACTAACCCACAGTTAGTAGAACACCAGCATATTAATCAGGAGGTTGCAGGTTGAAGTTCAATTAATTCTTTCAAACCAAATTCTGAAAAGAAACTTCAGTGTAACAGGATTTCAGCATAAACAAAATAATTTATTCACAATAAAATTGTTGAAAATGTTAAACTAATTTTCTTGTACATGATCAAAGACAAAGACGAAAATAATAGCCATAAATAAATTATTTAGCCAAGTCCAATCTGTTTGTGCGTTATCTGGCCAAAAAATCTATACCACTCGTAGTTGTTTCAGTCAAAACCAGTACATGTATTTAAATGTAAATGATGTCAAGTTAGCTAAAAATTAAAATGTTATTTACTTCGTTAGAATAATAACAAGCGGATATGCACATTTTAAGTAACTGTTGTGGCTTTTCGTCTGGATGTTTTTTTTTTGCGGCTTTCACCAATAACTGTTTCAGTCATTGGCCAGTACCCGTGGTCAAGTGGTTAGACTGCAGGACTTACAATCACAAGGTTGTGGGTTTGAATCCCCCAGCTAACTGCTGATTTCACAATGACTTGAAAAAATATTGTCATCTAATTAATGAATCACAATTTCTTGATTTGTGTAATTCATTATCATAGACATTTGTGAGAGAGATTGGCTGTTGCCAACTTGGTGTTTATTGGAGTTTGCCAAGTTCCCTTGATGGGAAGATCATTCAAACAAACAAACAAACAGTAATTAACCTATGCCATTTCAATCAACCGCAACAGTTATTGGTTACGACTACGAAAACCCACCCCTGAACATGGCAGGCTGTGTGATGGTTTTATACTAGTGTGTTGTGCACACACAAAAAGAACCTTGATAGTTATACTTTTTATTTAAAACAAATCTTTGAGTAAAAACTGATATCCATTGCATGTGTGAAACATTTTCAATTCCATACAGAAAAATATAAAGTTAAAAAGACAATTGAAAGTAGAACCTCGTACTTTAATACAGCTTAAAAGCTGCATTCTGTATTTACAATTTGCGTGAAATACTTTGGTTCAATGATTACCAAATCAAACAAGTCAATGATACTTCATAATAATCCCAAAGCCAATTCAATTGTGACCTGCTCAAAAACGTAAAACTATAAACAGACTGAACTTTATCCCATACTGCATTCATCTGATTTCCAGACTTTCTGCAATATCTCTACGATGTTTGTATCTTAAATCCCATGGCATAAAAAGTCACAAATCCATTTTCCCATCCAGCCACTTTTGGCTCCAATTATTTAAAGTTGGAAAACAAAAGATGGCTGCAACATGGTACAGAGGTCCTTTGGGTTGGTAGGGGTTGAGGGTTGACATTGAGTCTTCTACTTTGTCAGACACTTTAATCCTGGTGTTAAGTAAGATCACAAGACATCTATTTCCAGCAGTGAAAACGATTGCAACATGTTTAAACTCTGTACTAGTAGAACCATCATCCTTGGTTTCTGTTTAGAACTTAGAAGAAGGTTCACTCTCTTCATTGACTACAGTAAGTTGGTGGAGAGGGGGGCGGGGGGTAAAGGGGCTTCCATCATCATGCTACTTCTAATCCTTTTTGACTTGGTGCAGCTACTTCCTCTCCAATCATGAAATCTTCCTGAAATACACAAAAAAAAGAAAATCTGTAATTAATTTACTTCACATTGGCGATTTAAATAGAGAAGACAGGTATACTGGACATTAGTAGTTAATAATAATAATGTTAACAATAATAACAATAATAATAATAATAATAATCTAAGCAATTATATAGTGTTCGTACACAAAAAAGGTACCACAACGCTTTACAATGTTGTAAAGCGTTGTGGTACCTTTTTTGAAGATAGTTGCAACGATCGTCATAACCCTTCTTCGGGATCAGGGTTTAATTGTTTATCCTAACTACAGTTCACCAGTCTTTTTCACATGTCTTTTTTTCTCAATAGATTCTCAGAAGCAGGGCTGCACATGCGATGTGCATAAATAAATAAATAAAAACTAAAAACAAACAAAAACATATTCTATAAATTGTATTTTTGGCTGATCAAATTAACGGGTACCGGTCAACTCGGTCCCAAGTCGACTCGGTCCCAAGTCAACTCGGTCCCAAGTCAACTCGGTCCCAAGTCAACTCTGTCCCAAGACTGGGAAGCTTGCTCGGGCGGGATGTACAAAGTCCAAGGACATTTTTTTCAAATTCAAATAAAACATACAATTACTTCCTGTCAACCATACGGACCTAGTTGACTTGGGACCGAGTTGACTTGGGACCGAGTTGACTCATAAGCTTGATATCTTACTCACCGGGTCATAAATAACTTTGAGGATGAGAGAACAGCTCGGACAGGTTGCATCTTCTTCACCTTGACTTAGCTCTTCCTGAATTTTGTAAAATGTCAAAAACATAATGTTAAATATATCATCAGATGTATTTAGCAGAAGACGACAGAATCACGACAAGCACGTCACAGAAACCTTCCTCCATCATCATCATCATGTCCATGCCAATGGCATGTATAAAACAATGTGATGGGTGAACCATATAATTACTTCCACCCATGAGCGAACTGAATGTTTTTAGAAAATCATTTAATAGAAAAGTCCAGATGCATGATGAGAGACGGACCTTCCTCGGATCGAATGCCATTCATTCCAATACATATATACTGTAACTGGTCAATGCGATTTTGTGTACTGTTTTGACAACTGCAAAAAAATTACCTTCGTGATCTCGAATCTATCCCCGCATGGGCACGGATAATGATACGTTTCCGTTTCTTCGTCATACTCGAAATCTTCAATTTCGATTTCATCGTGATACACTGTCATGTTTGTATAGCATCGAACTCGTTTTTAGAGAGTTCCGTATTCATAACACACGTGTCTTGTTTCCCAACAGTAAACAGGCCATGTAACAAAATGGCGGCGGTAAAGAAATTCGAGAGTGTATTTCATGTAAGTATTTTCAGTTTTAAACAAAGTATTTTGATTATCTTCTAGCTCTTTGTAACTAAACATCGGTAAATTAATTGGTTTATTGGAACATTTTTACTTTATTTAGAGAAAGATAATGACATAAAAATGTAAACAAAAACAACACCAACTACACGTTCTTTAAAAACTGAAATCATGTACTAAAATTATACGGCTATTGTAACATATCGAGATGTGTGCGTAGAACAGTCGTTGAGTTTATTTGCCAACTTGAACTACGGAAGTATGCACGTGTGGTAGACATGGCTGCCGAATTGAAGTAAGTTAAAATGTTGTTTTGAATGTTGCAATTAATCCTTTGCAAAAGTTTCCATCTTAATGAGATATCCCTTTTTGTAAAAATGAGTGAAAAAGTGGTGGCACCATACTGAAAGTTATCCAATCCGTTTTTGTCTCCATGCACATTTATATGTACCAGTTCGGGATCATTGACCAGTTCGGGATCACTTAAACTTTGCAATAACCAAATAATTATATCACTTGTCATTATTA
The DNA here is from genome assembly GCF_032118995.1 of Asterias amurensis. Classification (NCBI taxonomy): domain Eukaryota; kingdom Metazoa; phylum Echinodermata; class Asteroidea; order Forcipulatida; family Asteriidae; genus Asterias; species Asterias amurensis. The sequence continues at coordinate 13,271,947 of NC_092651.1, forward strand.
CCAATTTCTGTTGATAAATGTGAAGATTAACACCCATTAAACCAACAAACCCAAAATAAGGTGCCAAACATCATAACTTATGGCCGTTTTCCTGAAGGTTGTCTGCGAAATTTATAATTTTTTTGTTTAAAAATGTTGGTTGAAAAACATTGTTAAAACTTCTTACCTTTAGAATTGGAGTGCCGGGGCAAAAAATATGGAAAAGTTTCCGTATGGCGGCACCACTTTTTCATTCGAAATAAAATAATATAGTATTTAATTTACCTGATTGATATATCCCTTTTTGTAAAAATGAGTGAAAAAGTGGTGGCGCCATACAGAAAGTTATCCAAAAATATTTATGTAAAATGATAAGCATGTGTAAAAAAACATTCCTGTGAATACTGTGCAGTCATCTTGTTTTTTGAGGAGAGTAGTTATCAAAATCTTCTTTGGGGGGGGGGGGGACTTACCCTTGACCAGTTCGGGATCACTCAACATCTCATTGCGTCAAATGGTGCTGCACTAACTTACTAAGTATGGTAAAATCATACTACTGGAGTAGAAAGTATAATTCAGTTGATTTTGAGAAACATTACTTCAAATAATTCTAGTAGATTTTTTATTTTGTGAGAAAATTAAGCTTGGAGGGGTCAATAATGCTTTTTAGGTTTGCTTCACTTTTTCATTTGCTTTTGCTGTTGTTTTGTCGCTGGGTTTTTGCGCTGCTATTGAAGACACTTTCATGACATTCACTAAAGAAAGGAAGTCCAAGTGCATGCCAACACACCTCTGAAGTTTTGTGTCCTTGAGAAACAGTTTCATGAATGGGAGTATGGGTTTGCAATAAAGGGCACTCTACTGATTCAGAATAGATTCAACTGATCCTGAACTGGTCAAACAGGTGACGATACTTTTCTCAAAGCCTCTTCAAAAGAACTAATCTTTTTTGTCAGTGAATACTTGGTGAGTTTTATGTCATGTTTAGGTAAACTGATAAACCTTTTTGTTTAAGATATCAAAGAGATTGCAACAAAAAAGAAATGTGAATTCAAAAAGTGATCCAGAACTGGTCAAACGACTGTAATAACCTTACAACCAGTCATTACATTTGGAAGCATGGAAAACAGGAAAGAGTCCAATTCCGTGGTCACTATTCAGCTGCCCGGTGTGGCAGGAGATTGATTGTACTTCTAGAAACTATTAAATAAGGCTCCCCCGCATTCATAATGCTTGCATTTCCTTTTTGTTGAGTGAAACTAAAAAACATTGTCAAAAAATGAAATTTTCTGCCCAGTACTCACTGTTGTTTTCTGTCGCGTTGCATGTTTTTTGACTTTTCAATATTATATGCTCAACACTTTATAAATATGTTCTCAATGGTGTTTTGAGTGTTCATTAGCGGTGAGGGTTAAGTTTATGCCCTTCAAATTTGTGTCATGATTGTTTTATAACAATTTTGGTAAAAATGGGGCAAATCTGGTGACTAGAGCTGTCAAAATTATACATGTCAGGACCAGATTGTCATTTGCCGATCAAAAGAATCTCGTAACCCTCCGGCCTTGTGGTGGTCTTGTTATGTTATCGCAACTGGATCATACATACAGAAAAATGTGTACACAAACTTCTTCTGATTGACAGCGCCCTCTCATGAGTCCATGTTAATATCTATGACATTTGACAGAATCTCCGGGACAGATCTCCCTGCATATTGCTGGTAGAATGCCGACTTCTCTTATTAGCTAGATGGCAATATGTTAAACAGTCAGTTCAGAGTCCAACCCGTATTTCCGTTTTTCAGGGCATTGTCGCATTTTCGTAGAAATTTCAGAGTTTGTACGCACCAATCTTTCAGCGTCCGCCATGATGTTAGGCTGTGTCCGAATTGGCGACTTTGGCTACAGCAATGGCTAGATCAGCGCGTCTGTTAGTTGTGGTAACATAACCCTTCAGCTGATGGCGTAGCCGGAGGGTTATGAAGCAAACGCAATGTGTGCAGGGCGAAATGGTCAAAAACGTACAATTTCGACAGCTAGTCAGCAGATTTGCTCCATTTTTACCAGTTTGGAAAATCATGACACAAATAAGAATTTGTGTCATGATTTTCCCCTCAGATAATTATTAAGCTCATTATGGCTAAAACAAAAGAAATGCTGTCCGAGCAATTGTGGCTGCTATACCCACAGAGCAGCTCAGCCCTACCACCCATCCCAGGAATTAGAGCCTCCCCCCTATACCCCCTCAGTGCAGCTCAGCCCTACCACCATTCCCCAGGAATTAGAGCCTCCCCTATACCCACAGTGCAGCTCAGCCCTACCAACCATCCCCAGGAATTACAGCCTCCCCTATACCCACAGTGCAGCTCAGCCCTACCAACCATCCCCAGGAATTACAGCCTCCCCTATACCCACAGTGCTGCTCAGCCCTACCACCATTCCCCAGGAATTAGAGCCTCCCCTATACCCACAGTGCAGCTCAGCCCTACCACCATTCCCCAGGAATTAGAGCCTCCCCTATACCCACAGTGCAGCTCAGCCCTACCACCCTTCCCCAGGAATTAGAGCCTCCCTTATACCCACAGAGCAGCTTAGCCCTACCACCCTTCCCAAGGAATTAGAGCCTCCCCTATACCCACAGTGCACCTCAGCCCTACCGCCCATCCCCAGGAATTAGAGCCTCCCCTATACCCACAGTGCAGCTCAGCCCTACCACCCTTCCCCAGGAATTAGAGCCCCCCCCCCCATACCCACAGTGCAGCTCAGCTCTACCACCCAACCCCAGGAATTAGAGCCTACCATATACCCACAGTGCAGCTTAGCCCTACCACCCTTCCCCAGGAATTAAAGCCTCCCCTATACCCACAGTGCAGCTCAGCTCTACCACCCATCCCCAGGAATTAGAGCCTCCCCTATACCCACAGTGCAGCTCAGCCCTACCACCCTTCCCCAGGAATTAGAGCCTCCCCTATACCCACAGTGCAGCTCAGCCCTACCCCCCCATCCCCGGGAATTAGAGCCTCCCATATACCCACAGTGCAGCTTAGCCCTACCACCCTTCCCCATGAATTAGAGCCTCCCCTATACCCACAGTGCAGCTCAGCCCTACCACCATTCCCCATGAATTAGAGCCTCCCCTATACCCACAGTGCAGCTCAGCCCTACCACCCATCCCCAGGAATTAGAGCCTCCCCTATACCCACAGTGCAGCTCAGCTCAGCTCTACCACCCATCCCCAGGAATTAGTGTTTCCCCTATACCCACAGTGCAGCTCAGCCCTACCACTCATCCCCAGGAATTAGAGCCTCCCTATACCCACAGAGCAGCTCAGCCCTACCACCCTTCCCCAGGAATTAGAGCCTCCCATATACCCACAGTGCAGCTCAGCTCTACCACCCCTCCCCAGGAATAAGAGCCTCCCCTATGCCCACAGTGCACCTCAGCCCTACCACCCATCCCCAGGAATTAGAGCCTCCCTATACCCACAGAGCAGCTCAGCCCTACCACCCTTCCCCAGGAATTAGAGCCCCCCCCCCATACCCACAGTGCAGCTCAGCTCTACCACCCATCCCCAGGAATAAGAGCCTTCCATATACCCACAGTGCAGCTTAGCCCTACCACCCTTCCCCAGGAATTAGAGCCTCCCCTATATCCACAGTGCACCCCAGCCCTACCACCCTTCCCCAGGAATTAGAGCCTCCCCTATACCCACAGTGCAGCTCAGCCCTACCACCCTTCCCCAGGAATAAGAGCCTCCCCTATACCCACAGTGCAGCTCAGCTCTACCACCATCCTCAGGAATTAGAGCCTCCCCTATACCCATAGTGCAGCTAGGCCCTACCACCCATCCCCAGGAATTAGAGCCACCCCTATACCCACAGTGCGGCTCAGCCCTACCACCCTTCCCCAGGAATTAGAGCCTCCCCTATACCCACAGTGCACCTCAGCCCTACCCCCCATCCCCAGGAATTAGAGCCTCCCATATACCCACAGTGCAGCTTAGCCCTACCACCCTGCCCCAGGAATTAGAGCCTCCCCTATACCCACAGTGCAGCTCAGCCCTACCACCCTTCCCCAGGAATTAGAGCCTCCCCTATTCCCACAGTGCAGCTCAGCTCTACCACCCATCCCCAGGAATTAGAGCCTCCCCTATACCCACAGAGCAGCTTAGCCTTACCACCCTTCCCCCCAGGAAATAGAGCCTCCCCTATACCCACAGCGCAGCTCAGCCCTACCACTCATCCCTAGGAATTAGAGCCTCCCCTATACCCACAGTGCAGCTCAGCCCTACCACTCATCCCCAGGAACTAGAGCCTCCCCTATACCCACAGTGCAGCTCATCCCTACCACCCTTCCCCAGGAACTAGAGCCTCCCCTGTACCCACAGTGCAGCTCAGCCCTACCCCCCATCCCCAGGAATTAGAGCCTCTGATATACCCACAGTGCAGCTTAGCCCTACCACCCTTCTCCAGGAATAAGAGCCTCCCCTATACCCAAAGTGCAGCTCAGCCCTACCACCCTTCCCCAGGAATAAGAGCCTCCCCTATACCCACAGTGCAGCTCAGCTCTACCACCATCCTCAGGAATTAGAGCCTCCCCTATACCCATAGTGCAGCTAGGCCCTACCACCCATCCCCAGGAATTAGAGCCACCCCTATACCCACAGTGCGGCTCAGCCCTACCACCCTTCCCCAGGAATTAGAGCCTCCCCTATACCCACAGTGCACCTCAGCCCTACCCCCCATCCCCAGGAATTAGAGCCTCCCATATACCCACAGTGCAGCTTAGCCCTACCACCCTGCCCCAGGAATTAGAGCCTCCCCTATACCCACAGTGCAGCTCAGCCCTACCACCCTTCCCCAGGAATTAGAGCCTCCCCTATTCCCACAGTGCAGCTCAGCTCTACCACCCATCCCCAGGAATTAGAGCCTCCCCTATACCCACAGAGCAGCTTAGCCTTACCACCCTTCCCCCCAGGAAATAGAGCCTCCCCTATACCCACAGCGCAGCTCAGCCCTACCACTCATCCCTAGGAATTAGAGCCTCCCCTATACCCACAGTGCAGCTCAGCCCTACCACTCATCCCCAGGAACTAGAGCCTCCCCTATACCCACAGTGCAGCTCATCCCTACCACCCTTCCCCAGGAACTAGAGCCTCCCCTGTACCCACAGTGCAGCTCAGCCCTACCCCCCATCCCCAGGAATTAGAGCCTCTGATATACCCACAGTGCAGCTTAGCCCTACCACCCTTCTCCAGGAATAAGAGCCTCCCCTATACCCAAAGTGCAGCTCAGCCCTACCACCCTTCCCCAGGAATAAGAGCCTCCCCTATACCCACAGTGCAGCTCAGCTCTACCACCCATCCCCAGGAATTAGAGCCTCCCCTTTACCCACAGTGCAGCTCAGCCCTACCACCCTTTCCCAGGAATAAGAGCCTCCCCTGTACCGACAGTGCCGCTCGGCCCTACCACCCAGCCCCAGGAATTAGAGCCTCCCTGCACCCACAGTGCAGCTCAGCCCTACCACTCATCCCTAGGAATTAGAGCCTCCCCTATACCCACAGTGCAGCTCAGCCCTACCACTCATCCCTAGGAACTAGAGCCTCCCTATACCCACAGAGCAGCTCAGCCCTACCACCCTTCCCCAGGAATTAGAGCCCCCCCCCATACCCACAGTGCAGCTCAGCTCTACCACCCATCCCCAGGAATAAGAGCCTTCCATATACCCACAGTGCAGCTTAGCCCTACCACCCTTCCCCAGGAATTAGAGCCTCCCCTATATCCACAGTGCACCCCAGCCCTACCACCCTTCCCCAGGAATTAGAGCCTCCCCTATACCCACAGTGCAGCTCAGCCCTACCACCCTTCCCCAGGAATAAGAGCCTCCCCTATACCCACAGTGCAGCTCAGCTCTACCACCATCCTCAGGAATTAGAGCCTCCCCTATACCCATAGTGCAGCTAGGCCCTACCACCCATCCCCAGGAATTAGAGCCACCCCTATACCCACAGTGCGGCTCAGCCCTACCACCCTTCCCCAGGAATTAGAGCCTCCCCTATACCCACAGTGCAGCTCAGCCCTACCCCCCATCCCCAGGAATTAGAGCCTCCCATATACCCACAGTGCAGCTTAGCCCTACCACCCTGCCCCAGGAATTAGAGCCTCCCCTATACCCACAGTGCAGCTCAGCCCTACCACCCTTCCCCAGGAATTAGAGCCTCCCCTATTCCCACAGTGCAGCTCAGCTCTACCACCCATCCCCAGGAATTAGAGCCTCCCCTATACCCACAGTGCAGCTCAGCTCTACCACCCATCCCCAGGAATTAGAGCCTCCCCTATACCCACAGAGCAGCTTAGCCTTACCACCCTTCCCCCCAGGAAATAGAGCCTCCCCTATACCCACAGCGCAGCTCAGCCCTACCACTCATCCCTAGGAATTAGAGCCTCCCCTATACCCACAGTGCAGCTCAGCTCTACCACCCCTCCCCAGGAATAAGAGCCTCCCCTATGCCCACAGTGCACCTCAGCCCTACCACCCATCCCCAGGAATTAGAGCCTCCCTATACCCACAGAGCAGCTCAGCCCTACCCCCCATCCCCAGGAATTAGAGCCTCTGATGTACCCACAGTGCAGCTTAGCCCTACCACCCTTCTCCAGGAATAAGAGCCTCCCCTATACCCAAAGTGCAGCTCAGCCCTACCACCCTTCCCCAGGAATAAGAGCCTCCCCTATACCCACAGTGCAGCTCAGCTCTACCATCCATCCCCAGGAATTAGAGCCTCCCCTTTACCCACAGTGCAGCTCAGCCCTACCACCCTTCCCCAGGAATAAGAGCCTCCCCTATACCGACAGTGCCGCTCGGCCCTACCACCCAGCCCCAGGAATTAGAGCCTCCCTGCACCCACAGTGCAGCTCAGCCCTACCACTCATCCCTAGGAATTAGAGCCTCCCCTATACCCACAGTGCAGCTCAGCCCTACCACTCATCCCTAGGAACTAGAGCCTCCCCTATACCCACAGTGCAGCTCAGCCCTACCACCCTTCCCCAGGAATTAGAGCCTCCCCTTTACCCACAGTGCGGCTCAGCCCTACCACCCATCCCCAGGAATTAGAGCCTCCCATATACCCACAGTGCATGCAGCTTAGCCCTACCACCCTTCCCCAGGAATTAGAGCCTCCCCTATACCCACAGTGCAGCTCAGCCCTACCACCCTTCCCCAGGAATTAGAGCCTCCCCTATACCCACAGTGCAGCTCAGCTCTACCACCCATCCCCAGGAATTAGAGCCTCCCCTATACCCACGGTGCAGCTCAGCCCTACCACCCATCCCCAGGAATTAGAGCCTCCCCTATACCCACAGAGCAGTTTAGCCCTCCCCCCCCCCTTCCCCAGGAATTAGAGCCTCCCCTATACCCACAGCGCAGCTCAGCCATACCACTCATCCCTAGGAATTAGAGCCTCCCCTATACCCACAGTGCAGCTCAGCCATACCACCCATCCCCAGGAACTAGAGCCTCCCCTATACCCACAGTGCAGCTCAGCCCTACCACTCATCCCTAGGAATTAGAGCCTCCCCTATACCCACAGTGCAGCTCAGCCCTACCACCCTTCCCCAGGAATTAGAGCCTCCCCTATACCCACAGTGCAGCTTAGCCCTACCACCCTTCCCCAGGAATTAGAGCCTCCCCTATACCCACAGTGCAGCTCAGCCCTACCACCCATCCCCAGGAGTTAGAGCCTCCCCTATACCCACAGTGCAGCTCAGCCCTACCACTCATCCCTAGGAACTAGAGCCTCCCCTATACCCACAGTGCAGCTCAGCCCTACTACCCTTCCCCAGGAATTAGAGCCTCCCCTTTACCCACAGTGCAGCTCAGCCCTACCACCCATCCCCAGGAATTAGAGCCTCCCTAGACCCACAGTGCAGCTCAGCCCTACCAATCATCCCTAGGAATTAGAGCTTCCCCTATACCCACAGTGCAGCTCAGCCCTGCCACCCTTCCCCAGGAATTAGAGCCTCCCCTATACCCACAGTGCAGCTCAGCCCTACCACCCATTCCCAGGAATTAGAGCCTCCCCTTTACCCACAGTGCAGCTCAGCTCTACCACCATCCCCAGGAATTAGAGCCTCCCCTATACCCAAAGAGCAGCTTAGCCCTACCACCCATCCCAGGAGTTAGAGCCCCATATATACCCACAGAGCAGGTCAGCCTGAATGTATGTTTTGGTTCTTTATTGATCCACTTTTCTGTTTTCTTGTTTCAGGACTGGAGGAGGGTTACATTATTGCAACTACGATTTAGCTTGCATTGGGGCAATCCCTTTTGGGAATTTTGATCGTTTGTTTATTATTCCACATTTATTAGTCAACTTTTTTTTAATTCTTTTGTTTTATGGTCCTTTTGGGCCTTTTGTATGATAATTGATTTAATTCATAAGTCTTCTGGAAACAATAATGTATCATGTTTGTTTAGGGAAGCTTGAATGTATGAATGATTTAATAATCAAATAAATGAAATAATATCTCCTTTTTTTTTTTACAGGACTGCCCAACCTGTGGAATACTACAGAACATTCATTGTAAGTAGTATATTCAATTTCAAGCTGGTCAAAGTCACATATGAACTTATGAAATTAGTGACCCACACTCTGATCAAATTATACATGTAGAATAAGCTACTATGTGGTGATAAAACAATCACTCAACAAACTAGCCACATGTCATCAGTCCACAATCCATTCCAAGTGTATTTGTTGGTGCGTTTACCAGTTTTCAAATTTGATGGAAACGGAGCCATGTAATTGGGCCCTGATGTCTTACTGCATGTCTTAGACCAGCGAGCTTGCCCAGTGACAATAGCATTTCCACCATGTATATAATTTTTTTTCATAAATATCCCAGACAGTTTCTCTACTCCTATTGGTTAAGAGCGCGTCATGTGGGTGTGCATAAACCTTTTGTTAGTGACCAGTTGAAAGTGTCAATTCATAAGCGTGACACGCAACATTGCACCTGTTTTTATAAAGACAGTGTCTTCATTCATATTGGTCGAGAGCAACGGCTGTAACAGTTGTGCCACATCACGCGATACACGCGACGCCCACAGCATTCCCTTATAAGGAGTTGTTAACACGAGGGCAGCGAAGGGCTCTACCATTTCGAAGCTGGAGGGTTGTTGTGTTTAAAGAAATCATTTAACAGTTATAATTTTTGCATTTATTTCACTTTTTGACCATGAAGTGATGTTTTTATCCGAAAAGGTATTTATGAAGGGGAATCAAAGTGTGTTGAATCGGTTTTCAACTTCATCTCGGTAAATTATCAAGAACCAGGCCTCGTTGGGATTAAACCACTAGTTGAAAACCTCTTCACCATACATTGATTCCTTTAGTTATGCAAACTGCATTTTTTTATTTTTGTAAAGAAAGAAGACATTCGTCCTGATGGGAGAGAGCTTGGAGAAATCCGGCCAACTATTCTTAATGTTGGTGAGTGTGATAACCTGTGATAGAACTCAGTGCTGTACTTAGCTTTCCTTTTATATCATTTGTGTTTTTAGGAAGGTCCTAATGACAAGTTGTAGTAAAAGATCACATGAAGTTCGCTGGCGCTTTTGGGATTGGCCAGTCTCTTTGTTTTTTTGTATGGCTGGTAAAGTTTCTTCCAATCAGAACTGATCATTGCGCTGGAAGAATCAGGGGACGGGCTCCAAATTTATTGTATGAATCACTCTTGTTGCATCTATCTATTAAACGGGATCATTCATTTCGCCTCCAATGCCAGGTTCAATAACAACAGCAGATGGTTCAGCACTTGTGAAGCTTGGGAACACCACATGCATCTGTGGCATCAAAGCGGTATGTAAATTATGCCTTTGAATGTAAAGATAGATTATTTGCTAATATTGGTACTGTCATTTCCCCATCTTGCTAATTCAAAACTTTTAAAAAATTCAATTTTTATTCAATTTTGTTTTAAAGGAATTCTGTACTCCTGAAGAGGATCAGCCAAAATGCGGAATTGTGGGTAAGAAAAGTTGTCCTCAGTGTCCTCAGTACTGTATTTCCTATTAGTACATCTGAACATGTTTTCACTTGTGCATAACTTTACATGTATGTATCATATGCTTTACTTTAGGTGTTTATTAGTTTTTATGAACTCTTTCTTAAATCATTCTTATCTGTCTTGACGGATACTGCACCAACACCTCAGGGGTCACACGGGCGGGGTCCGTTGTGTGCATGTACATTGTAATTGCCAACCATTCATGTCAGATATACTGGGGCAAACCATTTCTCTTAACTATATAAGCGTACGGTTATTTTTACTATGCATCACACAACAGTCAGAACCTATGGCTTCTTTATTATAAATTGCTTTGTCCTTCGAATGGGACATAAATACCCGAAGGACTAAGCAATAATGTTAAAAAGTGTCTTGTCATAAATAGCCCTATGGAGATAAGTATCCAAGACCTTGACGAAAACCCAAATGCTGCTGTTCTGAACCCCATTCATTGGAAGAGTAGGAGGATTAATGTATTTTTTATTTAATGTTGTGCACCTAAAGCAGGCTACCTGTAGGTAAAATGAATTCATGTTATTGCAGAAGCATACTTCCATGAGATATGGCGGACACGATGCTACAACACTATAAGGTTTGAGTAAATTTGTGTGTTTACACCCTAACCAAATAGTACACTCCTATTAAGTCCGCCATACCTCTAAAAGGCTTATTGGGCAATATTGGTCGCTATAACTGAATTATTGGGGGTTTTGTTCACACCAGAAACAAATTGATGTTGTTCTGATGAAACTCATATGCACGTTTTCTTTTTCAGTATCTTTCTTTCACCTCTTTACCTTTTTCCTGACAAGATTGCTGTTTTTGTTTTTTGCGTTTAGTTCCGAATGTAGAGTTACCACCTCTGTGTTCCTCACAATTCAAGCCCGGACCTCCTAGTGAAAAAGCTCAAGTCATCAGTCAGCTCATTGCTGATGTTATCAACAAGTGAGTATAATGTACAGGGATGACTTACATTGTACTTGGAAATGCCTTCTTTGTACTGTTATTGAACTGTGGCTGGTATTGTATTTTGTTTTCACCCAATCTATTCTAGTTTTCGCTAATTGAATTGAATTTATTTTTTGCTAGGATTCCACCATCTTTGTCATTTTCCCCCTGGTTCTCAATCATGTATACTCGTTCATTTTCATTATCATTCGGCAGAGAGTTGGGCTCGTTGCCTGCTTGTCTTCAGATTGTATAATGAGGTTCATACCTGGAGTCGCCACCATCACCTGTACCCTTTCAATCGCCGCTATTCTTAGCTTTCACAAAGTTCTACTCCTTCACTTTGTAACATTGTCTATTCAACAGCTTCAAGGGGGTGGGGGGCCTCTGCCAAAACTTGTGCACATGAGTGCACCGCAAAGACTTTTAAAAAAAGGACTCTCAAACTGACAAAATGACTTGCCTCAACTGATATTTTTTTTAATTGATGATTTCCCCTTTACTTTTTGTTATGTTTCAGTGCAAAGTGCATCGATAAGGAATCCCTATGTATTGTTGAATCAAAGGTAATGGAAATGTTAATAACTGTTCAAGTTGGTAGGATGTTAGGCTTTGCATGGCGGAGTTAACATAAAACACTCATTCGAGGTGTTGGCTTTCAAAAAGAAAGGCTTACCCATGGTTTGACTTTTGTACTCTTTTCATTGTCAGGAGACTTTTCAACAGCTTTTAATCTTTCATTTTGTGAAAATGCTTCATTATTTTGTTTCAGTGAAGTTAGGAGTATGGCGATACACTTGTAAGACATGTTAGATGCAAAGGTGGATGAAACAATATTCCTGTATTGTAATTGCCAATGCTTTTCAATCAAGAAAATCAACTTTTAGTTTGTGTAGTCATAAGCTGTTGCCATAAATTTGCACACTCGTACAGACCCTACTGGTTGGCAAACGCCATACAGATGTGCAGTCAGACCCACAGTCGGTCTGCATCACGCACCCATTAGCCGTGTACAAAACAGCGCGATATTCCCTCAGATTGCAAACCAAAATGTTAGTGAGCACGCGCTATGTGCAATTTACATAGTTCACGGGAAAGGTCTAATGTTCTTTCCCCAAAGCCCACCCTTCAACCTTCCCACCATTGATGGTTCCAAAGTTTCAGATATGAGACTATGCCACTGGAAGTTGCAGACGCCCAGCCATCAACTCTAAAATGATGGGACAATTCTTGTTCTAATTCACAGTTATGTTGGGTTCTGTTCTGTGACATAGTATGTCTGGACTATGATGGTAACATTGTGGATGCTTGCCTCATTGCTCTCATGGCTGCTCTTAAAAATGGTAAGTTCTATGAAGTTAGCATACAGTCCTGTTTATGGGTTATATCATGTGTTCGACAAAGAAGTATTTGGGAAATCTATATTGTGGTAATATTTGTGTTTGTGTAATTTTGTAGCAGGTAGCTTTTATTGCTTATGTACGAATATGTAGCAGACCTCCAAGCATAAGATTTAGGGATACATGTACTTTACTACAAGATTTGTCTACAATTTTTGTATGTTTTGTGACAGTATGGTTTTTTCATGATGTTTTGTTTTCACATGTGATTACTTGCGAGTCTTAATTCCTTGTTAGGACGCTTGTTTTCACACAGTTCCTTGTGCAGTATGCCCATCAAACCTTTCTAAAATGGTGATAAGAACTATTCTGACCGAAATTTACAGTGCTTTTCTCTTTGTGCATGTTGACAGACCACATAATTATCAGTTGGAGTTATATGAAAAGTTTGATTTCTGAAATTTAAATGTTCAGAGCTTTAAAGATACAAGAACTTGGCATTTTAATGCACAATACCGGTATTTGTTCTATGCTGTGTTACCAAAACCCTTGAGGTCAAAGGGCGACAATTTTTAACATAATTTGATTTGAAATAATTTTCAGTGTTGCTACGTGAAGTGACGATTGATGAAGAATCACAACTTCCAGTCACATCATCTGATAAGATTGTCCCACTAAGCATAAACAGCACACCAGTAGCAACCTCATTTGCAATCTTTGATGAGTAAGTATTACAAAAGTAAATTTTGGGGTTAACAGAGAAAAATTTACAGAATTTGAACCTGTGACCTCTGGAATGTCCTGGTGCTTTACCATGCAACTGAGGTAACCAAGTTGCAGTCTCCCTATTTTGTCAATATCTTTGTTTGAGTACCAGTCAGAAGCCATTCAACCGGAAATTTTTCCTATTCAAACAGGGAACACACCCAAGTTATTCCAGTCGGTAAGGCCCTTTTTTGTGCACACACCTGCCCATGGGGACCTGGAACTAGCAGGGTAATCGGCTGGGGATGTAAATTTAGCGTAGCGGGAAAGTCCCTGCCATGTCCCGCTAATGCCCAGTTGGGTGGGGGACTTTTCTTTTTGTAAATCCATGGCTTTACCCCTGCACCAACATGCAGGGCATTATTTTACAACTCCTGCATGATCCCAGCCAAGGCATGCATTTCTCAACATAAACCCTGCTCCGGTATGCAGGGCTTCACAACCTTGCATGGATGCATGGTATTTATCGAAGCAATTCTGGTTCCAATATGTAGGGCATGTCAACATATTGTACAACCTTGGCGAAGTCCCACATGGCCCAAGTCCCACTTGGCCCAAGTAGGGCGGGGCAACAACATTGTATAATCTTGCCCAAGTCTTAGCTACAAATGTATTGTCCTTTTTTTTAGGGCAGGGGGTGAAAATTGTATGAACTCGGTCAAGTCAGGCAGAGCAGTCCCAATTAGCAGGGCACGCATTTTCGCCTGTCCCGAGGGGACTACAATTCAATACCTGAATTTCTGCAAAAAAGCATTTTGCATCTCATGTGTCTTAACCTCGGGTCATAAGTTCAATGTCTGGTATCGTTTCAGTGCTGTGTTATTAGCAGACCCTACCAATGAGGAGGAATGTATAGCTACTGGGATGGTGACAGTGGTAGTGACTGAAGATGGCAACTTACAAGCCCTTCATAAACCAGGTAAGATTTCACTCAGCTTGGTCTTCTGAGCTACCACAGTGGGTGGTTAATTTGCTTCAGTGTATCGCAGTGTTGTTTCCAACTTGAAATCAACAAACTGTACTAAGCCATTGATCAGCATAAATCCAAATATTGTACATTTTAGATTTGTATGAAAAACATTGACATTGATGATTCGTTGCTCAAAGTGTTTCATGTTGAGCCCAATCTATTGTATGTTGTACAAACCTGTAATTATTTCCACTCATATCACTGTTGTAATGTTGAAATGTTCATTTTAAAGGGCTCGGTATAATGTAAACTGCTATGCTCGGTACAATGTAAAACTGCCATAGCTCTAGCTCGCTGGAGCTATGGCAGTTTTTATATTTCTTCACTCATTTGATGACATGAATTGTTTTTTACTCTGCCATAATTTTGACATTTTTATATGTAATACATTGTATAATGAACTTGCCATGTTTGAGCTTTTTGTGTTTGAAGCTTGTTGAAGTGTATTAAATCATTGCACATTCTGTGTGCAGTTTTCGTGTAAATTTATTCATTGCTTATTATTGTGTGCCAAATCTGTTGATGTTCAATACTATATTTGAACTGAATATTGCTCTGTTATGGTTTGAATACTTGTGTGATTAAAGTTTCTTGAGTGTCATTTTCTGTTTTACTCGTCAAATTCAATCATACAGAATATTACTTTTTGATTATATGTGAGATATACATTGGTGAGAATGTTTCTTAAACAAACACCAATATGTTTTCACAGTGTTTGTTTGTTGTTATATGAACATGTGTATTGAAGTTTGCAATCTTGATAATTGAACTGTTGTTAATGCATTATTTAACATAATGTGAATATGGGTCATTGTTTAACACCATAGCTGTCTGACATTCAATAAATTCAGCCCAATCTGTTACCCATAACTATACATTTCCATTTGTTTTCTAATTATGTTTAAAATGTTCAACTTAATTGATGTCACCCTATTATTAGACAAATACTTGTGCACAAAAAGTATGAACATTTTATTGAGTTCAAAATAATTATTATAATTTTCCAAGACCTATCAAATTTGAAATAAGACTAATGTAGAAAGAATATCATGCATGTGGAGAATAGGACAAAGAGTAGGAGGGTTAAGCTCCTAGTCTTCTTTCTTAATCCTTGCCTAGCACAGACCGAGCAAAAAAAGCATATCCAGTTTGTTCTTACATGTTGGTCATTTGGGTAAAAAGTTAACAAATTTGATTTAAGCTTTCTTGACTAATAAGTGTTTACAAGCAAAAAAACATATATCCAGTTTGTTCTTACATGTTGGTCATTTTTAGTAAAAAATTAACAATTTGATTTAATTTACTTGAATAATAAGAGTTAACTGTGCTTACTTCTTTACTTAGGCCTAGTTAAATGATATTTGCAAACAATATTACACACTTTTTGTTACAGTTATAAAAACTAATGTGAAATGATCTGATATGATTTTGTTGTTAGGTGGGAGTCCACTCTCTGTCGACCAGCTGCAAGATTGCATCACAAGATCCCAAACAAGATCAAAGGAAGTTCTCAACTTAATACACAACACTGTGAACAGTGTAGATAGGTAGTACAACAGCGTTATTCATGTAGTGTATATTGTAAAGGGTTTGTTACAAGATAAAGATGTTGGTTTCATTCCAAGATGGCGCTCTTCCCAAGATATAAATTTGTTGTTTTACACTGAGCCCATTTACCCCACCCAAGGATCTCAATGTGGTCATATATGACTCCTGTGCACATTGCAGCAGAGTATGGGCTTATGAATGTTTGCCAACCATTGTAAAAGCATTGGATGATTTACTTTACCAGACATACCCCTGGGAAATACATGTACACATTGGTTTTAACTTTTGTAAACATTAGTTTTAACTTTTTTAACAGTTTGTCAACAACTTGTTTGGTTTTTTTTTTTGCTTTGGATTGCTGAAACTGAAATGACAAGGAAAGACATGTACATGTATTTTGAAAAAAATTGTTAGAACAGAAAACCACTTGTGGTGACATTTTTTGCCACTTCTTGGGTGTAATCCTTGGCTATTCGGCAGGTACGTTGAATAGCTGCTGACTTAAATAGCCTCAGAACAAAGTTGTGGTAACAAGTTCAAATTCTACTGCATTAAATTTTTCACTGGGTAAATTTTGAATAATTTGTGAGTGAACAGTCAGTTTTTCTTATGGTTTATATGTGTGACAAAGCACCTATTAAGAACTGCCTATTATTTGATTAATCATTAAATCAAATTCACTCATCAATTTGAGACAGAATGACCTTTTAAAACTTGTTTAATTTAGTAGTCATCCACCCATAAGACAGTATCTTGATGCATACACATTTAAAACCATGCAACTTAAAGCCACTCCATCTTCAAAACTGTTCATAAAGAGGTATGTTTCTTGTTAATGGAGGAATAAATTGTGAACAATTTATTTTATTACAACTTTGATAATAAGAACTCAATGAATTCAAATCACTTATCCAACACAAAAGGTTAAGCAAAAAATATCAGCGTAATACATCTGAATGCATGCATTGATCATCCATGTACATACATGTACACAACTAATGCTGCTCCTCGTACCCCGTCTTTTTTCCACAGCTAAGGACAAATAAAACTCCATCCTAAAAAAAATAGAGAAAACAAGAATGATGTGTTAACAAACACAAACTCCCTGCAGAGAATAATCACAATTCTTCTCAAGTTATGCTTGGTCAATATTCCTTTTGTGTTAACCATATAAATGACTTTTGGGGTTGAACAAAGAATTGACTAGAGTGGGATTCGAACCAACGACCTCCGGATTAATGTGCCGGCGCTCTACCAACACGTTAATCCGGAGGTCGTTGGTTCGAATCCCACTCTAGTCAATTCTTTGTACCCCAAAAATCATTTACAAATTTACCCAGTCAGTTTCCCATGTGGTTTATATTCATAGAAATGACCATAACATTTAGCTAGGGGATCCTAAGACCAATTCTTAAAGCAGCTTGGGAGTTGATATACCAAGTCCTTCTTGAGATATCACTCCAACAACACTTGTTTTGTTTGAACCGTTATGACCTTGACATTTACCTAGGGGTTCAAACAGCAAGACTTCCTGGTAGATAGCTTTCAACATACCTTAATATTTTCTGGTACTCCCACCCACATTTCATAATTGGGGATAATTTCTTTCCCCTGAGCATGGCGTCCAAATCTCAAGAATAAAGCACCACCAACAAAATAAGCCACAACCAATACAGAAAACCTGAAATTAACAATGAGAACAAAAGTTAGTCGATTTGTTTTATCGTTCTTATGTTTGCATCTTCAAATAAGGGCAGCTGAATGCATTAGATGTCCTTGAAACCAGTTTTCTTTTCAAGATTGAAGAGACAATTTTAAAAAGATAACGACAGAACTGCTCAAGATTGCAGGAAGCAAAACATAGTACAGGGAAGTATTCTTGATGATTTAGGTACAGATCGTGCAACATACATGTACTGTGTGAGTGTAAACTATCAATCACATTATGGAAGGCAGTAAAGGAAATCACTTGGAAAATAGAAACTCACAGGATACATAGAATTGAACCAGGACTTATTCCAGATGATGGAACTGGTGATGTACCACATGTTCCTGGGCAAGCACACTTTGTTGTCAATGTAAATTGCTAAAGATACAAAAGAACAAATCTACAAATAAATACATCAAAAACATCAATCATTATACAAAAAGCTAATTGTTTGGTACACACAAAGTACTACCATTATTTTCATTGCTCTACTTTGAGGAAAAGCAACTCCAGACAACATGGAATGTCCTTACTGATGAATTGTAGATCATAAAGAAACCAATGTGTTATATAAACTCTCTGAGTTCTGCAGGAAAAAAAATCAACAGGCATGGTGCCAGTGGCTTATGACAGTATCAGAATTTAACCAGGCCTTTTGTCACCAGTAAACTCAGTGGTCTATTGGTTAAGAAGTTTGCAATGTAATGCAGGAAGCTTGGGTTCAAATCCCACACTTGTAGCCTGTGGCTTTTTTTCTTTAGGATTCACAAAGCATTGTGTAATCAGTGTTTGTCACACATAGTTGTCAGGGTAACACCATATGAAAGCTTTGAGGTCTTCTTTGCACTGAGGAAACAAGTCACGTGATTAACTTTCAGACAACCGTGGGATACAGCTGTAGAGGAATTTGGTTATATATACCTGTATGTAGCGTTTCCAACGCCAAACAATTGAAAAGATGAAAGCATTACTTGAGTTTTTCTGAATCACGATTATGCTTCTGTTTGTTAAAGTATACTTACATATAATGTGGCTCCCTCATCTTGTCCCATTCGGTCTAACTTTGGAACATCTGCCCCTGGATCACACACTAGGCTGACTCGTGATGTCCTAATAATTTTAGAAAAGAATAAGAAAAATGATTGATTGGTTCATTTTGCTTAAGTCCTGATACAAGGGGTGGATTTATAATTTACCTTGTCACTGGTGGAGTTGCATCATCAGTATGGGAATATTCAATGTAAAGACTGACACCACCACCGTTCCAAGTCGCAGTTGCATCCCCAATATTATAGATTTCAGACGGTGTGTTCTGTTTTCTTTGACAAACCTGAAAGAACCAAACATTTTTAAAGTCAGCAGCTGATAAAATTTGAGTATCAAGATTGAGGAAATTGTGGGCCTTTTTATAAACCTCAGCTTGAGTCCATTATTAATTTTGTTATGGTGTATATTTTCCACCGTGTTTTCAACATCCAGGGGCCAGAGAAAAGGAGCCTACATTGTAAAACAAGGTTTTGAAAAAGCTCTAGGTACATGTACCAACATCCAGCCAGAGATGGCAGATAATTATTATTATCTTCAAGTACGCGCTATTCTCCAATCAGATTCGCAGAATGGAGTGGTGATAAAAACCTATATTGCACGGCTAATATCACTACCATGCGTCTTGTGTGTTCTAAGTCACGCGCCAAGTTTGCTTGAAGATAAATACGTTATGACACGCGCGCTCGGAACATATAGCGCGTCTACGTCCCATATCCAACTCGGCCTTCGGTCTCGTTGGAACTGGGACGCAGAAGCGCTATATTTTTCCGTATTCCACTCGCGCTTGGGTGAACTTCTCTTAAGACTGCAGGTCCCTGGTCATTCCCCCATCTTTATGGTTGGGAAGTTTGTCCATAGAGGGTGGTTGTACATGTCATGTCCAGTGCACCTTGTGGATCGGTAATGTTTTAAATTCCATTTATTCCTTAACAGCATGAGTACAGCTGCTACTTGTATCCCTAGAACTCAAGATTCATGACTTTTACAAATTTCCCCCAACCTTAGATTCAAGATGATGATCAACCAAACATTCAGTTATATTATTATACATGTACATCCTTAACAACAAAAAGTGCAAAGATGAACTCAGGAAGACGCTGGCGTGCCAGTGTCTTTTTAAATATCAATTTCAGGAAAATGGAAATAATTCACTAGAAACAATTGTACTCACTACAGCATTCTTGCAAGCAGCTGAACCATCTGAGAATGGATAACATGGATTGTATGCATACTCCCATCCTGCACTTACAGGTCCTAGTTCATAGGGAAACCTGCATTGGAGAACAAATATGATCAATCACTCTCAAGTAACAAGACACACAAAACATTCTGCAAGTGATGGAGGTCCCAGTGCATAGGGAAACCTGAATGAGGAAATACATGTATACATAATTTTGGATTATGGATTTTTTATTTTTTTTTTTCAGTACAAAACACCAGGAGTTCACATATTGCTCCACCAAAAATAATAACAATATATTGTATAAAGCGCTTTTACGCAACTTGGGGAAATCAAAGCACTGGACAAGAACAAAGACGTCTCCTGAAAGTGGTTTCTTGATGTTGATTGGAATGGTGTACCAAAGTTTTGGGGCTAAGTAATTGAATGTATAGCTGAGGGATTTTTATCTTGAAGGAATGCTATAAAAGGTCAGTGTCCCATTCTGCTCAGTTGATACAATCTGTGAAGGTCACACAAGTACCAAGAAGCAATAATACCATGCATGCACAAACAATGTCACCACTTATCAGAGAATGTTAACAAATGCAGTCAAAACTTTAACAAGGGGAAAACAAAGCATTACCTTGGTGTGTTCGAGTCTTTGTAGCCAAGTGACTGGAGGTTGACTTGTTTACCATCAGTGTTTCGACAAGAACAGTCATCAACTTTTGTGCAGGATTGAGCACCAACAACGGCTGACTGCACAATACATATTACAACTGTTAGAAAACCAGATGAAAAAGCCATTATTTTACAAAAGGAATGAAACACTACAGCTTATCAATTCTTAAGCCACTCAAGGGGAGTGCACGTGAAATTGTAGTCTGACTGGATACATGTATACTTTGCCCCTTTCTTTGATAACCCACTGTGTAGTACTGTTTCATGTGGCTACTGACTTTTCAGTTTGGTTATTTATTTACTTGGTTATGTACGTACACGTATTTGATGTGGGTGATTTTGTTTTATCTTTGCAGCAAAGTCCAATAATTATAAATCTAGAAAAAGTATGTTTATACACTGAAACCTGTTTAAAATCAGTCACTTTTAAACTTTTTTACACCTGCCAAAAAAATGGAAACAAAACAAAGATAATTTATTCACTCACGGATCTATTGATAAAAAAGTGTCAGCATAGTGTAATTACACCAAGTTCTGTTTTCCTATACTATAAATACAGGTAACCAGAGAGACTTAATAGAAAAATATATGGTGTAACTTCCATCTTCAACACTTTGATGTAGTAATAGATGTTAAACTTGCATCAAGAATAAAGAATATTCATTTTGGTTTTACCCATATACACGGATGTTTGTTAGCACTGTACACTCAGTACTTTCCCCGAGGTCTGTAATAAAAATAACAGGCATATATTACTCGGGTGGGATTCGAACCCACAACCTTTGCAATTCTAGAACACCGCTTACCAACTAGACCGAGATTGACTAGTAGCTAGAGGCAGTTCAAATCCCATCTATTAAATCGTTTGCAGTACTTGCTGCTAAAACAAAGAATTGGAGCTGCCTCTAGCTAATCGGCAATCTACGTGGTCTAGTTGGTGCATGACACAAACTCAAGAATCTAGAATTTCAAGGTGTTGGTCCGCTGCTAAAACATAGGATTCGAACTGCCTCTAGCTACCGGGCAATATCGGTGATCTAGTTGGTATGACACTGCCCTAGAATGCAAAGGTTGTGGGTCTGAATCCCACTCAAGTAATACACATATGTAACTCGGGGAAAGTATACAGTGCTAACACGCATCGTTTCGTTGTGAAACGTAAAGGAATAGTAATAAATCACTTTCAAAGGCATAAAACCAAACAAACAGTCATAAAAAATCAGTAAGCAATACACAAAATATGTTGCATCCAGCTGTTTGTATTTTATTATATTGTATTTATTTTATTCCAAAACTGGAACAGACCCATAACACTAGAGAAGATTACATCTGTATATAAATAACAAATAGTGAAAAATATTTGTAAGGGAGGCTTAAAGAGCAGAAGACACTAATCACACAGTTTAGTTTTCTTTTAACACCAAAAAACAGCTTCATTGAAATGGTCCATCAACTGTCTTCCCTACCAAGGAACTCAATTCAACATTTTGACCAACAATAGTCTTAACATAATGTTCTCAAGGTTGTTAAATATAATGGGCAATCTACAGTGTATAGCAGAAAATTGACTTCTGTTTCTACATCAAGGTGACAATGCTGGCAATTTATATGGCTAGAGTCAAAAACCAAATCTTTCAATTAGTAGCTTGTGTGAAGAGCATCTCATACGGACAAACAAATGGCAATAAGGGTTTTAAAAACACGGGGTTAATATAACCAGAACTCAAAAGTTAGTAACAAATCACATTCTGAGGTAAACGATGTTGTTCAATCATAACACATCAGTTAGCAATTATTTTAAGTTTTAGTTGACAACCAAATGTTATAAATCTTTCTTAAATCAAATAAAGTTACATTTTCCTGCGTTTACAGTAAAAAGTATGTACTCAAAAGTAAAACTCATCAAAGTGCTTTGTATGTAACTCTTGAAGCTTGGTATGATAAAGAAAGTACGGGGAAACTGGTTAGCGATTGACAACTACATGTATGTAAAATCTCTTCTTGGAAGAAGTAACGGTTCTGCAATGAACCACGAATGAATTATGTCCCTTCTTCATAGAATAGAGTATCAGTGGTCACCAACAAACTTGCTTCTCCTCTTAAACAGTTTTAAAGAAGGGAAAAAGCACTGCATAAAAAGGAAGCATTGTAACTTAGCAACAAATAAAGAAAGTAGACATCTGCTCTAGAATGGCAAAGGTCATGGGTTTAAATCCCACCCGAGTAAAACGCCTGTGGACTTTTTTCACAGGACTCAACAAAGTATTGAGTATGCAGCACTTGACACCAATTGCTGAGGCCTAAACACAATTAATAACATAAACTTTCTTGTTTATTTGGGGTTAAACAGCAAACAATTTACCATTGCAGGATTTGAACCACTGACCTCTGGATGAGCGTGCCGGGGTTCTATCAACTGAGCTATCTAGCCCATTGTTGACGATTTCCCAATTTTGTCAACATCTTTGTTCAGGGGTGCCGAAGTGTGTTCACTGAACTGAAAGTGAATCAAAATGCTTTGTATAACAATATTAGTACCCGCTGCCAAAATATAGGATTTTAACTGCCTCTAGCTACCGGGCAACCACGGTAGTCAAGTTGGTAAGACACTGCTCTAGAATTGCAAGGGTCGTGGGTTCGAATCCCACCCGAGTAACGATATTTTTTCACAGGACTCGGGAAAGTACTGAGTATACAGTGCTAACACATAATCGGTGTATGGGGGTAAAAACCAAAAATAATAAAATTAGTTTAGTACTTTAATGAAGAGGTATGTTTCTTGTTACTGAGGGACACAAGTGTGAGCTATACAATTCATTACATTTCAGCTGATTTAAGCTCAATATACATTCAAATTTAATTAATCAAAACAAAACGTTTAGTGAAAAATATCAGCAGTACACCTTTCTTTGCATGCATTGATGATACTTTACATAAAACAACTATTGCTGCTCCTCATATCCTGTCTTTTTTCCACAGCTAATGACAAATAAAACTCCATCCTGAAAAAAAAGAGAGAACAAGAATGATGTGTGGACAAAAACAAATGCCCTGCTGAGATTAATCACATTCTTCTCGAGATATGCTTGGTCAACATTCCTTCTGATTCAGCCATAATGACCGTGGCATTTTACATGGAATCCCCGAAGACCAATCCACAAACCACCCCTTTTGCTTTAACCAAATGACTTTGACATTTACCTCTTGAGTTTTCCCTCGATAGCCCAGTTTACATAATGATACTTGTTTTGCCCTCTGTCATACACAAACAAATGAAGGAGCACAAAAAATGGAAGAATTTGTTTGACTTTTTGTACTAGAATTGTAATGTCGGACTTATGGGCACATGTTAGCAGTTGTGATTGGTCAATTTAGTGAGTCGTGTGCTTAATAGATTTCTCTATTAAACCCTACCACCGACGTCAATATGGCTATTGTCCGCTTGAAATGCACTTTAATAACAATCTTTAAGTATTGTAATTGTGCCATATAATTGTATTTAAAACACAGTTTTATTAAATCAATTGCGCAGCCAAGATGATTTTGATGGTTATGTAAGTGAATTGGTCAGTAGTTACTTTCAAACAGTGATGTTTGGCTAATGTAAAGCTCAATGATTAATTTCAATGAGTCGTTTTCCAACATACCTTAATATTTCCAGGTACTCCTACCCACATTTCATAATTGGGGATAATTTCTGTCCCCTGAGCATGGCGTCCAAATCTCAAGAATAAAGCACCACCGACAAAATAGGCCACAACCAATAAAGAAAACCTGAAATTAACATTGAAGATAAAACTAAAAAATCTTCAAATAAGGGTAAACTTAATGTATTAGTGGTCCATGAAATAGTTTGGTTTTTTTAATTAAAGAGTCAATTTAAACAAGATAACAACACAACTATTCAAGATTGCAGGAAGCAAAAAGTAGTAGGGTCTACATGGAGGTTTTTTATTGTTTAAGTACAAAATTTGCAACATTATGAGTTTGAAATTTCAATGACATTATCGCACCATTATTGCACCTTCAAGTTAGGGTAAACTTTAAGCATTTAGATTGAAAGAAATTTTGAAAATGCACGAGATAATTTTAAAAGATAACAACACTACTATTGAAGACTACCATGCAATCTTGAACAGTTCTGTTATCTTTTTGAATTGTTGTGCATTAAGAAAAGACAACGGTACAGTCAAGTCTGCTTGGTGATTTGAGTACAAATCTTGGCACATTTGAATATGAACATTTTATGGAAGGCAGGGGAGGAAATTACTTTGAAATTTGGAACTTACAGGATGCATAGAATCGAACCAGGACTTATTCCAGAGGCTGGAGGTGGAGGTGGTGATGTACCACATGTTCCTGGGCAAGCACACTTTGTTGTCAGTGTAAAAAGCTGGGGAAGGAATATTTGTATATTTGTCATTATAATGGAACATAATATCACCATAATCTACAAAATAAATCATTGCTTTTAAATCATGTTGTCTTTACACTTTCAAAAGAGGTGTCTTAAAAATACAAACAAACAGAAATATGATTCTTTAACAGCGGATATAGTACACAAATAATGAGTATTTAGGGTCATTAACCAATGGCCAATTTAACCAAAACAGTTGGTTACAACCATCAAATGCATCCCTGGAAGTGTGACTTTATATTGGATATTTTAATTAGTCCAATGGTTGATCCATTCTATATTAGAGACATACGCATATCATGCAATCAAATTTCTCTTTGATCTTGTAATATGTCTAGGGTTATCATGTAAAAGTGTGACTCATAAAGTGGATTGCGTCAAAGTACATTCAATTTGACTACCTAGTGCCAAGTGCAATACAAGCGCCATAAAAGCTCTCAAAAGTTGTTAACAATGTGCAGAGCAGTCGCTTTTGGTTAGCCAATCAGCGTTGTTTTTCGATACCTCATACTTCCCATGGTAGTGAGGTGTAAATGGGTCTCTCCCCAAGATTTGCTTACAGACCCTTTTTATTTTTTTCTTCTCAATAAATCTATTCTTATGACATTGACTTACATATAAGGCTTGAAATCCATCTTGTCCTCGACGTTCCAACTTTGGAACATCTGCAGTATGATCACACGATAAGTAGACATGTGATGTCCTGCAAAGAAATAAAGTAATCACTAAAACTGGGCTTGAATTGATTAGGTATTTACTTTGAAAAGAACTGATGGCATTTTGATCAGTATGCTCTGATCGTCTTCAGGAGAAGGCTGCACTCTGTTGCTAGATTCTGCAGAATTGATTCTTGATTAACTGATTGATTCTTCATTAACTGTTTGCTACTTTGTTTTTATGAATAAGTATTTGTGACGAAAAAAAATTACGCATGTTTAGTTATAAATATGTTACTTGCCTTTTTGTTCCACCTTCATCAGTGTGAGAATACTCAATGTAAATACCCTCCGTATCGCTCATCCAACTTGCAGTTGCATCTCCAACATTAAAGATTTCTGTAGTCGTGCCCAGATAACGTTGGCAAACCTGCAGTAAACATCACAGAGAAAAGCCCAGGCTATTATAATAACCTCGATAATAATAATAATAATAATGGACCGTTTTTATATAGCGCTTTTCACGCCCGAGGGGTGTCTCAAAGGGCTTCCGACATTATTACCCCTGGTCACTGGGCCATAAATCATTCCTTAAACCATCTCAGCTCCCTGGGGAGTATACAGCCTGTGCGCAATATATGCGCTACTCGGCTAAATCAATTACAATCAATGGAGAGAAGCAATTGTAGTTAAGTGTCTTGCTCAGGGACACAAGTGTCACGACCCGGATTCGAACCCACACTCTGCTGAACAGAAGCATCAGAGCTTGAGTTCGGTGCTCTTATCCACTCGGCCACGACACCCCACATGATAATATTGTCAGGTACTCAGGATTACAGTGTTGAAGTTGAGACCTTAATTACAGCTGTACATGTTTGCCATTAAGCATCATATAATTAACCTGTGACCAACATTGGTTACTGTCTAAGGCTTTTTTTGCCATTTGTGTCACCCAAAATATATGAAATAAAAAACCTGTGAAAGTTTAAGCTCAACTGGTCAAACGAGTCGCAAACAAATATTGGGGGAAAAAATCATTCCTCTGTTACCCATTTCTCAAAACTCATAATGAATTTCAGGAAAATATATTTCAAGGCAAGTTTCCCCCATGACATGGATGTTTATACCAGATAAGTTATGTGTGAATATGTGAACATTATTTTCACACCCTTTAAAGTGAACTTCATGAATGCTGACAGTTTTAGTAATACATAGTTACTGTTCCAAAATAATTAAACAAGACACAGATTGGTACAGGGTTTACTTCCAACATTGTGTAAATAATGAAACAAGCCTTCAGGGGGGGCTGTCACCAATAATGGCCTGGAAATCACCAGCAACAAAGCAATCAAACCATTACAGTTAACATACAGTTATAGCGTGTCATGGCTGAGTGGTTTAGAGCACCCAAAATTGAGTGTTGGTGGTTAAGTTGCGTGTCCTCACCAAGGGGTATAAATGGGTACCTGTGAGGGTAGTGGTTGATATTGCATTTGAAAAGGCATTTGGAGCGCCACAGCCCAGGGTTGAATACTCCACTGTGGTGTCCACAGAAAGCCGAGAAAGATAGGAACGTTATTGGCCTAGTCTGCCTTATGACCTGGGCACTAATGCAAAGCCCATCGATACATAATTGATATGAAAGACATCACATGAACTATATTCCAACTTTGAATGATAAGCAAAATGAAAATGGCAACATTTGATTATCTTGCATGGGGTTTAACAAATACAGCAATTGTACTCACTACAGCATTGTTGCACCGACCTGACCCATCTGAGAATGGATAACATGGATTGTACGCATACTCCCATCCTGCACTTGCAGGTCCTAGTTCATAAGGAAACCTGCATTAAAAAAATAAAAACATAAATAAATACAAGTTAATCAGGGGCTTGGGCTTTCAAAGAAATACAAAAAGCTAAAAACTGTCACAGCAACATATGTACAACCAGACAAAAAAAATATTACTAAATACAATATTAAAATTTCAATTCAGTTAGCGTATATTTCATTCATGTAATTTAATATTAGCAATCACCATTAAGTTGATATGCTTATTTTAAAACTGCATTAAATACAAAGTTTAAACAAGTTTGAGTTGGAACTCTTTAAACATATACAACAGAACAACTATGAAGAAAGGTGTTTTAGAGTTTACTCCATAATTCAGTACCAAGTTACAAAGAACCATTTTATCCTCTTATGAAAATGATCATAATACCTATTGCCTTACCTTGGTGCCCGGGAGTCTGGATAGCCCAGAGACTCAAGGTTGATTTGTTTACCATTAATGCTACAGGAACAGTCATCAACCCTTGCGCAGGATTGTGCACCAACAACGACTGAATACACCACGCATAATAAGACTGCGAGAAAGCTAGAAGAAAAAGTCATTATTTCACAGCTAAGGAATAAAAACAGCACAACGTGTCAAGTCTGAACAGACTACAAAGGGGGAGTGAACATGACATTGTACTCTGAACTTTACTACATCACCTTTTACTTCTTTACATGGCTGCTGGGTAGTTGTATTTATTTACTCAAAGATATGTTGATTCTGGTGGGGATTTTTTTGTATAAAATCAAAGTTCACTGCTTTGACACAATGTCCACATGGTATTTGTGATATTGTGTGCACTTTGAGATTATTGCAGAATTCAGAGGGTAATTTGAATACACGTACATGTGTGCATATTGCAGTTCCAGTCATTGTTTACTTTCTTTCAGATGTAAATAGAACACAACAATAACAAATATTTACTCACATATTAAACTGATCTGCAGAAGACAAAGGTCAGTCATGTTGGTCCAGAAAACAGCTCCACCATTCTCGCCAAACCTTCATAATAAAACAATCTTCCACTCAAATGAAAGTGTTTAAAAGTGAAGATTTTATAAATAAGGATCCACATAAAAAAGCACTGGACACTTTTGGTAATATGACTCACAATATTATCATAAAAACTTACTTGGCACATATGCAAAGGAGAGCTGTTGATACTATACATATTGTGAAACGACTCCCTCTGGAGTTAATACCTCATTTTTTGAGAAAGATGCAATTTCTCACTAAAATATTTGAATCTGAAAAAGACTTCAGGCTTGAAGCCTTTGTTTCAGGCACTTGAAAACTTACACAATTTTGCGACAATTTGTTTTTTCTTTCATTTTCTTTCTTGCACTTCGATGACCAATTGAGCCCAAATTTTGTTAGATTTGTTATGTTGAGATACACCAAACCTGTTCAGTGCCTTAAACTATAAAAACATATCCTACCAATGACAGCCCTGTGACATGATGTACATGTATATGTAGGTCTACCAGGACACACCCATCTTGTGTTCAAAGACAAAATAACTCTTCAAAATTTGCATTTGTTTTTCCAGTGTGTTTAACTTATTTCATAAATTTCAACGCTTTACATTATTTATGTATAAAAATAGTTTTAAATACTTTCAAAGCTCCTTTGAACAACTTTATAAAATACAATAAATGTGCAACATCATGGAGTTCCATCTGCTTCTTTATCTTTTCTTAAACCAACTTCACTTAATGGGAGGGTATACCTGTGGATGTTTCTCAAAAACAAAAGTGACCATAACTATCTTACTCGGTAAGCAGCACTTTAGCTGTTGATAATGTACATATAACATTTGTATAAACGATTCCATTCTAAGGAATAAAGTTTTTGAGAAAGGGATTTACAAAAATGTTCAATCAGAGAAAC
The DNA here is from genome assembly GCF_032118995.1 of Asterias amurensis. Lineage (NCBI taxonomy): Eukaryota > Metazoa > Echinodermata > Asteroidea > Forcipulatida > Asteriidae > Asterias > Asterias amurensis. The sequence continues at coordinate 13,300,959 of NC_092651.1, forward strand.
ACTTCATGCAGAAACTTTTCTCAAATGATGTATTCCATTTAAGGATCGTTCTTCCTGCAGGGAAATAACGGCTTCGAATTCTCTGCGCCATTTAAAAAAACTCAAAGCTTACCATGAAACAAGTTTATAAAACGCTGCCTTTATAGACCATGTGACATTTGTTTGCAATAAGTGTGACCTTGCACATTCCTTGGATTTTCTGGCAGACATTCCTTGGATTTTCTGGCAGGCAATATACTGCACTGATCATATGGGAAAAATTGCATTTTGTGTCATAATTTCCACATAAATAAAACCCAAGAGTTAAGTTTTGAGATGTGCCCCCTTTCATCATATCAAAGTTGATTCCTCCATGATAGGATTTAGACAGTGCAATTTCCATAAAATATAAGATTCCATTGAGCTTTGTACAAATCTTGCCTGCAGGAAGTCCAGGCTCTGTGGCTCTTTTGTAAACCTTGTGATGTCACAGGTCACATCGTCTATACAAACCAAGTTAAAGAAAAAACTGAGCATCAAGGGGTCCATATGTACATGCACATTGCCACTTAAGAGAACTAATTATTAAACAGTGTTAAATTGCATCTTTTGTTGGTGAAAACCTGCACTTACAAAAAGATACGTTTGAGCAAAAACTTACAATGTAATGTTGAGCAAAGTATTCTGGCTTGCTCGTTTCGTACTTCATTTAATGGACATTTTAAATTAATCAAAACGCTAATCTTAAAGTGGAGTGAGATTCGTCATGAGTGCGAGGTTCGACATGGGGGAAGTCAATGGGCAATCTCAACAAACCCGTAAAATAACTACCCCAAAAATGGTTTTGAATAAAACTTTTCAACTGCTTCACCTCTCTGTGAACATATTTTTTACTGTTGGCTGTTAACCAGTTATGACCGGAATACATGTCTGCACACACAACCTTTTCGGACACATGACCAGAAATCAAGTAAATCCACCTTTGCATACAATCGGAATACTGGACTAGGCCTGGAAAATCTGTTGAATCGCGGCATGCACTCACTGTGCAATACTCTGTTTCCCCAATACAAATTGGGACAAGGGGTACAGGAGTTCTTGCTGAAAATCTCCTTTTTTTCCAGGGGTTACTGTGCCGTCCGATTCTAGACCGTCATCCTTTTGTTGTAAAAACAAAAATTACGATAGATTGACAGGCTGCCAAATTTTTGTTTTGTTTGGCATTTCATAATAATGGGACGCAAGTCCAAGTGACCCCAGACTGCAGCATAACATGCCCGATTATTGGCCATGGCTTAACACAGCCAAGGGTTTTGTGATTAACAGTGACTACATCCATACTTTCCATAGTCAGGGAAACAGGTTGGTTCGAAATTTCAGACAAATAATCATGTCCCTGAACAAGGAAAATTTTCAGAAATCCCATTGCTTATGGTTAAGTAGCGTATGCCCGGTCTTTTTTGTGGCAACAAAATATCTTGGGGTTTTTTTTCAACAAAAGTCCTGGTGAAGCAGAGAGAGTCAGAACAGTCCCCTTATATCAGAGCATCACTACTGGGTACAGGGAACCAGACAATGCTGGTTGAGGGTCTACATGAATGAGTCATGTACGATCAGTCTGGTGACTCAATAGTAATAACAGGATAGATTTGTTTTGTTGAGTGGTCCATGACAGCACGTATAGAAGTGGTGTACATTTCTCTATTCATATCCTGATCCTCTGGCGACTGTATACTGTTGACGTCTTCCAGTTGATACGATATGTTCCCGTACTCCCTTAAAAAAGGGCACGCTGTCAGAAGGAATGTGCAGAAGTCTTTACGGATGCCAAACCACCCTAGAAAGAAACACAGAGTTGCTCAAAATTAACCAAACATCTACATGTATGACTCTATGTGTTTTCCAAAAATGACTATCCATGGAACCCACTTTCTGATAATGCATCTTTCTCAAGTTCAAGTGTATGAGTATTTCACAAGTACATGTACAGGGCTAAGAGTGTTTGAACACTTAAATTCTAGGTTATGAGCATCACAAGAGTTTTTATTTGGAAGCATGGGGAAAAAACCTTGATTTGAAGACACACTGGTTTCATTCAATGTATTTCCTTAACAATAGGCTATATCTAAAGGGACAGAGGGCGACAAGGTTGTTTTCATTTTGCAAAGGGCACGTCCAATATAAAATTTTGAAGGGGCACCAAGGCCAAGAACAGGACAACATTTGAAGAAGCACCATGGCAAAGAACAGGACAACAGTGGCCATGGCCTCGGTGGTCCGTGTTGTTTCCAGGTCTGGCAACCTGATCTGTTGCACAATTTAAACAGAAAGGCAGGGATTTTTGTTAACCTTTAAACTTTAGTCAACACACTATAACAAACAAGAGTGAATAATACTTACAATGGTTGCCACCTCTTTGTCCGAAAGATGTTGGAATAAGAACCAAAAGTGAAATGTAGAACGGTGCAAATACAGCAATGTATGGATGATGTGTGACTCCATCTAGGCGATTTACCAGTAGAATCTGAAAGTAAACATTTTAGTACGTTTGTTATGACCAGTGCCCAAATTCATAGAGCTGCCTAAAGCCCGGTTCATACTTCCTGCGAAGCGAATTTGACATGAATTTGACGTCACAACTCTCCCTTCGCAACGATATTCACAAGTGAGTTGAGCACAAGTCAACTGATGCAAATTATTTTTGTGCAAATTTGTGACGTCAACATTCGTATCGCAGTCGCATTCGAAGGGACTATGAACCAGGCTTTAAGCAAAAAATATTGCTGAACAATTTTCTGCTATGCAAAAATAAGGAGGATACCAGTTTAAGGTAGTAAACAAAATTACATGGTATTTCAGCTGGTAACCCTATTCTGATAAGCAAGATTTTGTAGCGCTTAGCTAAGGCAGCTCCATGAAGTTAGACCCAGGTTCAGGGATCTCAAAACTGTGCCTTTTCTTATTGCCGAGTATGACCCCAACTCTCCCACCCTACTAACCCCTATCCAGTGACATGAATACTATTTAAAACTCATCCCATCTTCCTGGTTAGTAATGCGGACAAAACTGTTGTTATGCAAAAGTTTTATTTACTTTAAAAAAAACAAGTTAGTTAAAATCCTGCAAAATGAAAATGAAGCAATGTGAAACTTACTTCAAAAGTTAAGAGTGGGACGACCAATGCCATTGCTGTGAAGGCAGCCATAAGGTGAGCTCTTCTCTGTTCAGCCATAATCTCAGTGGCACGTATTATGAGGATAGACCAGACGATGTAATACAACACAATCAAACAGAGTAGGCACATCAAGATCCAAATGGGTATGAATACAACCTGTAATACACACATGGCAATAACAAATCAGTACAAAACCTGCTTGACATCTCCAAAGAAAAGGCGAGACCAAACACCTACTCCTTACTGCACTTCAGTTTCTATGCTGGTACTTGACAATCATACTGGCATGCGTGTCTACCTGCTGCATGCCCAACGTTTTTACTACTTCGGCTCCAAAGTTTGCATATAATTGTGTGTAATTTACCCCCTAAAACACTTAAACTTCATCATTCAAAAGCATTTCTTATTTCTTTGCATTTCTATAGCAAAAGATTAATATACTTTCCTTGCATAAATAATCAGAGAAATCTAGTCCAACACAACTGATTTGGGCATCTAGTAACCAGTGGAGTCAGTTGTGCACCTCTTACCCGTACATGTATTAGTTCTCCTGGGTGGAAAAAGCAAGTATGATACATGTATGTGTCTTGTTCAAGGACACAAGCATCATGACTGAGTGACCAGGCCAGGATTAGAACCCGAGTCCACCGCCCTTGACCATCCGGCCATGACACCCAAAATTGTTTGTTGTTGGGTATGATTCAAATGCTTGACCCAGTGGTAAGCCATTGTTGTTTGGGCCTAGGGCCCTCAGCCTTTTCGATTTGTTATACTTCCGCAAAGACAGAAAAAGGAATAGAAGATTTGAGGGTAACGGGTAAAAACATCAGGAACTTGTCAAGGGTCACTGTCAAGTAACTCTATTATATTGTCATGTTACTTCACACACTTACCGACCAACTCCAGGTGATTATCTCATCTAGTTTGAGAGCAATGAAGATAAATTGTAACACATTGATGGAACACATGGCTTCCAACTGTAATGAAACGAAAACAGCAAGAGTCAAGACATGTAACGTGATAAATAACACTCACTCAGTACAGACCATACTTTGTTTAAGAAAGAGGGACTTCATCCATTCCATGACATTTCCTGGCAGGCGAGATGCTACACTCTCTATATGGATAATTTTACACTTTTGTGCAAGAGTTATAAACATAACAGCTATACAAGCTTTGAAATGTGCACCCCTAGTTCTAACAAAAAATTGATGAAAACTTTACAGTGCAATATCTGAGAATGCAAGATTTTGTCTGGCAGCATCCAAGACTTGACAAGCTGAAACACCTCTCAAGTTCACATGAGAGGGGACAGCGAACTGATGTGATCCTTGACAGCTAAAAAACATCCATCATGGCTACCCAAGCTACCACCAACCAGCACGATGGTCTCAGGATGAGTGAGTGGGCTTATCTTGTCCAATGAACCTTAAATGTGACGGCCAAACCAAGAGAAGTACACTCATGAAAAGTAACTGAAAACTAACCTCTAGACCTCTATCATGTCTGAAGCCCCACACACAAGCTGCAATAGACATGGGTGACGTCAAGAACAATGGCATGAAGACTACCAGCCAAAGATGGTTCCCTGATTGCCTACTATACTGGATACTTTCCATCTGATTGCAGGCAAGAACCTCAAAGATCAGGAGTAGAGAATTGAGCGAAAGACAAATAACGATGGCTTTCATATCCACATAGCCTTCTCCTTCAACTCTGTAAAAGAAAAAAATTTAAAATATACATATTAACAAACAAATTATTCTTTGTTTACCCTTTTTTTATTGCCAATAATAAAAACAAACAGAGGGATTTGAGGATGAGATTATAAGGAATCAAAAAGGTCGGAAGTTGCATGTGGTGATCACCACACCATTTCAATGTTTTAATCTACACGTAAACGGCTTCAGCTCACCTTGACTCTGCTTTGAATTTTTCTATTCATGTTGAGCGCTTAAGTTTCAAAATATCACACACAAGTTTTAAAACTTGCCTGAGCAAAATATGCAACCTACCAACTTAAGTTCTATAAAATTTGTGACTTTGCACAATAATCAGACAACCCCCTCTTTTGACTCAATTTCCTCAGTTCACATGTTTTTAAAAACACTCCTCACTGTGTTACTATTGCAGGTTTAAACATGAACAGGTGATCTCCTCTCGAATGGATCAACCGTCCCAGGAATTTAGGAATATACATTATTTAGATGACACATTCGTGCATGATGAGGTCTCAGTAACACTAAATCTTACTTCCTTGGACTATTCTTAAGTTATTATTAATCAAACATATTTATATAATATGTATTGGTAGTGAACAGTTAGTGGAAACAAATCGTTAAAAAATTAACCCCAAAACCAAAGATAGCCACCTGTATGAAGGATGCCTCCACCACACTAGACCTGCAACCACTGCCCCCATGACGACAGTGCCCTTCCACATCCAGAGGGGGAGAAACACAATCCAGTATGAGCATTCTATGTAATGGTCAAGCCGAAGGGCAAAGATGACAGTAAACAGCAGCAGGCAAAAGTACACCAAGAATTTACTGAAAGGAGAGAAAGATTACCAAAACAATTGTAAATGAAAGCTAGCCCTGTAGGTCCCGAAGCAGTTCTTACGCAATCCATCTGCAACCAATGAGCACAGCCTCAAATGCTTCAGAAATCGACTTACAACATCACTATCTAATAAAAATTTTAAAAATGTGGGCGCTGTCTGTTTACAATACCCGTCGTTTAGGCATGTATCTTGCACGCACTGCCGCTCTGCCTTGTAACACTCCTGTCACAGTTCGGTTTAGTCCAACTCGGCCGCGGTTCGGCAGTTTGTCAATTCAATAGGCTGGTACCTGTGGATCAGCGCTTGGTGACCAAAAGTATAAAGCGTTAAGCATATTGAGAAGTCAAAAACGGGCGATGCCGCAGAAAAACAACAGTGAGTACCGAGTAGAAATTTGCATTTGCTGAAGATGTTTTTTAATTTCACTCAACAAAAACTAAAAAGGCAATGCAAGCATTATGAATGTATTGAGAGTGAGGGGAAAGTTTTGGTTAAATGCAGTACAAAGAAAACTTAAGTTATTGGTGGCTGACGGTCGTAAAACTTTCATCTATCAACGCCGATTTTAAAAACGTATAGCATTCAGGAGGCACAAAATATAAGACCCCGGCCCTATTTAAGGCTCACGGGGGAGCCTTAAAGATTCTAGAAGTATCTGTACTCCTAGAACCATGATGAGATATGTCCCGCTATCGTCTCGTCCACAAAAGAGACGATAGAGGAACGAACCTCATAGTTTAATTTGTAGGAGTAGGTTTTCCCAATGTCTAATGCTTGATTTGATATTGTAGTCTAGCCCTGGCTGGGGTGGGGTTTTCCTCCCACAACTGAAAACATATTCAACGGTTGACTTATGTTCAAATGTTCTGTTAAAGTGCATTTAAAATTGTTTGTCGTGAGTTGTCGTGAGGGGTCATGAGTTGTCGGTATTTAGCATGTTTAGTGCGACCGCTGAAAACTGAGTGGAATGTCTTCAAAATCAAATTTCTGTTTTCTCAACTAAAAAAGTTGGTGTGATGTTTCCATAGTGTTAGGATGTTTTGCCAATTATATTATAATTTATAATTATATATTAATTCAGATTCAGATAGATTAAGTTAAGAGTAAGAGTAAGACTAACTCACTGCCTGACTAGTGATTCGTAAATGTGAGTTTTACAGTAATTTTTAGGCCTTATTTGAGTTATTTATTATTATATTAATAATTACATTATCATTAAGGCCTAGTATTTTTTGTTTACAAATGAAAACACAAACGTAAGTTGTAAACTTGTATTTTGTAAGGGGACAGTATGTCGACATGATTGATAACAAAACATTGAATCAAATTGTTCTTGATAATATTAATTTTACAACAAACGCCGCGGGAATTAATAACTGATGACTGAAAATGCTGATGACTGAATTCGAGACGAATTTCCCTCAAATACATGATTCCGATTGGTACTTACCTCGGATTAAAGTCTTGGAAAAGACCTCTTAAATTCATTTCCGCCTATTATAAAATTCACAACCTGCAATAAAATGTCAAATTAATACGACTTTACCCTGTGAAAAGATCCAAAACTTCCAGCGCTATTTTACACGCAAAGTCATGAGTCGCATACCTGAACGTGCAAAACAATGCAGCTGTGTAACATATAGTAAGTTTTACAAAGAGTATGAGGGGACCCGTCCCCGACTATTTTCACTATTTCTACTATACCCTGCAAGATATGTTAACAAAAATTTTACCACACAGGCGAAGTAGGATTCTACACTACTCATTGACCTCTGTGCTTTCTGCTCTACTCCATATTATAGTACTGTACAAAACCAATGATTGCTAAAACCAACGGAGGGCTAGATAGGGCGCCCTCTGCCTTGTTAATCATGGATCATTATAATGTGTTTGCAGAATAACATGAGTTTTTATGACGTAAGTGTCAGAGAATGCTACACAATGTTAAAGCAATAGGGCCAGAATCTACACAGTGCTAAAGCATAGGGGAAGAATCCTACACAATGCTGAAACATAGGGGAAGAATCCTACACAGTGCTGAAGCATAGGGACAGAATCCTACACAGTGCTGAAGCATAGGGGAAGAATCCTACTCAATGCTAAAGCATAGGGCCAGAATCCTACACAGTGCTTAAGCATAGGGACAGAATCCTACACAGTGCTAAAGCATAGGGCCAGAATCCTACTCAATGCTAAAGCATAGGGACAGAATCCTACTCAATGCTTAAGCATAGGGACAGAATCCTACACAGTGCTAAAGCATAGGGCCAGAATCCTACTCAATGCTAAAGCATAGGGACAGAATCCTACTCAATGCTTAAGCATAGGGACAGAATCCTACTCAATGCTAAAGCATAGGGACAGAATCCTACTCAATGCTTAAGCATAGGGACAGAATCCTACACAGTGCTAAAGCATAGGGCCAGAATCCTACTCAATGCTAAAGCATAGGGCCAGAATCCTACTCAATGCTAAAGCATAGGGCCAGAATCCTACACAGTGCTTAAGCATAGGGACAGAATCCTACACAGTGCTAAAGCATATGGCCAGAATACTACTCAATGTTAAAGCATAGGGCCAGAATCCTACTCAATGCTAAAGCATAGGGACAGAATCCTACTCAATGCTAAAGCATAGGGACAGAATCCTACTCAATGCTTAAGCATAGGGACAGAATCCTACACAGTGCTTAAGCATAGGGCCAGAATCCTACTCAATGCTTAAGCATAGGGACAGAATCCTACTCAATGCTAAAGCATAGGGCCAGAATCCTACTCAATGCTAAAGCATAGGGACAGAATCCTACTCAATGCTTAAGCATAGGGACAGAATCCTACTCAATGCTAAAGCATAGGGCCAGAATCCTACTCAATGCTAAAGCATAGGGACAGAATCCTACTCAATGCTAAAGCATAGGGCCAGAATCCTACTCAATGCTAAACCATAGGGCCAGAATAACGCATTAAAGAGGAAGAACCTTAATCAATGCAATGCAAATTAAAGTTGACAAAATTAACTCAATTTAATATAAAACAGGTTTATTGAAAAAATCCATCGCAATTACAAAACTGAGTTCCACATATTAATGTCAAATAATCACATAAAAAACAAATTTTAAGGTTGCGTTTAACCATAGAGCTATACATATTGAATAATAATAATCTACATTTATATAGCGCTAACTTGCTCTGTGTTTTGAAGCCACCCTGGGAACAGACATGTTTGATGTGTTGCATGACTATGACATGATTTTAATTCACATTGACGCTTTTTTTTTTTAATTCGGCGTGTGCGCTTTCCTTCGCAACTGCCCATTACATCTGTCTGCACTACGAAAACTTAAAATAGTATACATGCCTTTTAAACATGACGCAAATGACGCTCGCAGTTTGGACACTCATCAGCAGATTGTGCGTTTACATTTGCTGCATCTTTTGGTTCGATGACACATAGAAAATAACAAATGCACTATCATGCAAATAGCCGTACAATTGCCGTACAAATTATCAAGCTTTTTTGTATTCGTTTGTACATGAACATTTGATGCGCCCACACGGCTTCAAAACTTTATTGCGTGTATAATGGGGTGTTAGCACTCTAGTTACATCAATATATATAGCTCTATGCATTTAGCAGAAATCTGTCATAATAATAGAAAGTGCTTCCAACTTTGAAATTGTTTTGAAACCTTTTTCTTGTGAGAAAATTGTCTGACCAAGGTCCCATTATGGGTGAGCATTCATTGCTCACTCAAAGTTATGTCTCCCAAAAACCGTTTTTGTGTGAAAATGTATTGAACATTTTAAACAACAGTTTGTGAGAAGTAATTTGTTTGCCAAGCAAGTGTGTTTAACAACATTTTGTTGCAATTCCATGGAAGCTAAAGATTGACAGCCACTGTTGAACAATGGCAAAAGACCATCACTTGCTACAAACTTAAATCTCCTGCCATGTGTCATTCACATGTTCACTGCAGGATTACAGGGCACATCTCTTGAATGTCACATAATGCAGGTTTCTGTCACCAATTACTTTCTACTAGAGAGGCATATAAAGATTTTGAGATGTTAATAACACAATGACACTATGAAAAGCATTGTATGGAATAGAGATTTAAAAAGCATTCATAAATACCCCAGACAGTTTCTCTACTCCTATTGGTGGAGAGCGCGTCACGTGGGGGTGTTTAAATGGTTGATAATGACCAGTGTTTTTAACTGGCTGGCCTCTGCACAAGATTATCACGCAAAATGCAATTCATACTAGCTATTAGAAACAGCCCTTAATCTACTTCTAAGTGCGTGCACGTAATCTATTTCTAAGCTTGCGCGCGTACACACAACCCACGCACAACAGACTCTCCACAAAGGTTTTGAAAAAAATATTTCAAAACTCAAATTTTAAACGGTCAAAGTGTCTGTACATGTAATTGTATTTTTGTAATGTTTAAAACAAAAGGGCATTTATGATTCCGAATAAAAAAGTAGTGACTCATTCTTAAATGTCCGTTTAAACCTTGCAGGGTCATTGCCATGCGCTCAATACCCTCAACCAAGCCGATCACATGTAACAACCTGTCGCTACCTTTTTATTCCCTTATTAAAGGCACTGAACACTATTGGTAATTAACTTGGTAACAGGTAATGGTGAGCTGTTGATAGTATAAAACATTGTGAGAAATGGCTCCCTCTGAAAAAACGTAGTTTGTGAGAAGAACAAAAATTTCTCACTCAAATATTTGATTGACTTCAAGCTCGAATTTTGCATCTGAAAGCACATAACTTGAGCAACAAGGGTGTTTTTTCCTCCATTATACTCTCGCAACTTCAACGACCGATTGAGTTCAAATTTTCACAGGTTTGTTTTTGTGTGCATTATGTTGACATACACCAAGTGAGAAGACTGGTAACCAAAGGTGTCCAGTGCCTTTAAAAGTTACATTGAATGTTTTTGCATGCTTTATTATTATTATTTTCAACCATGACATTTGGTCATTGATATCAACATCCAAATAATATAAAAATGGTCTAGTAGTAGCTAGGAAACTGTTTCATGTAACATGCATTATAGTATAATGGACTATTGTTATTTAAAGGCAGTGGAGACTATTGGTAATTGTCAAAGACTAGCCTTCACAGTTGGTGTATCTCAACATACGCATAAAATAACAAACCTTTTTTTCTCAAAAACTAAGGCACATTCAGAGGAAGCCATTTCTCACAATGTTTTATACTATCAACCTCTCCCCATTACTCGCCACCAAGAAAGGTTTTATGCTAATAATTATTTTGAGTAATTATCCAATAGTGTCCACTGCCTTTAAATAATAATAATAGTAATAATAAGACTTAAAATGCGCACATATCATCCCTGCTGGGTGTTCAAGGCGCATAATATGATTGAGTTTTCTAAACGCGTTTTACATAAGTACAACATTTTTTAACATTAACTGCAACTTGAACATACTGTATTTTGTAGTATTCATGTCGAAAGTAACATTTTGACATGGGTATGTGATTTTTGTATACTTTTGCTGTTTTCCCCAAATATGAAATGAGGTTTCTGTCCCACAATATTTAAAAGCTGTAGAGACTATGCATGAGAACTTTTACTGACAACTGGTCTGATACTCTTGTGTACCACCAGGGGGACTGTAGCCTTCATTGCTTCATAGATCCGCATTCAAAATGACTGGAAGGTTTGACCAGCCTGCAAATATCCCCCTCCAGGCGCTTCGAATCACGGCTCTACCAAACTAGTGTCTAAGCCACGAAGGCCTTGACAAAAGGCTAGTGGGGCGGAGGAGTAGTTGCATTATTTCATGGTAGTCCAGTACTGCTTGAAGGTTGATTTCTACATTTATACCTGCAGTTGGATATAATAAAGGAAAAATGTGGTCGAATGAATGAATGAGTGGATAGATAGACGGATGAGTGCATGTAACGCAGAAATAAAATATCAATATTTTTGTTATTTATTAATCTAACTATTTATTTGCTTATCTAATTTCTGGTTTATTGATTATTTGTTTATTAATTGATCGGTTGTTTTATTGATATTTAATCATCCTTTTATTGATGTAAAGGTATGTATGTTGGAAAAGGAGTTAGTTTGATTAACTTTTCGTTGCTTGCATTGTTATTTTATCGATTTGTCTGTTTATTTATTGACCTATTTTTTGTTTATCCATCAATATTTTGATTGATTTGTTGCTATATTTCTTGTTACATGTACCTTTCCAACTATTTATTCATTTACTTATTGTTACTTTTTGTTTACACTTTTAATTAACAATTTGGTTATTTATTTATTTATTTGCTTGTCTAATTTCCGGTGTTTGTTTTTGGTTTTGTTGTTTCAAGTTGTGCTTTGTGTATACAGATTATTTATATTTACTTTTAATTGTTTTTATTTTTCCAAAGAGAATATATAATATAGTGAGTTTGCCTCCCTATGTGAGTGGATTAACAGGAGTTCGAGCTACAGAGTGTTTAATTATACTTTTGTTGATCCTGTCCCGATTTCACCACGCGCTGCGACGCGTTGCAAGTTCAAGTTCAAGTTGCGACCGGTTACACGTCGTAAGTTGTTTCATCAAGTTGCAAGTCGTTTCATCAAAGTTATGATGCATTGGATACATCGTAAGTTCCTTGACAACAAGGAAGAACACGTTGTAAGTTACGACTACCCATAGGGATGTTGTAAGAATGCTATGTTTCATTTGTTTACGCAAAAAATGCATGAAAGGACATAACAATTACCACACGTAACTTCCGTGAACCAATCGGGAAGACACTAGACAACAAATGGAAATTTACCTTCCCCCCAAAAAAAAATAAAAGGACGGGTAAAAGAAAACAAACACACGCATAACAAAGTACACACAAACTTAAACAACTCAACCAATTAATAATTATAAACCAACCAAATCAACCCAAACCTAAACACTAGTCCGAAATGGTTGAGTGTCTGCCATCTTGAAATTGAATGAACTATAATACACGACTGTTTCATGACCAAGCTGTACATAACATAAAACAGCCGCAGAACTTTAGCAGTTAATCCTCGTCCAAAAGGTTGTTTTTTATTAAGAATGAAAATAGTTTGTATTGCGACTCGTCGCACTTACGACGTGCTTGGTGCAATGGATTGTGGAACTCGTCGCAGCCGCGAGGTGTCTAAGGTCTGCGACGCTTCGCAAACCCTGCGATGCGTCGCTACTTGTGATGAGTTTCGTGAAATCGGGGGCTGGCCATCACATTAGGGTTGTTTTGTAATTTCCTGTGCCGTACTGTTTCAAACAGTGTTTGTCTTGCTTTGTATTTACTTTTGTTTTTATATTATTTATTTTACATACTGTCTGTTTGTATATTGTTATTGTTTAATGGCCAAATAAAGAATAAGAATAAGAATAAGGGATGACCTAGCCCAATAAATCGGTCCAAAAATCCACTGGATTGGGCCATGTTTATGGCATATCGATATTATCATATATGGGGCTAGGATTTAGGAGTAGGATGAACATGTTATTTGATAATAATGTTTAATGGAAGTCTTATTGATTATTCTTAATTAAGTATCTGATATAAAATAATTGACGTTGATCATTTAACAATTTGAGAGTGACCAGTTAAGACCTCCGTGCACAAAATCAACTTCTTACCGAGAAAAGATGTCCATCAATGTTTCGGATCGGCATCATAAATCACCAAATCCGCGTCAAAACTAGCTGTGGACGACGACGGACGGACGTACATGTAATGTACATTATGTATGGTGTATGCTGTATGCTGGTACTCAGTTATTTTTGCATTGGTTTAACACAGCGATGTGAAGAGTACCAGTTATGTAGTGAGTAGAGTAGAGTAGAATCCTACTCGTACATGTACCATAGGAAATCTGTTCACATATCTTGCACCAATTGATTTCTACACCCCCCCCCCCTCCCCCCCCCCCCCCAAAAAAAATAAATAAATAAATAAATAAAAAAAATATTTGGTTGTCTACAGAGGGCGCTATATAACAACACCGTTAAATTCACGAAGTTCCTCCTCGCCTGAAATACTGACTGAGAGGGCGCTGTACAAGAACACCGTTAAATATTTTAGATACACAGTGTTGTGTGTTGTGTAATCACACACGGTCGGTGTATGTGTGAGTGAAGATTTGGAATTCTCAATAACACATGACAATGGCGGATTTCCAGTCGGATGTGAAAATGAACAGGTAAAAAACAAGTCATATATTAACAATTCAGGGAAGAAGTGATCTGGCTAAATGTTGATATCATTTAGCATGTTTAGGGAACAACCTAGACAAAATTGCATTAAATTCACTTATTGTTATTCTTCTTGGTTGTGGTTTTGTGGTTGGTTGGTGGTGTTATATTTATTAATTAATATAGGCCTATTATTAAATTTTATTACAAATATTTAATTTTAAAACAACACATTCACACCTCATCCTTGGTCACAACACAAGTAAATTTGATGAGTGTAGTTAAGGAGGCAAAGGGTTGGTTGCAGTGTGAGGAACACTTATGAATTGAAATAGATTTATAAATAAGATGTAGTAATCATGGTAATTGCAAAACCATGGAGGTTTTCTACCCTCCATAGTCCATGACCAAACTAAGGACCCAAACTAAGCATGCCAAGTAAGGGGTCAAGTCAAGCATATAACCTTTCAAATTCAACCCAAGTTATAATCATAGGGGCCTAGTAGCCCAGGTTGGAGGGGCAAGGGGCCTAGTTGTGTTACTGTTTGCCTAGGCAATGGATGGTTTAAGGTCCTTTAATTTTCTGCCAAACACAAAGGATAGAAATTGGTCATCGTCAATTGAGTCATACCTCAGTCATTGTCATATCATTGAGAATTGAGCTACGTGTGTAACGATGTTTTAATGGTTGTAATTTCTTATGAGCATGTACTCTGCAGAGCCTTTTAATTATGGTTTTATTGGCAAAACAGTTGTTCACAACCCTCACATACTCGTTCCAAACTCCCCATACTCATCAGTGCATGTTTAGCTGTATCGTTCTTACTTCCCCCATGTCTGACTATATCTGGCAGTTGGTCTACTGGGCTGAAAAGTTACAGACTGTATGCATGGAACATCAGGAAAAATTAATAGTGCAAACTGTGCAAGAAGGCGTCGCAATCAAGGCTACCCTTCTTGATGTAGCACTCTCGTATTATAAATTCCTTTGGTTTTTATCTCTATTTCGACAGAGGAGGAAACCCTTCAGGCATGACGCCCTTCAAGACTGTCTTTTCATACTCTGCTCTCATGCTGTTCTTCCCTATCTTTATGTACTTCTTTTCAAAACAAGTTATCTTTGATGGTAAGTTAAAAAAAGGACAAAATACCAATCAAGAGGGCTCATTTCTAAATAACAATTGAACAAAATTAATATATAATATCTTAAACCTTTTCCTCTAAAGTGTTTTGCTTGTTCAATGTGAAATTGTTAACCACTTACAAGCCAAAAAGCGTATGAAAAATGCATAACTCTTTTGGACATAATACAAACAAATGGAAACCAGGTAATCAGCTTTTGCATTGAAAAACCTGGAAAAACAAAAACTTTAATGGGGAAGGGTCATTCTAAAGTGTGTAGTCTACAGTAGTAGTGTACACAGGCAGACACTTTGCTGTAAATGTTTCCCCTTAAAGGGAATAAGGGTACTGGAATTCTTGCTTAAACTCTGCCTTTTCCTGTTTCCAGATAATTTGTCCTTTAGTATTTAGTACAAAAAACATTGCAGTTGGTGAATACACTGAATTGGCATACAGTTCCCCACTATCTTCCGTGGCTAAAACAAAAGACGTTTTTTCTAGGCAACAACTCAAGAGGGACTTGACACTAATATTATCTCTAAACTTGGTTAGCGGATTGGTCTTGGAAACCCCCAGAAGCCTATTGTTTTTGGACACCCTTCGGCAAATGTCAAGGTCATTACGGAAAAAAAGGAAAAAATGCTGTCCGAGCGATAACTTAAGAAGGACTTGGACTTCCCAAAATAGGCTTTCCCAATAGCATTTCTGGACCACGGTTGATTGTCATGAAACGGGCTGGCTTGCGGGGAAGTAATTCTGATTATTTAACAAAAATGCTTATTGTGTAGTAGTAAACTTTTACTAATACTGATGTTGAAATAGGTAAACACAAAACTGGATTAGTCAATAATGCTCTTTTTATTGTGACTTTGTTCTCCCAAGGATTCTTCGGAATGGAGTCAAGTAGTAGTGTCTTCTATGCTGCCATGGTAGCTGTTGTTGTAGTCCATATCGTCCTTGGTATGTTTGTGTGGGCAGCGTTTAATGAGAAAGCCCCAGCCCCCACCTTAAGAGACTCCAAGCGTGAATGACAAAGTAGACTTTTAACTGACTCTTTTTACATTTTGATGTCAACATGGATATTGGCAACAGCAGAGGTTGAAAATGGACAGGGGAACTCTCATTTTGGCTTCTTTTGGAATTTTCGAGACAACAGAGTTTGACATTTCTGTAACCTGCATCCCTCTTACACGTTCATTGTCTGGAGCCTTTATGGATTTCTGAATGAATTTTTCATTGAAAGTAAAGAAACACCATTGATCACCAGATTTTTAAACGAATGGTTTATCGTTGGCAAATACCTTATTTGAGTTTTTTTCAATTGGGGTTCAAAGGATCAAAGTTTAACATAACAATTTGATACTTCAGTGTACATGTAACAATTATCTTTCAAGAGAATATTTCTGCTCGTATATCAAACTATCAAAAATACAAAATTTAGTAAGCCAACTTTTTTTAACTACCATGTTTGAAAATTGATTCCTGTTTAACTTTTTATCCAGTTATTTCCCCAAACCAGTGTTCGTTACTTTCTGGACGATTGGATGGGCTATAGAAAGCAACAGAACATGTAAACTGTTAAAAACTATACTGTACTCAAGTTATTACACACATAAGGCCTTTTCACACTATAGAAAATCTCTGTGTTTTGGACATGGTTCAAGTCCAGGTAACATGTTCCTTTCTCTATGCCCGGACTGACCTAATTGTCACACTACAACATTTCAACATGGTTTGCCCACTGTAGAGTGCTTGGTCTATGTCAAAGTCACACTTTTCAGGAGGTGGGTGAGAGCTCCTGAACCATGTCGAAAAATCTTGCATGTGTCAAAAGCCAGAGGGGTTTTCTGCTTGAATCCGCATAAGACCCTGTGAAATCGTCCCACAATACACAAGTAGAAAAGTTCATGTGTAACCTACAAGCTACTTTGGCTCCAGAGTTAATGTGAATGCAGAGCATATTTGAACCATGCTGAAAGTTACTGAACCAACACGTTGACCCATGTAGATTTTGACACGGTTCGGATGTAAAAGGCCTGTAATGGGGTTGGAACCTACCCTCTTATTAGTGATCTACTTTGCACCTGGTAAGACTATGATCATGGTGATATGCCTTGAACCATGTAAAGCATTAATTAGTTTATAAGTGTAGCCGATCATCCCAACAGAAACAAACAAAACATGCAGTTGAGTTTTGATACATGTAGTTTGGGATGGTGAGGTTGAAGACATGCTGATTACACAAATATTGACAAAATCTGAGCCTCTCAGTTGTGGGTTTCGCCCAGTCGTGACACTTGTGTCCCTGAGCAAGACTAAGATGGTTTTTATCATGAATAACTGAACACTTTTGTCCCTGGGCAAGACACTTAAATGTAACTATAAGACAACTTTAGTTGCTCCTCTTCACTGAGATGGTTTACGGAATGAATTAAATGGTCCAGGGACTAAGGGTAATAGTGTTGGGGCTCTTGGAGCGGGTGTGAAAAGCCTGATATAAAAACCTATTATTAGTATTGTTATTATCCCCTGTGAGTTGCAGATGATTGTGTCATATATGTGTACCTCCTTATCAGTGTTGTAATCTACACCAAATCCCAATGTTTTCTAAACCATGGTTTGGGATCCAGTTTTGGACTCTGTTCCCCTGTTTGATCTGCCGCAAGGAAAGCAGATAATTAAGTCATTTTTGGTTGAACAAAGAAAAAAGTAGCAGTTGCAAGTCTGCTATCAGTAAATTGTTCTTTGTTCAACCCAAAGTTATTTTAAAATGTTCCAAGTCAGTTTCCCTTGTGGTTTATTACTTGATATTTCTAAACAACTGATACAGGCCAAGCCAAAGCCTCAGTTTTGAAACTGACCATAATAGTTGTTTGTATGTTTTGTTGGATGTATCCTGAATATGAACTATGTTTATGCCTGCCAACATACAATCTTATCGCTTTACTAATGGAGCCAGGTTTTGTTGGAACATTTTTAGATGACTTTAAAATCCTGAGTTAATCTGAATTGTGTCTCACATGTTTCAATATTTCATTTAACTTTAAACATAAAAATAAAGTTTGGCGAACCATGTAGTAAATATTTCTAATTACATGTGTCATACCAGTTTTTGTAATTCTTAATCCTGTATGTAAGTGTGACATTATTCCACTGCAAGCCACGCCCACTTTACTCAAACTGCTCCACTGATACCCAGAAGCCCATGGAGTTGCATTAAGCTAGTTTTTCTTTGATGATTTGTGCAAAAAAAAGATGAACTTTGCTTTCCAAATATTTTTCAAAGACGTAGGTCTTCGCAAAATTAAAGTTTCTGTGGTCATAAGAAATGCTTTTGAACAATAAAATGTGTTCTTTGGGTTCAAGTTACACACAACTTGTGCCAGGTTTAGAGCCGGAAGTAGTGAAATCTTTGGGCAAGAAACGGAACCAAAAATGACTTACTAACAGGGTAGATTGTGCAAGTCTCATGCGAATTCAAACATTGTTTAGAATCTTTTGTTGTTTTTGTCATACATGTATAAACAAAACAAGATCATTCTTTAAATGGGCCCAACATTGAATACAAGTGTGACTTGCACAGTCTAAACAAAAGTAACACAGAGGTAATACTATAACTTGAATAAACAACATCTCAAAATAATAGTTCTTGGACTTAATGCCTTTTTTATTACTCTTGCATGGACATACATGTGTAGATCGACTTCAATTAACTTTACACTTTTATTAGATATTTCTGTACTGCAATTTGTTTTTTAAACAAGTATGAAATCAGTGAAGCTACAGTGCATCTTCCTATATTCACCTCAAGATAAATGGCCTATAGTGATGCACTGTACCTAACCGGGAGATAACGTCATTTTGGCATATAATTATGCATACTGCCCTGTGGGACTATACTATTTCTGTCCTTTAACAAGGACATAATTCTGAACATTATTTGTGGTTGGGTTGATTTGACATTTATTTAAACCTCAAAAGTACAAATCAATAATCAGAGAAATCGATGTGTTTTCTCTTTCTTAATACTGAAAAGATGTTTTTTTGTCAAACCGTGAACTCAATTACAATCTCCTCACACAAAAACCTGTCTTAATAAGTTAAATTTAAAAAAAGATACAATTATCAGTTTATAGACTCTTTCAATTCAATTTCCATTCATAAAAAAAAAAAAAAATAGTTACAAAGGGATTTCAGAACCTTTTATTTTCTTCCTTTTCGAAGTAATAGTATTCAACAGTTGTTCTGTGGACGAAATCATTCAAATTTATAAATACTACATCAGTTATCAAAAATATAAGCAAGAATTTGTGTTGCATAACAATTTAAAAGATTAAAGGGCAAATAACAAAGTATTGGTATTTTATCAGTAAAAGGGTAATAGAGGAGTTGAATTAAATTTTCAACTGCATTTTTTAAAGCATTTTAACGAAACATTCAATCGCCCTTATTATTTTCTCTCTCATTATCCCATACTTTCTCGCCAGCTATAAAAGTTTGTTTGACATTTAGATCATCATCTAGAAGAATGAAGTCTGCCTCTGTCCCATAGTCAAGGGTACCTTTTAGATGTTGGATAGTCAGTAGTTGGGCAGGGTGTAGGGTTGCTGCTTCAAGGGCCTCTACTGTGGTACAACCTGTGGCATGCTTGAAATGTCGTATACAGGAGTCCATTGTGGCAATGCTGAAAATAACCACAGATAATGAGGGTTTTTAATATCAGGCATAATATTTTGTCATTGGGAAACTACAAACATTTTATTAAATACAAGGGTTGACCTATGTCTGCACATGATGTAGGGTCCAAAAGACTTTTATCAGGCTATTTAATCACTATTTGTCTGATATTTCTAACAACCAAAAAATCGGGAAAAGGTTTAAAGTAGGATGAACATCTTGCCTGTAATACAATTTTTTGTTTGTTAAGTACATGTATGAACGCTGTTTCACACTATTTGAGGAGAGACACTCCTTTTTTGAAAAGGGAAATATTACTCGGGTAGTGGCCATTAAGAGAACGGGTTGTGCAATAGTGTTCAGTATTTCAATAAATGTTTTAAATATGAATTGAATTGGTGGTTAAGAATATGGTTTTACACACTAATATTCCAATGTGTGTAAAGCACTGTATGACCGTATACTCGGTACTTTCCCCCTGATTTCCTGTGACGAAAAACACCACAGGCATATTACTCTGTCGGTATTTGAACACAGGACTGCTGTCATTCTGGAGCAGATGTCTTACCACAAGTCCACCAAGATAGCCCAGAGGCAGTTTAAATACTACATGTATATTGAGCCGTGGATATGGAAACATTACATTTTCATATGACTCTGTGAAAGTATCGGTGCATGGTTTAAACCAATTAATAATTTCAGTATTGTAGAGAATTTGGAATCTAAGATTTCCGTTTTAAAGTAATAATAACTACTTACCTCCCACTCAGTACCTGTGTACCTGTCACATATGCCCCATTATCAGTAACATCTACTGACACGCTGCCAAGATAATGTGTACCTCTAGGGAAGCCCATCGCTGCTATAGCATCTGTCACCAGAACAATACCTTTACAAAACAGAACAGATAAGAATTTATGCACTCGTACAAATATATTATTTATACATTTTTTTTTTTTTTTTTTTTTTTTTTTTTTTGGGGGGGGGGGGGTTAGGGTTAGGGTTAGGGTTATTTAGACAGGTCGATGATAAAACCTTGCATATGAAAACTGAAACAATATAACAACTAAATTACCATTTGGATGGGCTCTGTATGCTATTCTCAGTGCAGCTGGATTAGTGTGTATGCCATCGGCTATCATACCATAGAACACTGTGGTACCTTTTGGACACTCATCACTCGTCAGTAGTCCCACTAGTCCTGGGTCTCGATGGTGAAACTGGTGAAGAAAAACATGAAAATAATCCATTGAGATTTTGTCCTGTGTTGATACAAAATGAGTCAACCCACTTTCCTTCAGAGTTTTCTCAAGTTATAGTTAAAGGTAGTGGCACTATTGGTTATTACTCAAATGAATGTTTAGTATGAAAACTCAATTGGTAACAAGTAATGGAGAGCTGTTGGTAGTTTAAAATATTGTGAGAAACATAGTTTTCGAGAAAGAAGTAATTTTTCACGCATAGGATTTCGAGACTTCAGATTTTGAATTTGATGTCTTGAAATCAAGCATCTGAAAGCACAAAATTCAGGTGACAAGGATGTTTTTTCTTCCATTATTATCTTGCAACTTCGACGACCAATTGAGTTCAAATTTTCAGTTTTTTTTTTTTTATGCATATGTTGAGATACACCAAGTGTGAAGAGGTCTTTGACAACTACCAATAGTGTCCAGTGTCTTTAAGTGATTGAGTATCCTTATGAATGATCGTCACTGTATATATACTTTGAGCAAGTGTTTGATTCAGTCTGGCAGGAAGGATAGTGGGAAGCTAAGAGACAGCCTCACTGCCATGGATAGTGTGAGTGTATATTGAATTTTACGATTCACCACTAACCCCTGGAAGGAAAGGGTTGAAAAACAATGTTGATTGGCTAACCATGCAGTCACTGCTTTTCACACATGCATGTTAAAAACTTTTGAGCGCTTGTGGGGCATGTTTTTTTTACGTGGTCACCCTAAACGGCATACAGTTCGACATGTCACAATATCAAAGCTGTTCTATGACTTGGTACCTCTTTTGAGTGCTCTGCATACATCTCTAACACAGAATAAATCAACCACAGGACTAATTGAAACATCCATCTCATTGGGATATTTCAAGGTCACACTTCCAGGGGTTAAGATCACGCAAGGCATGTTAAAAAGGGGCGAGGCGAGATCAGCTACTCAAACAAACATTTATCCCTTTTGCAAGAACTCTACAAAAAATCTTAAATTGCAGTGAGGATAAACAGAGAACTAACTGACTAGGTTCAAACTGCTGTTGGAGTAATAGTCCTCAACTCTTCAACATATACTTGTAGTTGTAGACGTAGTCATGCTCTTTGCAACTCACAACACCCACATTGCTTCAAGCTTGGCTTGCAATGAATAGAATTATTTTTGTTGTACTTACTGGCAGCATTGCGTTAAAGAGATGAGTGATATATGTAGCTCCATGCCTCACAGCATCTTCTGCCATTGTTAGATTAGCAACAGTATGTCCTAAATGTATAAACAAATCAAAAGCTAAAATATCAGTTTTCAAGTAAACAAATCTATCTACATGTAGGTTTACAAATTGAACTTGGCCCAACTTGAAGGCACTGCTTATGGAAAGCAATTAAAATCGCTTATGTTAGCAGAAAAAATCTGTGCTAAATGCGAAAGTTAACAAAGTGTGAGCTTAAAGGAGTGCACTTGTGGGTCTTAAACCCAAGGGAACAACTTTTAATCTTTTAAAAAGGGAATAATATAACACTAGCAAGACCCCACAGACCGAATCTGTAAGGCACTACAATTGAGCACAAGCTAACCTCTTGTTACTAAACATTCTTCCATTAACCAGCTCGGAGAATGATGACTGTAATTCCAGAATTTCATTGCATGCAGAGCCTTGAATTTGGGCCTACATGTAGATGTCTTAAAAATCTTTCATTCTGTTGTTATGTCGCTTGTTAGTTAGGGATAGGACAATAGGAGGAGTCCATCTTTTCTACAGTTTGTGGGCCACTGAAAAAAAGAAAGAGGTAAGGTAAGCGCATAACTAAACATACATGATCAATCAATCTATGATTGCAGATACTGTCCAGCAACATTCCTTACCGAGTGAGACGACAACTCCTTTATTTGAAAGCTTGGATATGACTTTCGATATTTGGCAAGACTCTGGTGCCAGTGTCACAATAGAAACATTGTCTAGTGAGTGATAGACATCTTCAATCTGCTCAAAGCTGTTCAGATTGGTACAGTCTTTAATCAGATCAACAGGATGGGCGCCATTCTTTTCTTTGCTGATAAAGGGTCCTTCTAAATGAATTCCTAAATAAAAATATAGTATAACAAAAAGACGAATTAATAAGGACAACATTTTGCATGATTTTATCTTGTTCTCAAATGGTTCAAAAGTTTGTGGTTTTTCCTCGAAACAACCCTTTTATGCAATCCAAGGTCAATGATTGCACGCCTGTTTAACAATATCTCCCTCCCATGCACACTGATGCATGTTGATGGAAAACAGCATGGCTGACATCCAAATATTCAGCAGGCTTCGGGGAAGTTTGTTGATGCTTGTCTGACTCAGGCAGCCAATTTTCCGCATGGTAGTTTTTTCATGCAAATCGGTTGATATCTTTGGCCACAACATGCAAATGGAATAAGAAATGTGAAAGTTCAGATAGGGCACAAATGCATGAAGTAGAAAATTCAAGGCTTTGTAAGCCAGAGGAGAAGGGCTTCAAGGAATAGATGGGGGCACAGATGAGATTTTATTCTGCATCTTGCAAAACAACAGTTCTGAGGCAAATCCTACATACGTACGTAAGAACACAAAAGACCATTCAGCATTACATCTTTACACATGAGTTCATTTGAGAAAGGACCCCCTGAAAGAAACTAGCTCACAGGCCTATCCTGTGCATGGGACACATTTCCATCATTTCATCATCGTTTTACCTCTAAAATGATGGTGAGGTGAAATTAACAGCATACGCAATGTAGTTAATTCTAAAGCTTGACAATTTTTTTTCAAGGGGAAGATAACTTTACTTTAATGAGAGCCTTTGAATTCTTACCTAGGATACCTGCTCCTTTCCGACTTCCACGTGTCCTCTTTATCTGGGGGAGGATCTACAAGTAAATAAGATGGAAACATTAAAAAAATCAGTCATCTGTACCAACTTGCCTTTGCCAAAAAGATATGATAAGATCAGTAGGGTGGAATAGACTTTTGTTTGAGCTTCATTAGACTTTACACTTTCTCATTTCCATAGAGGAGTTCATATGGTGCTGCAACTTGTTTCTGGAATTCATACACAACGCAGAAATCCACACTTTGGCGAGGGAAAACTGGGTCAAACAACATATAGATTATTCTAAAAACTAAAATAATAAAAACATCTAGGGCCTATTAAATTATTCTTGTTATTCTTACCTTTTTGTACATCGATGGAGAGGATGTGATTATAGTAGGGCAATATGATGTCACTCCATGTGCAAGTAGTTTTTTAGATACTGTAGCGAGGCCTTTGGCAAGAGATTCTGGATTTGAGGAAAAATCAACACCAAAGGCTCCTAGAAAAGAATAACAATAAAAGGGACAATTCTACAGGTTAATTATCATATAAAACTGTATAACTGTATAATATGCGAAAGGTTAGGAAAATCACATAAGGGACTCAAGTATTTGTTAACCCCCTCCTTTTTAGACTACACAGGTTTGAAAATGGAAAAAAATAAGGTTTATTGAAAGTTATTACACATTTGTTACTTCTTTTTTAGTTTAGCCAACAATGTTACTTTAATTTTAACGTTTATGTATTAGTTTAAACTTACCATTGATCTGAGTATCAATAAAACCTGGGGATATGATGCAGTCTTTACAATCCACTTGAAAGTCTGCATGTCCTTTCTCAATGAAAAAGAGCCACTCTGGGTTGAGGATCTTTCCATCTCGGACCCAGAGGTCTTCCCTGATGATGGCATGCTGATAAAGAATGCGGCAATTTCTGAATTGAGTGATAGGTGACTTCACTCTAGAGGACATAGTTTTAGACATCGATGTTAGACCATCATTAGGAGTAGGTAAGGTGATGTTACTTTTAAGGCGACGCCCTGCAAAATACAACAAATTTTAAACTTCGGTAATAAGCTGCAAACGATAAAATATGAAAGCTAATGTTGAAAATTTCAATATCCGACTGCCACTTTGTACTATAAAGGGGTTCTTGAAAAGATTTTCAAAGGACATTGGACTTCACTTCCCCTTTTTTAATATTCCTCATTGAAGAGTTTTAATCATGAAGCAGAAAATCTCACGCACAATGCCCAGAGGAACTAAAAATTTGAAGTGGCATTGTCAAGAGTAGCAGTGTCAAGACTGCTGTCGACCTGGTTACAGCTCATGGTCATGGTCCAAAGGTTTGTTAGTCCGAAGGTTTGTTTGTCCGAAGGTTCGTTAGCCCGAAGGTTCAATAGTCCGAATGTTCGATAGTCCAAAGGTTTGATAGTACGAATTGACAATAAGGTCCATCCAATAGTCCGAATTGAAAATAAGGTTCAATCGTCAATTCAGACTATCAGACCTTATTGTCGATTCGGACTACCGAACCTTCGGACCAGTGAACCTTCGGATCAATGAAGCTCCGGACTAATGAACCTTCAGACTATCGCATCAAATGCTCGGATTAACAAACCCTATTTCATTTTCGGATTAATGAACCCCCTGTTATTGGAAATTTGTGCGTTCGGACTATCGAACCATCGGACTATTGAACCTTCGGACTAACAGACCTTCAGGCTATCTGTTGGACACCGTCGACCTGATAGTAACTGTTCCTATCATTCTGTCAACCTTACAGAATTAAACATAGCGACACTGTAGTTAGATATGTAATTTTTGCTTTTGATAGGCTTTTAGTACAAGTTACATGTAAGATCCTGTCGCTTCAATTTATCTACAAAGCTGCAAACATTTTAGATGTGTTTCATAACCCTTCCACTGCAACCATCGGGAGGCTGGAGGGTTACCATGGTTACGATATCAAAAGCAAAGTCATGACAGACATGACATTGACAAAGTGGTTAGTGTATGAAACTGTCCGACAGTGACAGTGACACCGACCAATAATACAAGGAACAGATCCTTGCTTGCTTTAGTTTTGTTTATTGCAGCAGAAGATTGGGAAGATATGGGGGTTATTTAAATAAGGCCGAGGCCTAAACTACCTGACACTGTGACAGTAACTGCCCGCCAGGCTACATACTGACTGTTTTTTTAAAGGAACACGTTGCCTTAGATCGGACGAGTTGGTCTATAAAAAGCGTTTGTAACCGTTTGTTATAAAATGCATATGGTTGGAAAGACCTTTTAAAAGTAGTAGAATACAATGATTCACACAAATTTGCCTCGAAATTACGTGGTTTTCCTTTTCCTTTGTGAACTAACACGGTCGGCCATTTATGGGAGTCAAACAGTTGACTCCCATTATAAATGGCCGACTGGGTTAGTCGATGAGGTAAAAAAAACGTGCAATTTCGAGGCATGCTTGTGTGGATCAATGTTTTCTACTCACAACAGTCTTACAACATTTTTCTAAACTCTACCCATAATAATATGGGTGCATATGGGCCATATGCATTTTATAACATCAAACGGTTACAGACGCTTTTCGAAGACCAACTCGACCGATCCAAGGCAACGTGTTTTCTTTAAAGTGAGTAGTCTGTGCAGTAAATGGTACTAATACTATGCATCCATTTCAATGGAGGTGTGTCCTTCCTGTACAGTCGGTGCACTGCAATCTGCATGCACTGCACGAGCCGTCGTCTGCTGCCTACTTTAATATTAAAAAGTTTAATTACGACAAAAACATCAATAACTTTCACACTCACAATTACCAACAATAACAATGAATGTCAGAGGTAGGCCTATGTTAACTTTATTTAAGAAAATACAGGTTAACTCTTACTTTTCCTCCAACAAGTTGATGATCAACCCAAAATAAAATCAATTTATTTACATTGAAACACAGGAAGCGGCCATCTTTTGGAAAGTGCGCCCCCTTTTGACGTCATCAGTCCAAGGAAGGGCGCCTTTAAAAAAAACTACCTTTTACAAAATCGTCTGCCCCATGTACTGTGTGCACGTGACCTCAAAATTATTCAATCCGGCACCCAGACGTATCTTAAGCATAATGCGCGATATTAAACAAGGGGATCATACTTGTAAAAGTGCACGATTTCCAAATATGTTCTATTTTTAACTTATCGTCTGCGCATTTTCCTGTCCATTGTTTTAAAAAGTAAAGAGATGCTGAAACTGAAAGTAACTTTGTGTTCACTAAAAATGTTCAAGTTGTCTTGAACTCTGCTTCACTGCAAGCTTCGGCAGCCTACGTATATAGGCGTTTCTTCTAACCCAGGTAAACTTTTACTACAATTCAGTAAACTTTTATTAGGCCTACAAACTTATTTTCAAAACAAACATTAACAAAACATTCTGTTGCGGCACGTCTAGGCCAGGCCATGTGCGGACCGGCGCCCGCAGCGTTGTCACTGGGCATTGTTGTGTCACTTTTTTTTTCTTCTTTTTTTTTTACTCCACTGACTGCCTAGTGTAAATGTAGGAAATTAAATGTGGACAGGGGAAAGGGGTGGGTGATTGTGACAACACAGTTTGTACCATAGTTTTTACTAATAAATAAAAGGCCTTTGTTAGAAAACCAAAATAGTCGGCTTCACAAACAGACAGAGAATTAACTCAACTCAGCACTGCTCCCACTGCTCAACTCAACTCAACTGCAGTGCAACACTAAATTGAACACAACAAGTTTAACTAACTAAGTTATTTTATAGAACATGATAAAAGTGGACCTCAACTTCATTCAATTTAACACACTACAAAGGTTTGAAAAGTAGTCCAGATTTATTGTTGCAGAGTGTTCTTTGAAATGTTATGTTTTTTATTCTTTTTTGAAGGGGGGGGGCTGTTGCTTACTTGCTGTCTGTATCGTAGGAGGTCCTGTTGTCAAGGTGTCCCTAAAATCGTGGCAAAACTTTTACCTCTCTGTGCGCGATGTAAATAGTCCCTAGATAACAACATTTTGGTTTTATTTGCCAAGCAAAGAGTGCTTGAACAAAACTTTAGAAATATGTAAAGGCTCCACTCACACTGGTTATTGGTTATTTGCACTTGTAAATGCAAAATCTTTGGTATTTTAGGCATTTCTACGAGGTACAAAAACATGTCATAATGTTGAGGCCATATATCATAGGAGGTCCTGTTATCGAGGTGTCCCTAAAATCGTGGCAAATCTTTTACCTCTCTGTGCGCGATGTAAACAGTCCCCAGATACAAATTATGTGGTTTTATTTGCCAAGCAAAGAGTCTCCGCTCCCTTGACCAAAACTTAGAAACAGATAATGCTCCACTGGATATTTGCACTTGTAAATGCAAAAAGTTTGGTATTTTAGGCATTTCTACAGATACAAAAATATGTCATAATGTTGAGGCCATAAAAAATATTTGCACACTGAAAAAGTTTCATCAAACACTATTTCAATTCACAATTCATGATGATCAAATCATGTGACTGAATATTTTGCTGAGCATTCTGGGAAAAAAATACAGAGGCTTAAAGAAGCCATGTGCCTTATATCATTTTCTAATATTTTTGGAGATTTTTTTTTTTAACCCTCCGATCAATATTATCAGCTTGTTGATTCAATTATCACTGTTTATTTATACGCTTTATTATAAATTTTAAGAGAAAAAAAAACGGGAAAAAATAAGTAAAAATCAGATTTGAAAGCCAATGATTATTCACACTTTTTATTAAATTATTTATTTTTGTTATTTTTTGCAAATTACCATGGTAATTTTAAAATTTCATTAAAAAAGATTTTGTATAAAACGAAGACAACTGCTGGCTATAGAGTCATACACAGAGTCTCAAAGAACACTTGTAGTCACTGTAGATGTTTCTTCCATGTATGGCTTCACCGGGAAACCATGCTTTCTTGTTTGCCGTGAAAACAGGAAAAATTCAAAACAAATGGGGCCATTTGAAGTCATCGAAGATCGGTGTGTAGTGTGAACATTTCAATGTCCATCAAGTTTTAATATATGTTTGCAT
Source organism: Asterias amurensis (assembly GCF_032118995.1). Lineage (NCBI taxonomy): Eukaryota > Metazoa > Echinodermata > Asteroidea > Forcipulatida > Asteriidae > Asterias > Asterias amurensis. The sequence continues at coordinate 13,329,808 of NC_092651.1, forward strand.
ACTTCATATTAACAAAAGAAGGTACTTAGGGCATCGGTTGATATAAGGCATCATTATTTTTTTCCCAATTCAAAGAAAAAGGCATAATAGCGTGAAAACTGGTAAGGGGAGGATACAAAAAATTGCCCACCGAAAAAGTTTCATCAAACACTATTTCAATTCACAATTCATGATGATCAAATCATGTGACTGAACATTCTGCTAAGCATTCTGGAAAAAAAATACAGAGGCTTAAAGAAGCCATGTGCCTTATTTATGTTATTTTCTAATATTTTTTGAGATGTTTTTTTTAACGCTCATATCGATATTATTATAAATATTACAATTTAAACATCGGCTTGGTGACAGACTCAATTATCACCTTTATTTAGACGCTTTATTATAAATATTAAGGGGAAAAAATAAGTAAAAATCAGATTTGAAAGCCAATGATTATTCACACTTTTTATTAAATTATTTATTTTTGTTATTTTTTTGCAAATTACCATGGTAATTTTTAAAATGTCATAAAAAAATATTTTTAATAAAATGAAGACAACTGCTGGCTATAGAGTCATACACAGAGTCTCACAGAACACTTGTAGTCACTGCAGATGTTTCTTCCACGTATGGCTTCACCGGGAAACCATCTTTCTCGTTTACCTTGAAAACAGGAAAAACTCAAAACAAATGGGACCAGTTGAAGTCATCGAAGATCAGTGTGTGGTGTGAAAATTTCAATATCCATCAAAGTTTAATTTATGATTGCACACTTCATATAAACAAATGAAGATAACTAGGGCATTTTTTGACATATATGGCTTCATTATTTTGTTTCCCAATTCAAAGAAAAAGGCATAATACCGTGAAAACTGGTAAGAGGAGGATATATATATATTGTGTATTGTTTTTACAACCTTTTAAAGGATTTTATAATTTACTTTTGCTGTTACTTTTTAGATACAGGGACTAACCTGATAATGGATTTACATTTTCTAGCTCAGTCTCAAAACTTTTAGCACGGTGAGGAGCTCTTTATTTAGTCTTAATTTGTGTAGGGTCTACTTTCATGACTTTATTTATTTTAATTTTAATCACAGTCCCACCCTAGTAATAGTAGTAATAGTATTTTTTAAACATTAATTTAATATCATCCATATCAACTAACTGCCTACAGAAAAAATGATCAACATAATAAGAGAACAGATGGAAAATTCAGCTCAACAAAGTGATCAGCTACAATTGATGGAGGCCTCGTTATGCTACTTGGACAAAACTAAACAACTTGAGTATTTGAAAAGAGAGTGCATCAATCACAACAATACCGAAGAGGTCAGTGTTTTATTTCCACTACATATCCCAACCTGAGCTGTGGCGCTATTTTTCAAACCCAACACACAGGCCTGCATGACAAGTAAATTAAAGCTTCATAGTCTACTTTCCTTTCCGTCTCATTAATTTTTACTGCAGATAACTTTTACAACACAAGTCTTGAAAGTAAAGCTTTACATAGAAAACACCTTTTAAAAACCTTTTTTGATATTAAAATTTTGGAATGATGATTAGAATAGATACGGCAATAAAGGCTGAGCTAGCGTTTATATTTTCATAGTGTTTCCATTAAAAGAGGTTCTGCTCTTTTAACCTGATGTTTGCACTGTGCTGTGAGCCATAGCACTTAGTGCACTCTCTTGATAAACGACTTTTTGCAAATTTGATCAGGCAAGGATCGGTTAATCTTAACCATCCTTTATTTTTCTTTCAGAGTGTCTACCCTTTCACCATTGAAGTTAATGTGTCAGTGATCACTGAAATGGACCGTTAGTATCTTGGTTTTTTGCTTGTTTTAACTTTGTAGGTATATTTACTGGGAGAAAACGCACAAACACAATCAATTTAATCCAACTATCTGATGAAAGAATTTAATTTGTGCTTTACAAATGCATTTAGTTGTTTCTTCATTTTGTATATTATATTTTAATCTTCTTTTTAGCAACACTTGGAAACATAGTGTTACATCAACCACAACAAGCAAGAACAATTTTTCAAGAGGTAAAAATTGTACTTTTCAGTACCTTATTTATTTCTTCATTTTTTTTTCTTCTTTTTTATACCTCTTCTCAAAAACATAATTTTAATTGTAATTCTGACAGCATGACACATAATTTATTAACTGTTTTTAGCTTCTGAATATTCAGTACATTTCTGTACTTAACAGTCTGATTGGCTAAGTGAGCATGGTTGAGTTAACAAGTCTTTCTAAAGGACTGCCTTGTTTGAGCTTCATGCATGTGATTGAACTAGGCCATTGATTTCCTGTTTTGGGGTGTTTTTTAAAGAAGTAATTTCTGAATACTGTTATTTTCTAATACATTATGAGGACACACAAAAGGCTGTTAAATGTAGAATTTTGTTTTCTTTGCGAAGTTTAAACTGAATATTCGGAGAACGTGATAAATAGGGCCCAATTTCATAAAGCTAAGCTATGCTAAGTACAACAATTCAAACTGAAAGTAATTTTGGCCAGTAACTTGTTTCTACTAAGCAATACTATTTTGTTCGTAGCAAGCTTTCATAAATACAGCTTTTGAAGAAGTTGCTATTAATTGACCTCAACCTTGGTGCAATTCAGTTAAAACATTTTTTATAGGTTAATTCTTGTTTAAGAATGTATGTTTCATATGCATTCCAACACAATAAGAAGCAATACATTCTCTAAAATTAGGTACTTTTTTCTCTGATGCAGCTATGTTATATCAGCTTAAAGTGCTTAAAAGTACTTCCGGCTGAAGTATCTTGCAACCAAATTCTTGTCAACTTGCTGATATTAGATCTACCACAGCTGTCAAGGTAAGACACTAAAAGCTTCTACCCTCTTTTGTTTTATTTCTATAATATTCAAAAAAAAAATTGTAATTCTAGTTTTCAGCCAAACCTATCCTCCATGGGATCACCTCTGGCATTTATATAATATGTTATTAAAACAAATAGAAAGTTAAGAATACTCTCTTCACAATAATGGGGAATTTATACCAAATGTATGAAGACCCCCTCCCTCAACATTAAGTTAACACTTCATGTTGTATTAAAGGCAGTTGGACACTATTGGTAATTACTCAAAATAATTGTATCATAAACCTTACTTGATTACGAGGTTGATAGTATAAAACATTCTGAGAAACGGCTCCCTCTGAAGTAATGTAACTTTTGAGAAAGAAGTAATTTTCCATGACATTAATTTCAGGACCTCAGATTTAGAATTTGAGGCCTCGAAATCAAGCATCTGAAAGCACCCAACTTTGTGTGACAAGGTGTTTTTTTCTTTCATTATTATCTCGCAACTTCGACGACCGTTTGAGCTCAATTTTCACAGGTTTGTTATTTTATGCATATGTTGAGATACACCAAGTGAGAAGACTGATCTTTGACATTTACCAATAGTGTCCAGTGTCTTTTAAGTCGGTGCAATTGTATTTAATATTGTTTATGTTTTAAATAATACAACATCTTAAATGCATTACCAACAGCTACCAGCTTTGCACGTCAGAATTACTCAGTTGCAAGTTTGAGCCCCGCTTCTACAAATTTACTGGAACAGTGTGCTCAATTTCATCTCCTACAACGTACTCGTAAGTTAATTCAAACTTTGCAATAATCCTTCTACACAGCACTTCATTGGTATAGTAGTTAACACTATATTTTTCTTATAATTTAAAATTTGTTGTTGGACAATTTTAATAAATAAAAAATATCATAACTTGGAGACACACTAAATTTGTGTCTGATTGTTTACATTTATGTCTTATGAGCTGTTTCTATGTTTGGTTGTCTGTACATGTTTTGATAAAAGACTCGGCACTTGGTAGGTTGTTCTCCTGAAACTTCCTCGGGGGAACTTGACAAGGAGGTGTTGTATAATAAACTGTAAATTGTTCACTGGTTACATTATGGCTATCCTTGAAATTGTGATGATATTTGGAGTCTAAGGCAGACTGTGTGGTATATTTTTTGATAATTTGGTTCTTGATAAATAAAAAAATGTTGATAACTTGTAGAGGAAATGCATGAAATTGGTCATTATGTATAGGATAATGCCCAAGGTGCGCGTCATTCGTGGGTAAGAATGGCCCAAGGGCGAAGCCCGAGGGCCATTCGTACCCACGAATGGCGCGTTCACCGAGGGCATTATGCAACTTAACCCACACCTGTGACGTCATGCTATTGTTACAATCGCTCCATTATTTCGCACGAATGGCGCGATATTGTTTAATTTTTAAGTCAATTGTTTGTATGTATTACGTAAGCTTGTTCACTCCAGTGAACACCACTGGTGGTGTGTGAACAATGGACGAAGACCAACATTTAGGAAATATGCTCGTTCCTTCGATAGTGGCATCATAGATCGGGAGCGAAAGTGGCAGCAGATAAGTGATTTTGTTTCTTGACTTTAAGTAAATTTATACAAGTTAGTGATAGAAACAGATTATCAGATGATGTTGTAGCCGACTTTCTCGGTCTACAAAAAAACCAAAAGGTGAAGATAAAAGAAGTGACCTACCCGCGTACAAGCCTGTAGTTTCAGATTTGTTTTTAATAAACAAATTTAAGCTACCTTTATGATCAACAATTTCAGTTGAATTCCTGTTATTGAAATTGAAAAAAGTATCTTTGCAATCTTAAATTTTAGGTACTTTACTTTGAATTAATAAAAACAAAAAACAAAAATACTGGTTAAAATGAAATTGATTTATCTGACTTTAAGACCTGCTTAAATTACTGTTGTAGTTCTATCTCAGCTAAATAATAATTTTATAATGTAGCTGTTCACTTGTGGAAAGTGTTAACGATCATTTTGCAATACATGTGTAGCTCTATTAACCTGTGTTAAAAACCATTAAAAACAAAATAATATATGGTCCATGGCGTCATTGACTTCAACCCTAACTCTTTTATGCACAATGGGTGAATAGATGTAACCATCGCGCCATTCGTGCAAAATAATGGAGCGATTTAACAATAGCATGACGTCACAGGTGTGGGTTAATACCTTTTCTTGACCATTGTGGTTTAGGTGCTAAAACACACTTCTAATATTATGCTGTTAATGTCATATGCTGTTAAAGTGTTGGTCATATTGGGTGGTGTGAGTATCCACACTTGGAGGTTTAATCATGCTGGTAACACTGCTGTTTGAAGACATAGTCTCCCTAAACAAAGCCTGCAGCTTGTCTTTGCACCATTTCCAACGCTGACATTTGGTTTGCTTTGTGCGGTTCCAAGCCGTTGAAGATGGGGTTAAACTTGGGTGGCAAACATGATGGGTCAACAAAGATCTGAACAGGTTTGATTGTGACTTTCCTCGCTCCTGGTTTTTTTTTTTATAGGAGGTGTGCAAAATATAGATGTCCTGAGGCTAAATGCTTTGGTGCAGCAGATAATTTCTACATCAGATGTCACATTGAGGGGGCTAAAGAACGCCAAACTGTTAGGTAAATGCAATTGCTCTACACTGAAGTTCATTGTTGAGCTACCAAATATATATAAATTTGCAAAAAGTTGTCTTTGTACGTTGTTGTTCTCACCTAATATCTGCATATATGGATCTTTTCATAAATGAAGTAAACACAAAAAAATTCAAAGAAAATATTTATTTCAGATATATCAGCCAGATGGAAAAGGTTGGATGAGGACTTTGAGAATTTACAGTTGGAAGACCAATTGAACATTTTGTTGCAAATGTACAGTTAGTTACTCAGGAATTTGCCTTAAACTTTTTGCGTTAAATAAATTCTGGTAATCTTGGAACATCTTTGATATACGCCTAAGCACTCCATTTACAACTCCACCGTTATTTTCCGATTCTTGTTTATTACTCTGATTTTTCCAGTTGTATGCGCTTTATACAATGTTTTTGGCGGAGCACAATGTGAGCTGGAGCATTGTTTTTTAAAATATATTGTTCTGTTTATCCTCCTTTTAAGGCAAGACTTTAACTGCGTGTACTGTGGCAACATCTTAAAGGAGGATGTGAATTGCAGAGTCTTAGGAGGTGTGTATGAGTCGATCAGCTATTTTTAAAGTTCTAAGCTAATGTACGAGGACAGGGTTCAACCTTAACACTAGCCTGGCTTGCATTGTCAGGTTACAACCGCTGTGTGGTAGTAAACAGCACTTCTCAACTTGCACTGCTGGCTACTAAAAACTGTGAAAAATGTTTGTTTTAAATTTTCAAGTTTGTTCGTGTTCAGATGTGAATATATTTTATGTGTTACTTTATTTGTTAGTGTGTGAACGTCATTATGACCATTGACTGGTAGTTACCATACATTGGTGTCAATACAGTTTGGGCTACTAAAATATGATGGGGTGAGTAAAATGCACAGTTCTAGCCTGTTGAGCTACTGTACAACAAAATTAAAGTGCAAGCCCTGGAGGAGGTATCTTTTAATACAAAATCCAACCTCCAAATTAAATTTACCCAGATAATTGTTTTACTCATCTAAACAAACATGTGTAGTTGATTTGGGTTATTCTGTTTTCATTTTAGAGAAGCAGATATTACAGATTGTTGAAGGGAATGTCTCTCCACGTAATGATGTAGATGCAAACTTGGGCAGGTACAGCCAAGCTGTTACTGTTGTTTTGAGAGGTAGGATTCTTAAAATGTACAAAGACACCCAACTGCAATAATGACATATCTCTATGCTGCCAGTGTTGCTTCTATAAAAATGTGTATAAGTGCTGCCTAAAAATGTATATCCTCCATTGATTAAAACGTAGCCCTAAAGAAAGCCCCAAGCAAGCAGCAAATAAAGATCATTCCAATAATTGCCTGTACTTTCCTTTCAGTTAAGATGCTCATTCCTGCATTTGTTGTAGAATAGGCCGCTTTCAGCATTTACCAAATGAAAATTGTTCATGCATCATGTGTATGTGTGGGTGGATGGGGGAGCAGTGCATACTGCACTGTGAAGATTCATCCATAAACACTTCATCACAAAACATTCACCCTACTAACCATTAATGCAAACTGATTACTGCACATGAATCATCTGCGTAAAATGGAAAGCAAACATACATTTTGATGGCTCTGTTTGCTTTTGACGGTTTAAAATGTTTAATTTGATTCCCCATGGTCAAATTTTTCATAGTGTACACTGTCTGTGTGCTTAAAGTTGGGCAGGTTGGTACACTGGCTGTGTGCTGTAAGTTGCTTCTACTGTCGATTAGTGACTATAAGTGCTGCCTAAAAATGGTTATCCTCCATTGATTAAAACATAGCCCCAAAGAAAGCCCCAAGCAGCAAATAAAGATCGTACCAATATTTGCCTGTACTTTCCTTTCAGTGAAAATGCCCATTCCTGCATTTTTTGTAGATTAGGCCGCTTTTAACATTTATGGAATGAAAATGTTCATGCATCATGTGTATGTGTGGGTGGATGGGGGAGCAGTGCATACTGCACTGTGAAAGTTCATCCATAAACACTTCATCACAAAACATTCACCCTACTAACCATTAATGCAAACTGATTACTGGACATGAATCATCTGCGTAAAATGGAAAGCAAACATACATTTTGATGCCTCAGGTTGCTTTTGATGGTTTGAAAGGTTTTAATTTGATTCCCCTAAGTCAAATTGTTCATAGTGTACACTTGTCTGTGCGCTTAAAGTTGGCCTGCCTGTCAGAATTCCCAAGGTTGTAAATCACAGATTCCAGAGACACCTTGTAGATTATTTATCTGACTTGTATTTACTTGCACTATGTACCAAGAATTATTTCCTCATCTCTGATACTTGTCACTTTCTAATTATCTAGATGAGTTTTTCAATATCCAGCTTGGTGGCTACTACTGTGTGATTGGAATCCCAGTCAAGGAATTAGCTGCAAATGCAGCTGTCTCTGTCGTGATTGAGGTGATGTATTTTTCTTAATTTGTCAACCAATTTAAGAACAGCATTCTTCAACTTTAAAATTTAAGTAAAACTCATAAGGTGTGTTGTACAGTAATGCTAAGGTGATGATATGACATTCTATGAAACATTTTGAAATAGATTAGTGATTTTGGAATATTGAGGTGATTGACAAAGAAAAAGAAAACTACAAGGATATTGATTTTGGATTGTACAATGCAGCACCCAACTGACACGTCATTCCAAATATTGCTGATCATAGGTATTCTGAATTGATTTTAGTTTCACTGAAATGTCAACCTATTTTTTGCCTACATGTAAAACAAGCAAATACCCAGGGAACCCATTTGCAGTCACCAGATGGGATTAAAGGCCCTCCATGAATATCTGCTTAAGCCATTGCCAATTTGTGTTTTAATCTTCAAATGTACAAACTTTAGTTTCTACTGGAAAATTCACTATCAAATTAATTCAATCATATTTTTGTTTTGTTTGATTTCAGGCAAACAATGTCATTAAGGTAAGTTATTTCTGCTTTAGTTGATTTAGATCAGTTTCAGAAGTGGGGTATGGGTGATTACCCTTTGGGACTTATTTGATGCACTGTGATGTTTGGCAGTGCTTATTTAAAACAAAATATGTGTTTGTTTTATGGTTTGTTTCACCTATTCTTCCTTTGGCTGGTATTGGTTGGTCAAGAGTTTATTCTTTTTCCCAAATTTTTCAGATAATTATATTTACTCTACATGCATGCTCTACAGTGGAATAGTCAAACTTCAGTTTCCTCAATTCTATCTCAAAACGACGATATAGATGCAGGGCTAATCAGTTTTCATACAATTTTTGTCTATCAATATCAAATGATCTGTACTCATGTTCTCGTCTCAGAGAACTTAGAATCCTAGACATTCCTTAGTAATTTAAATATCTTCCTTATAGGTTCACCTTGGGATTCAAAGAGAGATACCAAGTCATCTTCCAGAAACATTGAGTCAGCTTCTAAAAAGTAAGAAAACCTTTACTTATATTTTAAGTTCAAGTTTCAAAAAGTATCAGGTACAAAGGTTTCAAAATCTGTTTAAATACACATTTTAAGATATGAATTTAAAGTTCAAATTTAAAGTTAATAAAATTCAAATTTGTTGTTCTTTTTTTTTCAAATGTACATTATCACAAGTAAACACTGTAAAACAACAACTCATATTGGTCACCATGAAATACTATTCAGATCTTATTAAATTGGAGGACCTAGTTTCCATTTTTGACGGAGGAAATCTCAACTATTGTTTTTATTTCGGAAGATCCACACACACAACTTAATTTGTTTTCAACATCTTAACCTTCCTAACAGCAGTAATTTATTATTCCACAGTTTTGTTTTAAGCCAAAACCCTAATTCTGTCCCTTAATGAATATTCAAAGAGACTTGCTTTTAGATGCAATTTATTTTCTGTCATCTTCTTCAGTGTTGTCTCAGCAATTGCAGCATTGCAGTTTCCCACGTTTAATTAGATAACTCATGTATTTGCCATGCAGCATTTTTCAGACTTAAGTGCATATAATGAGAACACTTAATGATTAATCATTGAAAGTGCAAATGGAATGAACTTTTGTAATGTCCCTTTTTATAGTGAAACTTTGGGTCCCCTATCCTATGCCATATTGATGAATCTTTTGTTTTAGGAAATCTGTTTTGCTGGAAACACATTATTTCTGATGTAGTTATATGAGGTAAATAACATTATGACCTTGTGATGAGTTGTACACAAATTATAAAGCTTTCTTTAAGGTTTTTTGTGTGTGTCCATAGTGGGGTAGAAATGGGAAATATTTTGGGGCAATTGTGCCTTTGATGGTGCAAGCATTGAACGTTGCACACCACACAACAAGAGATGCCAATATAATAATATTTGGCCATATGGTCAAATTACAGATTGAATTTAATCAAAAATGTAAAATACCAAGCAACCAAGTTTTTCCAAAATTGCTGCCATTGCTTGTTATACTACCATTATTTTTTCACTAAGGACAATTTAATCTGCGGGTGGCGGTGTAACCCCAAAACTTTCTCATTACACTCTCTGACTGTGTGCCAAATTTCTGATGACAGGGAAACACCCTCAAAACAAAAGTTGAGATTGTTATAGTCTAAATTATGATAAATTGCACCCCCACCGTTTAAAAAAAAAAATCTTCATTTTCTTCAAATGAAATCTTAGTCCTTTTTTCTTCTCAATTGTGCAGGTCAAGCAGTATCTCCCTGGGGCTTCAGCACAAGTCTTGCGTTCCAATTTGGCAGTGACATTTCACCACCAGGCACTTACCACAGACTTAAACTGTGCATGCTCCTCAGTCTTATTGATGCTGCCTCCTGTACATCTGATGAACATGTAATTCACTTTTATTTTCTTTCATGCATTGTTAGAGATCTACGGGTATAGGATGAAATGCATTTCAAATCTATCCATCTTTGTCTATTGTTGTTTCGCCATGTCCTTCCCTCTCAACCCAACCCTCCTTTTCTCACAAAATTTGCCACTCTGAGTCTATTTCAGCTGAGTCTAAGTACAAGCAAGTAAACGTCACCTGTTTTGGAAATCAGGAAAGTCATGTAATCAGAAACTCTTATGGTGTATAGTAAGATCAAAAGCTAGTAAGGATAATCAAACCTTGTGCTTCACTACACCTGCCTCTGCAATGTTTCTTACCCTTAAACTCTTATTTAACCAAGGGTTTCTTTTATTTTTCATTCAATTCCTGAATTCAATTCGAAAGGCTATTAGTCTGCCATAGTCCATTAATATCTCTTCATAATACAATAATAGGCTCCATAGGAGTTATTTACTTTAACTCAAGGTTAACAAGCAAATGTTATAGACTTGAAAAATCATTTCATTGAACAAATTGCATCACTTATATGAAATGAAGTAGAAGGAATGTAAAATATGCTCTCTTTTTTTCAAGTCAAGAATTTTGGATTTTCTCGATGTTTACACCACATTATTTCATTCCATGCATACCCTTCTTTTATACCCTGTCAATTATAGTTATAAATTATTGTGGGTAGTATTTTGATGAAGTGCTAGATTCATTGTGAGGAAAGATTTGAAACCTCAAAGAATGCTTCAATTTCTTTTCTGCAAAGGCAGCAGAGTTATTGCATCAATGGGTGTTTTTAAAAACCCAATCTATTTTAGGATCTAAGGTATTTGATGTTAAGTATATACGATACGTCTTGAAATGACCTTTTCAAATCCCTCAGCTTTTTTGTCTTCCCTTTATCTCTCTCCCTCTCCTCTTCTCACAATTTTTACATAAATATTATCTGCATTTTTGTATGCATGTAATGAAATCTTCTTATTTTCAACAAACATATCAGTAAATTTAGCTCAACAACAACAACATTTATTTCAACTTGACAAAAAATAATATTACAAGTGTCTTACAAAATAAAGATTTACATTCAAACAGCTTATGAAAACTAAATAATAATAGTAGAAAATGACAGAGTAAGTGAAATGGTGGCAATCTCAGGTAAGCTGCAAATGTTTAATCAAATGGACAGGTCAGCAAATAACTGTCTCTTTCTAGGGAACAAATCTAAAATGTATTTATGATATTTGATACATTAACCAATTTATCAAGGAAATAATTAATGATCACTAATTGTGCCTACCCTCAACTTATTACCAATTACGTATTTTACCTTAATGATTCATTGTATCAGTAGGTCAGTACTGAAATCCCTTTTATCATTTCAGGATTCGCCAGGATATCTGGATCTTGTCGCTGTTGGCACTGACACTAGCATAATTCAAAGATTGCTGCTATATGGGGCATCTTTCGCACCTCGTGTTATCATTCACAACAGCAGCCAGCCATTACTTGTTTCAATCAGAAAGGATCCAGCTGTCTTGGAGAGTTACACTATTGATGGTAAATCTTTACTATATGAAAGATGAACAAATAGAGACGAATATAGACATGACTCCTTAGCTAAGTATATTCTCTGACATGAGTAAGCTAGAGAGAGAGAGAGAGAGAGATGGTACAATGCAACACTTTTATTGTCTCATAAATTAGCAATCCTGTGGGATGGATCTTACAAAGAGTTAAGACTAGTCTTATCTCGACTTAAGACGAGTTAGGACTACCCATATGTTTTTAATATCTCCTAGAACTAGTCTTCTCCTAACTCTTTGTGAAATCGACCCCAGCTCGGTATTTTCTTGCCTCGCATAAGCTGATTGCAAGTTGTTGAAGTGCTAAGGTGTTTATATTTTGAGTCATGTTGTGTTTCTTCTGCGCCTTGAACACCCAGCAGGGTGGATATGTGCGCATTACAAGTCTTATTATTATTATTATTTATTATTAACATGGACGGTTTGCATCTCGCTTTCATACCCAGTCATTACTTCTCAGACAGTAATCCCGTATCCATTACCCAAGACATGCTAAATGTATCAGTCCGTGTTAATGGCAATGTCAGACCTACAGAAGCATCTCATGTCTTTGAAGAAAAAAAGCAATTTCCAGAAAGAGGAAACACAATAATATAAGCTTGAAGAAATTCAGCAAATAACAAGCATTATTAAGAAGTGAAGTAACCCAACCTGAATAATTAAGTTGTATGGGTGAAAGTCAATTAAACCAACTAAAAGATCTACATTTCATGAAACTTGGATAGAAAGCTCTTGGGTTTCATCATAAATTAAATTGTAGGATTCACCAAATGCCACTAGTGGGTTTCAGTAATTAGATTTTGTGGTTTAAATCTGTCATTGCTTCTGGCCAAAACTGCTTATTAGCTTGGATTTCAACATACAAAAAGTAATTAAAATCCAAAGACTGGCAGGCTTAATATTAAATGCAAATTTGAAACAATTACATATTTGAGAATTTTCAACGTTTATGTTTATAAACATCTATTACCAATTAAAAATTGTATATTGCATGACTTCATTTATGCTGAAATTGTTAATCGTGAAATTGAATACATGAAGTATGGAACAAAGCTAACTGTACGGTGAACACAATTGGTTGAATTGGGTTTTGAGTAGTTACCCAAAGAACATTGTTCGCAAATACTTCTATTGGATATTTTGCTTAAAGATCAATTGCATCTGCCAAATTAAGTGGCAATGACAAACACCAAACTCTAAAGACACACCATAGATATACATAGGACCTTAAAATAGCCATTCTCAAAATGTGCAATGATGCCTTCTAAATAAATTATTTTATTGCTTCCCTTTTGCAGCTGGATCTGTGCTGTTAGCTCGCCAAGGTGTTTGTTTGTTGGGGGATTTGTACAATCATAAACGGGAAACAAAAGCCAAGCTCCGGGATGGTGAGTAGGGATTTACGTATAGGATAATGCCCAAGGTGCGCGTCATTCGTGGGTAAGAATGGCCCGAGGGCGAAGCCCGAGGGCCATTCGTACCCACGAATGGCGCGTTCACCGAGGGCATTATGCGACTTAACCCACACCTGTGACGTCATGCTATTGTTAAAATCGCTCCATTATTTCGCACGAATGGCGCGATATTGTTTAATTTTTAAGTCAATTGTTTGTATGTATTACGTAAGCTTGTTCACTCCAGTGAACACCACTGGTGGTGTGTGAACAATGGACGAAGACCAACATTTAGGAAATAATGCTCGTTCCTTCGATAGTGGCATCATAGATCGGGAGCGAAAGTGGCAGCAGATAAGTGATTTTGTTTCTTGACTTTAAGTAAATTTATACAAGTTAGTGATAGAAACAGACTATCAGATGATGTTGTAGCTGACTTTTTCGGTCTACAAAAACCCAAAAAGGTGAAGATAAAAGAAGTGACCTACCCGCGTACAAGCCTGTAGTTTCAGATTTGTTTTTAATAAACAAATTTAAGCTACCTTTAAGATCAACAATTTCAGTTGAATTCCTGTTACTTTATGATGACATTGAAAAAAGTATCTTTGCAATCTTAAATTTTAGGGACTTTACTCACTTACCATGTTTGTGTATGATAAATTAAGCATTTTGAATTAATAAAAACAAAAAACAAAAATACTGGTTAAAATAAAATTGATTTATCTGACTTTAAGACCTGCTTAAATTACTGTTGTAGTTCTATAATTATTTTTTAACATCTCAGCTAAATTATAATTTAATAATGTAGCTGTTCACTTGTGGAAAGTGTTAACGATCATTTTGCAATACATGTGTAGCTCTATTAAAGCCATTATACACTTTCGGTAAACAGTTTTGTCCAAGTCCCACACTTCGTGTATCACAACTTATATATAAAATAACAAATCTGTGGAAACTTAGGCTCAATCGGACATCGGAGTCGGGAGAAAATAACGGGAAAACCCACTCCTGTTTTCGCGCGTTTCGCCGTGTCATGACATGTGTTTATAACAAATCCGTAATTCTCGTTAACGAGAATTTATATTGTTTTACCGTTTTCTCAAAAAGTAAAGCATTTCATGGACTAATATTTCAAGAGAAGTCTTTCACCATTACCTTCTGTAAACCCTGTAAATTATTTGTAAATCTGTGAACTTTTTTTTGTTTGTTCTGTACCGAAAGGGTCCAATGGCTTTAACCTGTGTTAAAAACCATTAAAAACAAAATAATATATGGTCCAAGGCGTCATTGACTTCATTTACTTTATTCCCTAACTCTTTTATGCACAATGGGTGAATAGATGTACCCATCGCGCCATTCGTGCAAAATAATGGAGCGATTTAACAATAGCATGACGTCACAGGTGTGGGTTAAAGTTGATGATTAACAAAAACCCTGAAATGTATATGACTGTGGAGGTCAACAAAATGTATACCCTGCTTCGTTTAGATCATAACAATGAAAGGGTCCTGGAAAATTTATGTGGTATTTAACTTGTTTTCCTATGATTCAAGCTGTGTAGCCATAAAGGTGAATATCATGTGCATATAATATGGGATATTCTCCTTTCTTGTGTACTCTAAAAACATAATCAAACATGATGCTCCTTCAAAAATGACTTTTAATTAAAAATGGACTGCAAGGGAAGATCTGATTTCATGAAAAAACACGTGCCATTACTGCATTACAAATATTGTTTTCAAAAGTTCTCTCACCTGGATTAGTATCAACATCAATTCCTTGTTGGATTGATGTTGAAACATTATATAGGAGAGCAATTATGAACCATTTCTCCCCTTTTGCTTTTAGTTGATTTCATCAGACATAAGATGTAGAGTAGTGCCTAGAGTATAATTATTTTGCACAGCTGCAATTCTTATCATGCATTTTCAAAAATTAATTTTGTGACTTGTTTTCACATGTCCACAAACTGTGTTTATTTTTTTATTTTTTTGAACGCTCTCATATTACCACTTTTTTCTTAAATAAATATAAATAAATGATTATAAAAAAAATGATATTCGAGAAGACTGAAAAATATTGTCATTTGATCCCTTGTTTGTTACGATTTTCATGTATTAATATGAGTTAGAAAATTCATGGCGTATTTCAACAACCATATTCGATCAACTTTGACATTTGTTTGTTACAGCACCAAAGTGGAAAATGTTTATATATTGAAGCTTGTCCTGAATAATGCCAAGTGTTAAACCTTGGTTCCTTCCTTTTGCAGTGTTTAACTCTTCCCAGAACATACATGTACCATGATACATTGCATTTTGGGGGAAATCAAAGACAAAGTGCAGTGTTTGCAACAATCAGGGGAAAACTTGTTAGCCTCTTATGTGAGGTTACTAATTGTAATGTTCAGACCATTATTAATCTGCCATCAAAATATTTCTATCTGATATACTGTCTCAGTTGAAGAAACAGCATTTGAGTACTCAACCATGAAACACGTTTTTTTTTAGTTTTTTTTTTTTTAAATTCTGCTATCAAAATGAGCGCTATCACAGAATTTGATCAAAAATGTTCACAGGTTGTAAGGCTGTTTATTGAAAGCATGGAAATTAATGGACCAATAATGTACTTTCCTTTAAATGAAGGATGATTATCTTCTTTTATGCAGTAATGAGTAATAGAGTTGTCCATGTAGACTTGCCTAAGAAATTAAGAAGCTCATCAGCACAGCAACAGCTATTTCCAGTGAATTGCAACCTTTGGTGCTACCTGAGCTGTAGTACTGCTCCAGATATGGATCATCTAGAATCTCTTGCCTCCGGATTTGTAAGTCACTTGGCACTTATCACCATAGAATCAAGTATAGACCTTTATCACGGTGTAGCCATCTTGAATTTCTCCCATTGATGTCGATGTTACCAATTCGAGGCTTGAAGAACAAAAAGTCTGGGTCGTAATTGCAAAATGATTATTAGCATACATTATTGTCATTCGAAACGAGTAACATGACCAAGATGGAGGCAGCATGATAAAGGTATTTTGTGACTCGATCTGAACTCTTTGAAAAATCTAGTCAAACTAAAAGCACATATAGGGTCTTTTTGAGATTAATTGTCTTATCTAAACTTTCAAACCATTTGAAATTGAAGGTATTAGTGATGAACTTTGAACATATCTTCGAGATACTAATTTCAAAACTGGTACATCAATGCAGAAATTTATAATTGTGTATACAACCAATTTTTTATTTGACTGGAGGTCTGTGAAAATTGACTGAGAAGTTTGTCCATACCAATATTTTTAAAATGATCATGCCTAAATGCCCTTTCGTGCCCTTGTGAATAATATAATTTTAATCTTTTGGGAATTTTTGACCATTATTATTTCTTGACCAGGCCACAGAGATATTCCTCTGAGAGCAAAAACACCTGTCAAGTAGAGCCCTAATTTCATTTCTGTAATATCGATTGTTCTCTGTACTTTTCCAGCAGGAGAAGAGAAATCTGAAGAAGTCTATTTTAGAGTAAGTTTAAGCTGGTAGGAATGTTACGATTAATTATAGAAGTAGTCATGGTAACGAAGGAACATGTGTTCAATATTTATAACAAACAAACCTGTGTGTAATCAGACAAGATATAACTACCATACAAAAACAGTGTGCAGCTTATTGAGCTAAACTGCTCCAAAATTTTGCTTTTGGATCATCAGTGCCCGAAACACATTACATAAGCTTGCCTCAATCCCCACATAGAAACTCACACTGGTCCACAGGCCCGAAACCTGTGATGTTAGTGTCGGACAAGTAAACTCACATCAGACAAGCCTAGCGAACTTGTGTTTTTGAGTAAAAAAAAACACTGTGAATTATCTTTGTGAAAAAATGTTCACTGAAAATGTAACAGTTATCTTTCAGTTCACTTTCAAGAATATCAAAGTAAAATTACACAAAAACTCAAATGGGGAAAAATCATCTCGGAGTGCTTGTTCAACTCATAAGTTGATTCTGGTCGTATAAATTCGACGCTCTGCAGTGTTGTAGATTTTTCACAAAATTTGAGCCCTACAGAAAGTGAAGACAAGTTATTTATTTTTCACTCCATGCTACCCTCACCTGGGTCAGTGTCTCAGGTAATAACTTGTATCAGTGTCTGAAAAGCTCTGCGCAAATTACGCTATAACACTTTCTGTATTATCTTTGGTTCTTCATTGTTCACATATTATTACTTTGGCCAAGCTGTTTGGCCAAGCTATTTGGCTTAAAGCAATCAAATTACTCAATTAGCAATGAATAATCTGTTGAGGAGCTTACTGACTGCAAAGAGGGGAGCTCAACAGTTTTATTGGAAACTGTAGTCTAGGGAAAAGTTACCCCCAAACCAAACTATCATGGGAAAACAAACCTTAAAGGGACAGACTCAAATGCAATAAGTAAAATAAAAACATGTTATGTATCTAATTAACCAAACAAAAAACAAAGAATTCAAAACAAAATTGCCTCAAGTTTTTTTTGTAAAGTTGTGACAAATAACACCATGGCAAATCTTATTTTAAAAGGTGTTTGGGGAAAATATTTTATAGGCTTACATGTATTGAGTGAGCTGCATAATGGTTAACAAAATTACTCTATAGCCACTGTTGGCCCTGACTCTGCTTGAACTCATCAACTTGTTGTTTGAAAGGAGAAGCAAATACTCTCTGAAATACATTTTAGTAACTATTTACACTGCTTTATCTTTCTGATCAGAAGTTTTTCTATGGTGCTTGTGTGCGACACATCCAATCCAAATTGGGATGAGTGGGCTGAGCTAAGTATCGTCAGGCATACATTGCTAGGAGCAATGGAAGATCGGGATCAGTGGGGAAGTATCACTTCAGTCCCAAGCCCTGGTGAACTAAGACGGGTACGACAATTGATATTAAAGATATAAGCTTGCATCCTTATGCTGCCCAATACCTCTGATAATTACATGGCCTCCAGATTTTTTGATAGCAGATAAGAAATGTTATAACCTCTTATGACACATGCACCGTGGAGTAAATACCCTTCTTACGGCTGTCAAAATAAGCACAAGTTTATTCCTTTAGGACTTTTTAACCAGAATTGCACGCACCACAGAAACGTGTCTTTTGGTGTTTTATAATGTGATGAAAACAGTGTCTTGTCGGGTTGAGTGCATAAAAGGCATGGCACAATTCAAGAGGAGCAGTTTTGACTGCAAAACAAAGAAAACGTTTTTCGTTAAATGGCAAGCTTATTAGTAACATTTATTTTTTCATTTCCTTTAAAAAAATGCCATGGAAATAATCTCTTTGATTGTTTTATATTTTGTTTTGTTTATTGTGACTTGTTTCTTGAAGTGAAACCAAGGATGGCTCATAAGTGAACTTAGACACTGTAGCTTGCAAGCCTAAACCCATACTCTTTCATGATAAGTGCCAAGACAGTGACTCAAACTCACACTCTGCTGATCAGAAACATCAGAGCTGGAGTCTGGTGCCTTTTAAGTATTTAGTATTCACACGTCAAAAGTGTGTAAAAAAAGATGTAACAAATCGTATTCTGATGAGAATGCCCTATACTGGCCCAAACTGTCTGAAGCATATTACACAGGTTAGCAGGTATATTTGCTTGTTCACATGGGGACTTCATCTTACTCTGTTTTTACTCACACAGCCAGGAGTGCTGTGGTAAGGAGAAAAGCAAGATGCGGATGCTGCATGCAGTTTATGCACTGTTGAAGAGTACCCACATAAATGTCTCACAATTTGACAAAATTCCTTGTTAGACACACATTTACATGAATGACAGGAAACCTTTTTTTTTTCTTCAGTTCCTTGAGATAGCATCAGAGACCAAAGTGGATTTCTCTGATCCAGCAAAGCAGCTCCTGAAAGGTTACTTCTTGGGGAGCAGGAGGGTGCGCTTATCAGGAGTCCACGGCACCCCATTTCCTTCAACAGCTCTTCATACACTGTAAGTTTTCTTGATCCCAGTGTCCTTAGCAATTATTTCAAATTCCAAATAAGTGTACTATTGGCAAAAGTGCTATAAAGAGAACATCTGGACAAAAACAAACTAATGATTCCCATTTGATTAAAGGAACACGTTGCCTTGGATCGGTCGAGTTGGTCTTTGAAAAGCGTTTGTTATAAAATGCATATGGGTAGAAAGATGCTGTAAAAGTAGAATACAATGATCCACACAAACATGCCTCGAAATTGCCCGGTTTTCCTATTACCTCGTCGACTAACACGGTCGGCCATTTATGGGAGTCAAATTTTTGACTCCCATAAATGGCCGACCGTGTTAGTTCGCAAAGTAAAAGGAAAACCACGCAATTTCGAGGCAAACTTGTGTGGATCGTTGTCTTCTACTTTTAAAACATCTTTCTAACCATATGCAGTTTATAACAAACGGTTACAAACGCTTTTTTATAGACCAAGTCGTCCGATCCAAGGCAACGTGTTCCTTTAAGAAAAAAAGAAAAAAAAGTCAGTATAGGCTTTATTGTTATTATTATTTAAGCATCTGTACTGTACTGTCTCGACCCTCTACCTGTTTCATGGATTTACCTGTAGATGTTTTACCTATAAATATCAGGCTACTACCTAGCAATCATTGCATCAAAATGACCAATGATGTCAAGGTCAATTAATGTGTGCCGGGTTCACCCATGAACCTCGTCTCACACAAGGCATGTAATTGCCTGTCAACACAGGTGAATCAGACCGAGTCCCTGTATGATTATTAACATGGCATTTCTTTTAATTTATTTTACTGACTGAGAGAAATGGTTTGCTTCGCCCACAGGGCTTGCATGTCAAGGGCACATGCTAAACTCTGCCTGAGAGGCACTGTGCTCAAGGAGGATGCGGCAATTGCAGTGTTTTTATATGAAGAGGCAATTACAGCACGATATGGTTAGTCCAGGTTTTTCCAAATTAAATGCAAACTTAAGTTTATATCTTTTTGTGATTTTCATACTTAAAGGCACTGGACACCCTTGTTGATTGTCAAAGACCAGTATTGTCACTTGGTGTATCCCATCCCAACATATGCATATGTGAACATTTGGACTCGAGTAGTCATTGAAGTTGCAAGACTATAATGAAAGAAAAAAACACCCGTGTTGAAAAAAATGTGTGGTTTCAGATGCCTAAAATAAGGCTTCAGGCTTGAAAGCTTTTAATATTTGAGTGGGGAATTACCTCTTTCTCAAAAACTGCCAGTGCCTTTAAACGGCAGATGAAGTTGGAGAATGTTTTCAGGTTTATGAAAGTGTCTAATGAATCAAATATCAATCTCTCAAAATTTAATGTTTTCATTGATTACAACAACCAAATGATTTATGATTTAAAATTTAACATCTCAAACTATTACTGATAGGAAAATCTGGAACATTGCCTACTTACAAATTAAAACACCCTACTTGAGGGACTTTGTATTGTTTCTTCACAAAATGTGTTCTTTACCATACCACCTGTACAGGTTACTTACACAATAGTAACACCTTTTTTCAAAGGAGATACTGAACAGTGCAGAAATTGATTCTAAAGTTTCACAGTAACCATTTTGTTTGTGTCACTTTTGAATTAACACTTTGTTCGTATCAAGTGTCCTATTTTGACATATATTTATATCAACAAAATTCACCGTTGATGAGGTGGACAGTTTTGTTTCAAGGACATAAACTTTTAAAAAGCCTTATCAGATTTCAAAGCTGTTGAAACCTCTTTGATAAATGTCCAGCTGAGGATAAGATCTTTGTCTAAGAGCAAACAGATCAAAATGGTCCTAATGGCCTTTTTTGAGTTTAACAAAAAAAGTAAATTTTGTAAATTTTTGTTGTAGGTTTTTCTGTCTTAAACGTTCACCCCAAGGCTAATGTGAGGCACGACAGCACTGCACAATGTATAGGACCAGAGGTAAGCTTTTCAATTATAGCTCATTTTCAGCTGTTCTTAACCTGGTTCTCAAGAATTTCTCTCTTTTGTACCTTTTGTTTTCCCTTTGACACTGTGTCCTTTGGAACTGTTGCACAAATAACAAAATGTGCAACTCAATATTATGCTGCCGCAGGGACCAAGTGTTACAAACATTTTATCAGTTCAGCGGATGAACAGTCTAAGTTGCTATTTTGTAAAAACTGTAATTTTTCAGGAGTAAAATTCCTTTGACATCTCGCACTTCGAGTAAAGAACCACAAAGGTAGATATCTTCAGGCAAAAGCACTTTGACGCAATTGCCATTCTCTACTTGAGGCGCGCACAAAAAAAGATTCAACCTTAAAGGCTGTAACTCTCTCTTTACAGCTTGTGTCTAACCCATCTTATATCTTCCTCTACTGTCAAACAAGAACATGCTTCAGTCAATCCAATGCGGCAATATACACACACACTCCACAATCTCTTGCCTTTTGAAATGAAACTAAAATGGGCCGGTGGTTTGAATATCCGTCGTGCCACAAGGTTTAATTCTAAATGTCAGTCAGCTCTCAGCTTCATCGCTCGTTTTTCTCGAATCAGTCGCATCATCCCCATTGATTTATGTACCAATCCCCGGTACATTCTGACTTGTGTATCGAGTAATGCAGTTCCCTTATGAGGAATCTCTTCCCACATGAGAGATGGAAAAATTGAAATAATTTAGATTTACTGTGTTCCCCTTCGGGTATAGGAGCGCTCAACCTTGTTTGACTCCAAGCATTGATAGTGTCGATAATTTCAACCGACCACAATACAAAGCTTGTTTAGATGTTAACAAATACAGTTGTTTTGTGTTATTTTAAAATGAGCTAATACAGAACAGTTAATGATTACAGAACAATTAAACCAAAATGAGTATATTGACAGGTTTAGGTGTACCACAATACATGTAACATTGAATTTCTTTAATTGAAGTATTTCTATGGAAATACGGTAGAAATTCAACCAGCAGTAAATGATTCAACCATGGAGGGAAGGTTCAATTTGAGAACTGAACTTTAAAACAATTTTTCTTCAGCTTCACATGTAGAAAACCTGTAAATTTTTGTCAAAAATAACGGAAAAAATTACTTTAAAAACTCTGTATTCTCTCTTATCCATTCCAAACCTTTGTCAGTCGTTTACCGAAAATCATTTAATTGTTACAGTGCGCGGGCGTTTTTACACGATATCTCGGTTAACATAAAATAATAACAACCACTCCATGGCCCACCTGCCTTCGTATCCTTCTGAGCGTCTTCTCCCGTGATTTCCCCTGAGGCAAATCTGATTGTTTTTCTATAAGACTCTGGCAGTTAGACTGTGTTGTTATTCCCAAGTTACAACAGCATTTTGTATGTGATTTGTCACGCAGAATGATACCTACATGAGGGGTTTTATGGCTCAACTGTCACGTTTCTGTGGCTCACACGTGCCTGATTTGGATTTCTACCAGTCAGAGGATTAATTACTCGTCAATTAGGCTGGGAGTCCTTAATGGATGTCTTTGACTTTCAATCTATTTTATTACTACGTCTTGGCCTAGTACTGTGCCAGTACATACATTCTTAAGTGATTGTGATGAACCTGTCAGTCGTGCATGCAAAAGTGGCATTTAGGATCCCTTAATTGCTCTTTACAAGATCTAGTCTTCTTTAAAGAAACTTATCCAATTCAAATCAATGTCAATGTCATTTTCTGGCTCTTTGAAAGTGCAGTTTGTTCCCAAATATTATTTCATTAACATTTATCATTTTGTTGTATGTTTTTATTTTCTTATTTGTTTTGGTGTTTGTGTGTGTCAAAATAGTTACATGTATATTCAGCAATGATTTAGTTTAAAATAACATATTCAAATTTTAGGGAATTTAATTGGGAGCAAAACTGCTATAAATAATAAATTTATTTATTGTAATTGCTCAATATTTTGAAATTATTTGAACTAAACATTCCAGAAAAAGAAATATGATTCAAAATTATCTTGGCGATTGTGTTTTGATTATTATTTTTTTTTTTTTTCTTTTCAAGTCCTTTTTGTCATTATTTCTGTAATTGAATGCACAGTATTTTAAGATTATTTATATTAAACTTTCAAAAAGAAGAAACATATTGCCAAATTACCTATGCGTTTATGTTTTGATTTTTGTTTTCCTTTGGGTTGTATTGTTTGTCAAGTCTTTTATGTGATTATTTTGGTCATTTCGTGTTCACATCCTTTTCGATCATCAGTTTTACCGCAGCTTGTGACTGCTTATTGCCGTCGTATGTTCGGAATCAGTCTCTATATCAGGTTATGTTCAGATAACCAAATATCATTCGTATGCATTTCTCACGTGTTTCGAATACACACAGCTCGCAAATATTGCAAGCTGAGTAAATTCTAACAAAGGCATTGATAGGCATCTTAGTCATATTCCTTAATTCTACAATGATGAATGTCGGGCGTGGAGCGAAAGGAAAGGGGAAAATCGAAGCAGAGTAATGACAACCTGGAGACAGAGACACTTCTAGCAGTTTCATTTGTTGACTTTTGGTCAAACGTGCCCTTGCTTGTTTGTGCTGAGTGGCTGGTAAATTACTTTTACCAATGAACAGTCTCGCCTCAAACATTGATGTGCGTACGTGGTACATGATACCTATATCTATTAAGAATAATATTAGTAAATTAAATGGTACCCGTTATTACCAGCAACCGCGATCAATAAGATTTCTAGGATGTCCCAAATGACGTTATAAAAAGACAAAAAACGCCCATCAGATAAGAGACTTGTGTCATATTGTACCACATCCCTCTGCTCTCAACTAACATAAACAATACGTGATTTGCATATTTTGATGCAGGTCGACGCCTGATGTTTGTCATATTGGTTGATTTTAAAAAGATATGGCAAATTTTAAAGAAATAATGTGGACTTATTTCACATAGATAATTCAAGTACCCATTAAAAAGGACATGTACTGTCGCTGGACAGAAATATGACACCAGCACTTCTTAATGGCCCAAACTTTGTCATCAAATGAAATTCAACAGCCTAAGAAGTATGCTTTACATGACAAATTCGTTTTCATTACACCTTTAGGTGTACTTTACACCTGTTCCAACAAGTTAAAAGGGTCCTTCAACATCATTTTGAGGCGTAAAGTTGATGTGGGACAAATTAAGTGCCGTGTCTTGCAGGGTGGAGCACATTACGTGCCGAATATTCATTTCATTGGTGAAAAAGGGAAAGTACATCGTGAATTTTGGAAGAGAACAAGACACAATATCTTTATAGTTTATAATAGGCAGACATCCTATGTGAAAAAAATAATTGGTAGGGAGGGCGGCAGGTTAAAAGTGTAATGAAGTTTTGTTTTAACAGTTACCAATCATGTACCTTCCTTGTGATAGTCAAGAAAGTAGGCCTACGATACGCATTGTAACACATGCTTCCTTGGGTGCTTCAAAATATGTGTTTTTGTGAAGGTGTTTTGACTTTGGTACTGACTATCCTTGATCAAGGCTTTCTATCTTTATGTGTCTCTGCATTCACGTCCATTCATTTTGTACTGGAGCCATTTTTGATAATATACTTTTCTTGTACACAAAAGTGTAAACTGCGCTATGTACCGAACCTTTATAAATTCATAATCAGAACTCATACCAAGTTATCCAACCGGTGGTCGATCTACGCCACCTCTTCGCCCTGTTTGATTCAGGCTCAACTAATTTCCGTGTCATGGTTTTGGCATTACTCGCTTGACACAATTCTGGTCATTGGTTGGTAGTGTTTAACTTCCATTCCCATTCAATAACTCGGTTTGCAATTTCCCTTGCGGCTTTTGGCGCTTACTTATTTCTATACACATATGCAAACTAGAAATCAGTCGGGAAAACGATTTTTTTTTCTTGAACGGGTCGATCGAGATTTTGAATTTAAAAAGGGGTCAGCCTAATCCACACGTCCTACAGTCAGCTCCGTCTGTTATAGTTCCCACTCTCTCTTTTCTGCGCATACGTCTTAAATGCCAGGGCTTTACAATGATCCCTGTCTAAGATAAACAGTTTCAAATGACAGCAAAAATCCGTTATTTCCAAGTAATTGTCTATTTGAAGAGCAAGTTTGGAGGGAAATTTGCATACGAGCTGCTCATATACCATACAAGAAAACATTGTACTATTTGCAGGTTCACCTGTCTTAAAATTGTCTTGCGTCAACATGTCCGCAAGGGAGCTCTGCAAATAAAGCAGAATACAGTTGCTTCTTTCTCATTGGTTTGATAAAAGCAGAGGAAGAAACAAACAAAAATACTCGAAGGTACAATCATCGGCACTTCCCATTCCACTATCATCTGTATCTCAAGTGAGTATGCTGGATCGTTACCATCAACTGACAAAGATCTATAACATACAAGGGTTCAGCAAAAACCATCAGTGGAGAGTGATGTGGGAATATACGTGTCCCGATAACATCAGTGACGATCAGTGCTCGCCCTCGGTCCAGGAATTGACTTGTCCTTTGGTGATACGAAATCGGTATCTTGTAAAGTTCATGTGTCATAAGGTTATCCTTAAGTGCGGCTTAAAATACACATGTTCGTGATAAAAGGCTACAATTTTACCGGTTTATGTTAATTATGAAGACTTTGTTTTTCATTCGCACGAATTTGGGATAACAAACTAGAAAGTGATACCAGGCGTAAAATCACGCAACGATTAGAATCTGTCACTCCAATTAAAAAGGCTCACACGGTCAATGTACTAGAAGTTGTGTTACAAAGAACAAGTTCGATGAAAACTGATTGCAATAAGATATTAAAAGAATATTATCGCTGTAATATAGGGGCTTAAGCAGACATTTTCTTCAATAGCATAACCGCGAGATTAAAAAAAAATTTTAAAGGGACGTTGCGTTTGGTAATCTTCAAATTAATGGCAATAAAGTTGCTTATAGAAGCTCATCAACAGCTTTCGATAGTGTTTAGTGCTAACGAACTAATGTGATTATGTAAACACATATCAGTTTGTATGCCCCAAAATTGAATCTGAGAAGCTTTTTTGACCGCGATAACGCTTCTATACTTTGTTGTTATAATAGGACTTAGCCGTTTTATGTGGACACGTCCTCCCCGTTTCTCGCGTGGCTATACTGCGATGAATTAATACCCACGAGGATGGCCTTGGGGTGCTAAATTGCTCACGTGTAAAAAGGGGCTTTAGCAAACACTGTTATGCCAGTCCTCATGTTTGTTTGTTTAATTGCTTTTCATGCAAAAGGAGAATGTTTTTGCTGGAGTGGAGATGCATGTAAAAGGTGGCCATTTCAGTTTCTTTCGATAAGCTATAATAAAAATGACTACTCAAACTATCACAGTCGTAAACACAGTTTGCTTAAAAAACATTTAATAAATATTGTGTACGTTTAAAAAAAAATCTCAAAAACGTCGTATTAAGAATCTGTGATAGAATAGGCAAGCAATTTTCACTAACTTCAGCAGAGTATTCTTCACTGAAAATGGTTATACAGATAAATAATTTAATTGCTTGCACTTTGGGATAAACTTAAACAGTTTCATTATGTTCTGTTTGCGGTCATGCCATCGGCTTGTTTGAATCGTGCAACAATTAGGTTTCTTGAAGTCAATTACTTTGTTGTGATCTTTGGGCTTTTAAAGAGACTTTTACAATAGAGAAAACACCTTTAAAACATCTTCAATTAAAAGGACATTTTCATATACTGCATTTGCTCTGGCACAGAAGCGGTGTCCCGTGGGAGCACTTCCAATAGCCGGAAATTTGATGTGAGATTAAGTCTCATACTTGTCATGATACAAGTATCATTTTTTTCTTTTTATTAGTTCTAGTGTGCTTTCCTTTGGCCCGTGTTATTTTTCCTCCCAGTAGCAGTCAATTGATTTAGGCCTACCTGTGTTTCACAAAACGTGCCCAAAGTTAGAAATGGCACGTCTAAGCACTTACCGTACTTGTCCTGTTCTTACCTTTGTCCCCTCGAGATGGATTTAAAGAAGCACATTGATTTTCCGGTGAAAGCGAATCATCGTTATGGAAAACACATTGGTTTACTAAATTGTTAATTCTTCATTTGACCAGTTGCGGTTCAGGATATTTTCCTACAATTTTTCAATGGAATAGAGTACAAGCGAAAGGTTCAGTAATTGGATGTGAGAAGTTACACTTTTTATAACGTGCGTATAATACTAGCCTCTAAGTTTAGGCAAAAGATTCAGCATCTTGTAAAACTGATACTAAAATAAGAGAGATATTTACGCCTGTCAAACACCTGACGATTTCATCAAATAAAGTTATTTTGTTGAAAGTGAAATATACTTGTGCACTGAAACCAACGATATTGACAGCAGCCTCAGATACAGAAAGGTGTTTTGATTAGCCCCACTCACTACAATTATCTACTTTTCTGTTGCTAACTTGGTGATAATAGTGACGTCTAGTCACGTTTAGGTTACATGGTGTATGCAGGATAGCCTTGCCCCATCCAGCGATTGATTGGTTGTAGATTCGATTCATTCCATTAGTGGGCTTCTCCTCTGGCAATTTCATTGCATTTACTCTACTCCTGAGGAACCGGCTGTGGATGTTAGTCGCGAATAATCGATGACAAAAAAGTAGAATGTAGCCTTCTGGAAATAATACTTTACTTAGTCCAGAAAAAAAAACACTTCGTGGCTGGTGCAAATTCAGCCCCTATAAAAACACCTGCCCGTCCTCTCGAACAGAACATGACCTTTGCTTATCTGTAATACTACCATATGGTATTATTCGTATAAATATCTCTTGTTGATCAATTTGTTTGTTGCAATACGTCTGTCATTGACCATTGAAACAGTAGGCTTGCGTGTCTTTCAAAATCATTAATTTGTACTCTGAAACATTTTGCTAAGTCACGAAAAGAGCGGAAAATTGGCTGATTCATTTAGACGTGCGTCTCAGAGTGTCTATGCGGTGGTTGAATCCTGACAAAGTAAAATAATCTTTATTTACTCTGAGCTGCTGCCCTGGTTCTTCATGCACTGTGTTGTGTGGATCGAGGGCATCTGTATTTGAAAAATAAAATGTTTACATACTCGAAAAAAAAGTCATTTTATCATTGCTCGGATTCTATAAGTTGTGTTTGTTAACGTATTAGTCATTATACGAACGGCTCCACACCTTGAGGTAAGATATAGATCATGTACTTAGAATCAGTCAGTTGGAATCCAACCGTTACCGTGGAAACTGTTTGCCTCCTTGAACACCTAGAGCACGGCCTGGTAAATATCCGTGCTTGCTTTAGATAAGACTGAAGACTCCTACTCTGAAAAAGGGGGGTTTCCACAATTGCTTTAATGTCGAATGAAATTTGTTGGGGGAATGATAAACAACATGAGTCATAGTTCAAATCAATGCTTTTCCCTCTCCCTTCGACACTTAAAAAGGCCGGGTTGCGAAACACTGCTCCTTTCTTTTTTCCCTTTTTTTCTCTTTTTTTTTGGGGGGGGGGTATCTGTGGCAATGACACTAAACAACATTTAAATATGAAACCTACACACGAAAACAAAAACATAGGTTTGCTTTGACATAGCACCAGCATTCTCTTTTGTTTCAAAAGGTTGTGTTAATCCATGCCCAACATACTACAAGAGTGCACGAAAATAAACGAATATCCTGATCCCGTTTATAGGATAACTGATAGTAACCGAATTAACGACAGTTCATTAAAATAACCATTTCTATCCAGTTGCAAAATTGATTCAAACAATTGATATTATTTTATTATTTCTTCGCCAAAAATATAAACATCTAAATAATTTTAGAGTAATTTATTATATTTTTCAGTTTATATTATAATTTGGCAGAGTATGGTATCATTGTGATGTTGAGAAGGAGACAAATTGTACGAACCTGAAGCTCTCAACGATAAAAGATATTTTGTGGGTCAAGGTTATTCTCATGCAACTTGCTTGGAACTGTTATAAATACAATCAACCCAGTTGCAGTCAGCATTGTCTATAATTATCATATACCGAGGTTGGGGAACAAACAGTGAATTTAATGCGATAGATGTCTCTGAGCAAGTTTGTTATAGTTGTCAATGCTTATGTCGGCACGCCTAAAGTGTTTTATATCGGCGCCACGCTGATGAGTTTCTATTGGAACATATGCAGCTTCAAGCAACGGATATTTGCCTGGTCGGGTGTACCAAGATGTCCTTCCTGTTAGCAACTTTTCTTAAGGTGTTTTACATTGCTCATAAGTCCTTTATGAGAAATGTTGTTTGTGTCTCTACCGGTGGATTGGTTTGTAATTTTCAAACAGCGTGCTAGGGTCTTTGAAGGACAATAAATTACAAAACCATTGTACTGTTTTTATTTCAGTTTAAAACCTTTGTGTGGGTCCCAATCTCACGAGCGAGGCACTGTCTTTTCAAAACAATACGAAAGAGTAGGCGGGTGTTTCTCGAAAATAAAGTGTGCATGCATACTCTTATATGAAGACCTATAAACAAACACGCGTTTTTCATGCGCTTTCCAGCAGCCATGGGCAGCGCTTTATTGTCAATTCTCTAGAGGACCTCGTCCATTATTTCTGTTCATCGTTTTTCCTCACATCCGTCTACAAATAAGACCTAGTTATTCAACGTGCAGGTGTGTCCCAATTAAACCACTCTTCGTTAGTCTCGACTCTTGAATACGCAGGCATTTTGAAGCCAACCTTATGAAACATTTTACTGACGAGCTTTTATAATATAAATCTCAAGGTGTTAAAGCTTATCTTAACTTTAGTGCAATCAGAGACGTAATGTAAGATATAACTTCTATTCTTAGTATAACTATTTTTTTTTTTTTTTTTATAGCTGGCCTCATCCTGAAATCAATCACTTTGCTCATTATAGTTTCGGTAAACTATCACAAACCCATAAAATATTTTTTGACAGGCTATAATAGCCTGCTTTTATCGTAACAATAAATTCAGAGTGCATTTCGTTATCAAAATAGTTCTGAATTTGTATCCATCCTAATGGGTCCATTTAAACGGTCCACCTCTCGAATGATCGGCTGAACATATGTTGTTGTTCACTGTGCGTCATAAAAAGGAGGTCCAACATATTTAAGGTTATAACAGCGTCTTAGGTGATACAGTGATTTATTTACGAACATTGTTTTAAGAAACAGTAGGCTAAAATTGTCCTCAAGGTGACCTATATAGGGCATACAATAGGTAAGATACAAATATTGGCCACTGAAATGTCAGTATGAAAACCGTACTTATAACGTTTTGCTAAGCCGAGAAAAAAAGTCAATCAAAGTGTTCAAACCCTTGATCCTAAAATGTGCGTTGACTCTTTTATACTCCTCTTTGAATCATACTTCCATTTCATTGTTGGGATTTTATATAACCGCATCATTTATTTTACAATTCAAACGAGTTTAAAAAAAATCCTTATATTAATGCAAATGTCAGGCTATTATATAATAGGCATTCATCAAAAAATGTGGTCAGAATGTACAGAAAGTAAGGTTGGGGCCACTTTGTTTATGCGTCACCGACTTATTAGATGAATGTCACACCTTCGTTATGTTCGTGTGACAAGAGAAGTGTAAACAAATCTGACAAATGCAAGTCCATGTAATCAGTCATGAAGCACTGAGCTCTCTGGGTCGGCGCAACAAGGCGTAAGATTGAAATTGGTCGCGCTAGCCTTATCGTTGAGATATGAGGATATCGTGTTGAAATTATGTCAAGCGTAACTATCACATTCGCAGTGTGAAGCGGAATTGCAGACAGGTATTGTCAGGGGAAATATCTAAACGTCTTGCATGCATTGCGTCTTAATCAAATTATCTTTGAATGGAATTTAAGTTTAAGGAGCACTGAACAAATTGACACCTCAACTAATGAAAGTTCTTAATGAATTGTTTCCAGTTAATTGTATGTCATAATTATTATGTAAATATTTATAAGGCATGGCTGATTATAGGCCAACAACAGTTCATGCAAAAGTTAGGTGATAAAGTTCACTATCCAATTGTCACCCTTCCCTGTTACTTTATGGTTTATCTTATATCAATGTAGTTATAGCGAAACTCAAGTGACAAAGCATCCCGTGTAATCGAACACAATTTTGGATGTTTTTCTATGCATATAGTTTCCATACGCTCTACCAGCCCCCTCCCCTGTTGCCTATAAACACACACCTCCTCAAGCAGGTATCATTGCAATCCTAAAAATACAAAGTGCTTCCGTGTAATGAATCCAAGCATTTTCAACAATTTTATTGATTCTCCAACGGCCATTGTCACTCAAATTGATCAGTGTCTCGAACGGTTTGCCTTTGGGTTGTAACTTCAGAAAAATTTCACCCTCAAAGGCTGCCATTTTATAAAAAGGGTCTTTGTAAAAACAAACACATTATTTTGCGCTGTGACTATAGGTTTCATGTTAAAGGCGCCCTCTTTGGTTATACAAATATTCGCCCCTAAAATAAATCTCATTAGGGTATCAGGCATTTTTAGAAACATTTTACTTGAATAAATGTGTTAATGTAAGATCTGTTTTCATCATGCCCCAAAATTTGAATCTCTACAGCACCGCGTAACGCTTCTCAAGTTGTGATTTGCCATTGGGGATTAGTCTTCCTGAGTGCGGACCATTCATTCTGGATTTTCGGCGATATCTCAAATACACGGTATTACGTGACCATTGTAATTTTGAGAAACCAGATCACCATCAAAACAAGGAGTACAGAAGATCCCAAGTGCTTCCTTCGGTTGGGCAGTTTGAGTCTTGAGTGAACTCTCTGTCGCGATTGTCGTCAATCCTGATGAAGTCACTTGATTCTTCCTTTCACTTCGATATTATGCTAACCCTTTTGCTGAACGTACGAAACTAGCCTGTGCACGTCCTTTTCCCCGATTTTTGAAGTACATCGTGGCCCCTTCCACTTGATCAAGAAAAACAAATTAATTCAGCCGAGGGATCAAATTTACTGAACATGTTTTACCGCCGCGTCATCCTTGTCCTCATCTCCTGAACGCGTGATTTCTTTTTTTTAACACAACCTTGCCAGTACCCGAAAGTAATTTAAAAAGTTCGGCCACCGTCTTGGTGTGCGTTCGCATGATGTTATTCTATACCGGTACTACTTTATTTTTACAAGAGGCACACTTTCTATATATGTAGAGTGCACACTGCCTGTAAACTTCAATATCTTCTCAGGAATCAGTAATATGCTGTAAGGGACAGAGCAACAGCAATTTCAACCCTTGGTAAGGGAACACCCCGTAAACATCTCTGAAAGTGGTGTGGATTTTGAACTTCATCCTGATCTGTGTTCCCCTTTCTTTTGTATGTGTTTTTTTTTTAAGCGTAATCAGACTGCTTTATTGACTATCAAAGCAAGTGTGTTGGCAAGCCAATTACACACTCTCTTGGTTCAAACTTCACATCATCCAAACTCCCATGTACTGTACTTTGAGAACGGGTGAACCGGTGAAGTTGAAAAGGAAAATCAAAGTCATATCTGTTTGCCGTTTAATTTTAACAAAGTCAGAAAGTCCCTCCAATGCATTGAATAAAAACCTGCACATAAAAAGTGTGCTGCTGTAAACTTTAGATAAAATATGTACATGCATTATAGTCCAGTGTTCCATTGGTGAGAAAAGTAAAACATGTGAAATTAAAAGAAAATCAAGCCGCACGTTTCATGGAGTAAGATTTAAAACACAGCCTTACCGTATCTGCCATAAACCATCAACTGTCAAGACGTCATATTTTGAGTGCGTTGCCTCCATTAGCTATCGATTGAAACCAAACGTTAATATCTCTCATCAAAGCGAGCGCGACATAAAGGGGCAGCAAATGTTTGCAGTGTCCTCATCTGTGCTTCCCTTTATATCGTTGGCAACAAGAGTGCGATGACGACTTAGCTGACTGTTCGATGATCCTCTTCCGATAGTCATCTCTCCTGTTTTTGTCTTCTCGGGTCGTAAACATTATTTTGAAGGCACTGGACACCTTTGGTATAATTATCAAAGGTCATTATTTTAACTTGTATCTCTACAAATGCATACAAAATAGAAAAACTGTACCATGAAAATTGACTCAGTTTGTCATCGAACAAGAGAATAGTGAAAAAGGAAAAACAGCTTGGTGCACAAAATGTTGGTGCTTTCAGATGCCTATACTAAAGGCTTCAGGCCTAAATTATTTTAACACTTTGAGAGAAGTTACCTCTTTCTCAAAAACCACGTTACTTCAGAGGGAGCCGTTTCTCACAATTCGTATCACTATATCAACAGCTCTCTAATTGTTCGTTGCCAAGTGAGTTTTTATGCTTTTGATATTTTTAGTAATTACCAATAGAGTCCAGTTCCTTTAAACGTTGGTTAGAGGCCACTATATATATCAATTAATTATTATTTCAAATCTGTTTCCCTAATCCTTGATTTAGAATGCACATACATGCAGTAGCTTAAACGGGTTTGGTGAGGGTATTCTGGGGATATATCCAATGGAACTTCCCCGAAGAGCTAAAAGACAGGGATAGGGGCACTTCTTAACCTCGGTAATGCCAGTGACCTGGGGAAATTAGTTAATCACAGCAATGTGTAGTCATGAACGTGGAAATTTCTTTTTAGCTATCCGCTTGAGGCTATTGGGGTAAGCCGATGACTGTCCTGATTAAGATAACAATTATCGACGCTGGGGTGGTCGTTCAAGGGGTATTAGATTTGTTCAGATGTAATTTCGGACAGTCAGGCGTTACGTCGTTGATATTTCGTTTTCAGACAGCCGTTTCCTGATACACCGCTCAATCTATATCAAATTTGATTTGCCTGATTGCATTGGGGGCGCTGATATATTGTGAGTGTAATCATTCACCTGAGAGTCTGAAGAATGTTTTTTGTGTAGATACACATAACGTATAGTGCATATCAAAGCACAATTTGTACTTTGTATTCCAATTCCTAACTTGATTATAGAGAGTCGTGTTTTGTTTACCTCCATAGGGTCAGACTCGACCCGGATCTGGGACCCGTCATGCCTGAGCCATTCCTGGGTAGTCTAACCCATTGTACACAATTTCCCGGACATTTACTTACTTAGGGGGCTTATTATTTATTTAATCAACATTTTTGATCAGGATAAAAATATCAGCCGAAGCTGTTTTACAATGTGAAGCTGTAAATCTACATGTAAAAAAAAAAAAAAATACAGAACAAAAACAGCAAATTAATGGAAAGGACAAGATGAATAAAAAGTACAACAGTTTTTTAAATTCACATTTTAAAAATGTCATTTGAGGAGGAATTTTTAACAGAAGAAGGAATATTATTCGAGTTGAAATCCCATTTTTAAATCACATTCCGAGCCAGCTTATCCTGGGTCAATCAGTCGCCCTTCGGATCGGGAATCGGGTTCATTTCTGACCAGGGAGCCGTGTAAAGTTCATCTGAACAGATTTTTGGGAATTGCGTATTCACATTATTGAGCACTGAGCCGACACATCTGTAAACGTGTCACTCCCTGTGTCTCTGAAAAGCTTGTTCTTTATTTGGGAAGAACCATCCCCCGGGACTGTCCTTGGCCTGATGGTTAAATCTGTATCAAATTTGGTTAGCCGAGTCGTTTTCCATCGACGACGCGCTGTAGCAATTAGCATCAGCCATAAATTGTGAGGTATAATGCAAAAATTATACCATGTATTGGAGTGTATCACATATCAAAGACGAGTGTTATATAACTGATCCTTTTGAGGGTACCGTCGATATAGCTTAATATCCAATGTGAATCTCTGTTTTGTTAAAATATAGGAGCTATATGTCTCTGCAAGCCCGCCGTTATGTGTAAATCGGAGACTTAGGATTCTGATTATATTGTAGAACGAAAGTCACTTCTTTGACCTACACTAAGACGTGTATATTTTGAGGGGATTGGCCCCTGTATTTAAAGTCTTCAATGGGGAGCTGAATGATTTAAGTAGATCTGCCGACTGTAAAGATAGTTTAATATTTTAGAACATTGCCTTGCTATCTTATTAATATTTGTTTCATATTAGTAATTATTGTATTGGTTTACCTCATCGGTTTATTACACACTGTCGAAATCAAAATATGTAATTTAATCAGATTTACTTATGCATTATCACTCTAAAAGCACTAAGCACTGCGATGCGAAATATCCTATAGACTGTGCAAGTCTCGCGCGCACCGGAGCGAGAAAACACGACAACTGAAGAACTTAATTTTTTTATGAATCAAATCTTTGCTTTAATTTTTTCCTAATGCCGAATCTGAACAACAAAAATACCCATACGAGCTTGTTTAAATTAGTTTTAGCTTTTTAAACTAATACACATTATCGGTTAAAGTCTATATATAGACAAAAGTAAAACTCTGGGACAAGGATGTTTGTTTGATCTTAAATGTTTTGAAACCCCTTTTGTAAATCTACGCCCGAATGTGAAACTACTGAAAGCTGGTTCATACGCGGACGCACGGTGGTCCGCAAGGGCGTTAGATAAACGCGTGACACATTTTAAAGAGGAAGCCGACGCCTAAGCGACCAATGAAAAGGCTTTCCACCCCGCGCGGCCAAAACAAGCGTCTGCGTAAGTTTCGTGATCGGAGATGGGCACAAATAGACTGTGCAAGTCTCGCGCAGATTTGAACTTCCGGGACCATTGTGGTCCCAACCTTATAGAGTTTTACGTTGGGGAGATTTTGTTTCGTCCATTACTTTAGTTTAATATAGTTTATAACCATAAAAATGACATATGTTGTTAAAAATGTAATACTAATTAACAACATATGTAAAAATAAGTAAAAATAAAGTCAACATAATAACGAAGAAAAACCGATATTAAAACTTGACCTCAGGTCAGGTTATTAGTAAAAAATTAAGAATTTGTGCCCATCTCCGATCACGAAACTTACGCAGACGCTTGTTTTGGTTGCGCGGGGTAGAAAGCCTTTTCATTGGTCGCGTAGGCGTCGGCTTCCTCTTTAAACTGCGTCACGCGTTTATCTAACGCCCTTGCGGACCATCGTGCGTCCGCGTATAAACCAGCTTTCCGTAGTTTCACATTTGGGCGTAGATTTACAAAAGGGGTTTCAAAACTTTAAGATCAAACAAACATCCTTGTCCCAGAGTTTTACTTTTGTCTATACATAGACTTTAACCGATAATTGTGTATTTGTTTAAAAAGCTAAAACTAATTTAAACAAGCTCTAATGGGTATTTTTGTTGTTCAGATTCGGCATTCATAAAAAGATTTAAGCGAAGATTTGATTCATAAAAAAAATAAGTTATTCAGTTGTCGTGTTTTCTCGCTCCGGCGCGCGCGAGACTTGCACAGTCTATTGACAGGCCTTCGCTATCATGCGGCAATCTACTGTGGTAGAACCAATATGCGATCGATCGGCGCGTGTCTCCCTTAAAGAAGAGGTTTTGTCCTTATTTTTGTCATCACCTCTAAAAAAAAAAATCATATATGTGTGGTGGTTCATGTATAAAAAAAATTGAATATTCGAAAGCATTCTCATTAGAATCTTGTGCGTCGAAATTCGTACATAGAAAATGTCTTCCATCAAATCAGAAAACATGTACTTTTCGAAGAAGTACATCATGTTTCCGTCTGCGTCTTAAAATGTCAAAGGCAGATAGTATTGTCACCTCGACTTCTTTCAACTAGTAACAAATGTTGACATGGCGCCTGACAAGTTTGATATCACAGTGTCTATTCTCAAATACCAGCTCACGAGTGAAGCGTTTTCGTAGTCGGTGGAATAATGACTGCTTTACATGAAATTAGGTTACGTGCCAAGCACTTCAAGGATTTTTGATACCGTATCGATAATACATTCATCGACATCCTCGAGCATTGCGGGATGTTCGACAGGAAACACATGCAAGTCATAATGCCGGTCGTGATCTTCAAGTTACTGCGTTACTAGTCGTGTTCTAGTTGGTAATGTTTGTATATGCTCTGAGATTTATGCCTCTAGCATACTTGCTCATTTTTGGTTGTATCTGATCTGACGATACGAGGCTGGTCCATCCTGTTTTTGTTTATATTTAATTGAAAGACATATTTTATATTTAAAGGGCACACCGGCTCACCGTTTACGCAATTTAGGGGTGTATAATCATAAATAATGTTTTTATAGATGGTTGTTGTAAAAAAAATCATCAAAATGTCACGTATTTAGCGAAAAATGATTTTAAAAAACAAAAAAAGCGGCCATATAACAAGCTTCCGTTACACGGACTCTTTGAATGTGAATCTCACGTTAGATTTTTCACCATTATTTACATTTTGTAGCGATAATTTGAATACATGATCTTTTTCGTCAATTATTTGTAAATAATTTTGTAAAAAAAAGATTTAAATTTGGTTAAGTAAGTTACTTTTAGACGGCTGAAAGTAAAACTAGCCCGGAAGGTCACGTGATTGTTTGTACCACTTTTTGGTTAGAACAATCACGCGACCTGCGTTTTTGTCTTAAAATGCTCAAAAACGGCTAAATTTGATGATTTTTTTTAAGGACTGTTTTTCTTCATTCCTGGAAGACCGTTGGAGTCATATCTTAGTCTATTTTGTAGCCCCAAAAGCCCAATTCGGCCGGTGTGTCCCTTTAAGAAAGACTATTTTTTAAGAAAGTTAGTGTATGTAAAATTTAGCTGAATACATACATTTATTAAATATTAAACTAGATACTCGAAACAAGACGCAGTATAGGCTGTCTGGCGATTTGTTTTTATGAATAAAGGATGCAGCTATCTTTTTCAAGTAATGTTTTCCCAGAAAATTAGCTAGGAGTTGGTGTTATGATGAAATATTTTGTTTCAACATTTTGGTGCCTCAGACGGGAAATGCCAATCCCTTGTTTCATATTCAATTCCCATATTAAACCATTGTCATGTTTGAACTGATTAAAGGCAGTGAACACTATTGGTAATTACCCAAAATAATTATCAGCATAAAACCTCACTTGGTAACAAGTAATGGGGAGAGGTTGTTAGTATAAAACATTGTGAGAAACGGCTCCCTCTGAAGTGACATAGTTTTCGAGAAAGAAGTAATTTTCCACGAATTTGATTTCGAGACCTCAAGTTCAGAGTTTTAGGTCTCGAAATCATTCATCTGAAAGCACACAACTTCGTGTGACAAGGGCGGTTTTTTTTTTCTTACATAATAATCTCGGAACTACGACGGCCAATCAAGCTAAAATTTCACAGGTTTGTTATTTTATGATGCATATGTTGAGATACACCATGTGAGAAGACTGGCCTTTGCCAATTACCGATGGTGTTCAGTATCTTTAATACGGCTTTTGCCAAATTGATGCCATGGCAACGGAACTCCATTGGTGTTTCTTAAGAATGTAAACCAAATCCATGGGTATTTTTAATGGTAAGATGAGTTGAACATACGAAACGATACATGTCGTGACACCTGTTGCACATGCAATCTACCGCAGCGTATTACCCAGAGACACGTGCTCTTCTTCTTTACCCCTTTTTCCAAAGTCTTTAAGGCTGTGGGATTAAAAACAAATATAAATGGCGGGAAGTGGTAGCTAATTTCTAAATGATATATACATAACTTAGAGTTTCAAATACATCGAACTAAATGACAGCCACTGGCAATATGCCTTGTGATCAGCATACCGCTTCCGCATGAAAGCAATACTGAAAAGGAGGCTATTCGTCAAACGTAATGATGCGTATCGATTATAAACCTTGTGGGAAATACCTGGCGGAATTGAGAAATTGCTTTTTTGATGGATTCAAGACATTGTCCCGCGTTTTCCAATCATTTAGGGATGTAATTACACAATTTTGATTAAAGGTTAATTATTATACCTAGTATTAGCAGTCAGCACTATACGCTTAAACAAATCGAATATAATTGTGATTTTAATTTGTGTTTGTTCGACCTTAGACGAAAGACGGAACGAAATCTATATTTGTAATGCTGCGGGTAGGTTGAAACTTGAATAAGGCTTGTTGCTCTTAATATGACATGGATCCGGGAGTAAAAATATTGACAATACTTGACATTGTCATTGATGTGTTACTTCATTTGTTGTACTCACATGAAATGTCTTTTAAAATTGAGAGCTGATCTGAAGAAAATCATACAAATTAATATGAATCACATTCCCATCGATTGTAATGTTCGAACAAATGGATTGGAAAGCCTTAACCAAAAGTGGGATCAATCTGTGTATGAAAGACGACATGTAATTGTGGTTTCTTGGGAGCAAATTTCTTCTGACGTTTAATGGATCTTGATTATTGGGATTCCAAAAGGTAACTAATCTGCTTTGAGTGGAACGAGTGTATGTAATATTATCAGGTTCCTAAAAGGGAGCAGTTCGTTGGTTAATCAAACGGCTGACATCAGTTATACCTTATATGAAACATATTTGTAAATATTGTATTGGTGATAAACATGGTCGAACGAGATGATAAGATGCGTATACTCAATAATTGAAACCTTAATACAATTAACATGATTTTTTACTTTATTCGTTTACAAGCAGAACAAAACCCACAACTACAGATTATGAATTGTTGTTACACACATATACAGAGATACATTTTATTTGAAAAAAAAACTGGTCCCTTGTTGTAGTTTGTGCTATGTTAAATTGATGTATGAGTATATTTTCTAACCCGCAATATCTAACTTGACTATAGACTAAGTTGGTGCATCTAAATGCAAAAGTCGCTTCAGTGCTCCTTTTGTAACAACGGACACGCGTTGTTTTAATTAGGAAATTCCTTTATTGTATATCATTAAACGTATAGCATAATCTTTCCCGTATATAATGTTTTATTTATATTGATACACGTATTCTACAATCAATATACAGTAATGTGAAAACCACAATAATTCAAATCTGTACAAAAATAATAATAGTATTGTTAACTATAAAGCTGGCGCGTCGTTTACTTTAATTCATTGCTAACTATCACCTTTTTTTCACTCTTGCAATTCATATTTGAAACTCAAATATTAGTTTTTTAAATTTGACCCTAAAACAGACCTTCAAAGGCACTGGACACTGTTGGTAATTACTCAAAATAATTGGTACAAGCAATGAAGAGTTGTTGGTTGTGAGAAACTTTTTTTTTTTTTTAGAAAGAGGTGGTTTCTTACTCAAATATTAAAAGACTTCAGGTCTGAAGCCTTTTTAGGCATCTGAAGGCACAAACATTTGCACAACAAGGGTGTTTTTTCTTTCACTATTCCATTGGTCATAACTTCTATGACCAATTGAATCAACATTCTCACAGATTTGTTATTTTATGTATGTTGATGGAATACACCGAGTGATAATACTGGTCTTTGTCATACCAAATGTGTCCAGTGCATTCAAAGAAAAAAACCGGCTCTCCGTTGACACACCTTATTTAAAACTAATTTTAAAATCGCATTTGTCATTTGTAATCACTTTCTATGTACGAAGCCTTTGTGATTACCACGGCAAACTTTGTAAGTTACAGAATAAAAGAAAAAAAACAAAAAACAAACAAACAAACAAACGAAAATCAAACAAACAAACAAACAAATTAACCCAACACTCAATAAACAAATAAATAGGGAAAAAACAAGGGTCAAACACAAAACAAAAACACCTCAAAACACTACAGTTTGTGAAACATTAATCGGTTTGTCACAAAAAGGTCCGTTTAAAAGCAAGGTCTCGGGTTTGTTAGTCTTCCTACACATGATTTAAACAAATACTATTGGAATAATTAGCATATTGATACCATGACATGTTGATTCCCAAAATACGAAGTCTGTTTAATATGGCATGCATGTAAAGGGTTCCCGTTCACCGACTTGTTACTTATTAAACTTATGAGTTTGATTTGTATTGTGCAAGGGCCAGAATTGAATTAGCCTTAAAAGCTTCACTTAATCCTGAATTCTTGCCCTAAGATCCACTTACCACCGAAGATAAATAACATTCAAACCCCCATAAGAGGCACCGTCCCATGGTAAGTCAGCGTCTCTCTGGCCGTCAATTCATCAGTAAGTCTATTTAAAGAGATGGGATTGTCTCGCGAATGTCAGACGTCATGTATTCAATCGTTCAGATGTAATTAGATCATGTCATATAGTGCGCATTAATCAAATATGATTGGTAGTGGTTTGTTGTCGTGTATTATAGTCGTCCTGTCGAGTCATCTTTCTAAGTGGATGGAATGCCGCCACCCAGCCCTTTCCAGCTCACTCTATAAACATAATTCAATTGTCTTACTCTGCAACATATCATCGGGTGTACCACGAATTAAATAATTGCTAACATTAAATATCTTCCTTTTTTCTTAAATTCTTTACTGATATGGGGATGAGGCTTAAAGGAACACGTTGCCTTGGATCGGACGAGTTGGTCTAAAAAAAAGCGTTTGTAACCATTTGTTATAAAATGCATATGGTTGGAAAGATGTTTTAAAAGTAGAACACAATGATCAACACAAATTTGCCGCGAAATTGCGTGGTTTTCCTTTTCTTTGCGAAGTAACACGGTCGGCCATTTATGGGAATCAAAAAGTTGACTCCCACAAATGGCCGACCGTGTTAGTCGACGAAGTAAAAGGAAAACCGTGCAATTTCGAGGAATGTTTGTGTGGATCATTGTATTCTACTTTAACAATATCTTTCTACTCATATGCATTTATAACAAACGGTTACAAACGCTTTTCGAAGACCAACTCGATCGATCCAAGGCAACGTGTTCCTTTAAATTTGGTGACATGCATCACGTATGTTGTATATTTTATTCAATTCCAGTTAAAGTGTGTACGATCTGTGTGTCACACTTTTTCAGCCACCACACATATTTTAAACTTTCGTGCTTAAGAAGATAAAGTGTTTCGCAAAGTGCTACATTCTAGATTCTTGGGTCCTTGATGATATACCACATTGAACAGTTACTGTACTTCCACGAACTGAATTCTCTATCCTTTGTCTTTGGCTAGGCCGGCATTGTGCCGGTAAAAATGAAATTCTGAAAGACTCTCTGTACGTGCTACTCAACGCAGTATATATCACGGGGTTAACGATCGCATTGAAATAGGAAGTTACTCTGGCCACAGCAACCAGATATATTCTCACCTCTTGGGGTAACAAGAACTGGTCACCCCGGAGCATTCCGACAAGATGAAATAAGGACATGATCTCGAAAGGCGCCAAAAGTGCAAATAAAGCAACCCCATTAATAACCAACATCCGGGCTATTTGGTTACGTGTGGAGGAGTCTCTTGTGTGAATGCGATGATTTGAATGATGACTGCGGTTCATGGACTTGTCAAGACCTCTTATTATTTGATGGTAAAATATTGCATTTGTTACGAGGGAACAGAAAAATGGAATCGTCTGTACACCGTATGAGTACCTTTCGGACCATTCGTACATAGGGTAGAAAAGATATCTTACCCTGGGCCACTCGTTGTAGGGGTACCTGTCCGGCCAAATTATGCATTCGATATAGACTTTGGAAAAACTCATCAATAGGGATGCAGAAATAAGACTGGATACCAGAGTTGAAATAACAACGAGTGTGAAGACTGTAAGTTTTGTATCCCTTTTACGGTGTGGCCTGCAGACGCCATTATAACGCTCCCACGACACCAACGTGATGAAACACAATGTTGCAAAGTATGACATGTTAATGATGAACTGGGTGAGGAGGCACCCTGACAGTCCGAGAGGGGTGTCATCAGTGTAGATTGGCGAGTAAATGTAGCACCATACTTTGCTCCCTATCGCGAAAACCAGGAACAGTATATCAGCAATAGCGAGCCCAACGAGATAACAATTAGTAACGGTCCTCATTCGAGGTACTCGTGCCACAACGTAAATGAAAGCAGAGTTGTTCAGCACTCCAAGGGCCATGACGATAGGGAGGATCACTGTCACGAAAGCCACCTGGCCATCACTGTATGAGTTTTCCACGATGTCCTCCAGTGAAGTGAAATTGGAAGACATTAAACAACCTACGTCGGAATACTCTGATGGCTCAGTCCAGAACCAGTCTTGGTGATAGGTAGCATTTGAAAACACGTTCTCCTGTAATGAAGACATAGCGACTAGCGAGTGATGGTTAGCACAAGTTTCAGTCGTACCACACTTCTGTATATTTTTACCTCGGCTACAACTCCAACTGTTTTCTTGAGATCGGTTCAAATCAACTGTCTTAGTTGGCGTATAAAAAAAATCGAATTCTTCAACGATAGCAACATAATGTTTCTCCACACACTGAATAAATAAACATTTTTCAATTGATATAATGTTGTAGTTGATATAACACTTTGATAACGACAAGTTGTATTTCTGTAAGGTACATAACCAAGCCTCCAAAGGTCATCTGGCTTAGTGGCTAGTTCAGGAAAGCTGATCCCCAATCGTCAAATCAGTTCTGAGTGACGCCACCCATAAACCGTTGTAAAAAATTACTTGCCGTATTCACTCTGTCTCACTCAACCACAAACCTGTTTCGTCAGACGGTCCACCGATCGTTTCTTCGTCCAGAATCCGACTGAACCGAAATGACAAACAGACGACTAATGGAGCATCGGATAGCTCGTCAAGGAATACGCGTGCGCACAATTGTAATCAGTTTGTACGACGTTGCCGGTGATGCGGAGACTTGCATCAAATTAAAATAGTGCATTAAAATGCAATTAATATTATAACAGTGGATAAACTTAATGGCTTTGTGAAGTCACGAAATTATTTTATGAAATCCAATAAGGAAAAACATGCATCGTGTTAATATTTTTTTATTTATTAAATTGATTTGTATCGATGCTACTCGTGATACTCGGAAGTCTCTGGATTTACTA
Organism: Asterias amurensis; assembly: GCF_032118995.1. NCBI lineage: Eukaryota > Metazoa > Echinodermata > Asteroidea > Forcipulatida > Asteriidae > Asterias > Asterias amurensis. The sequence goes on from NC_092651.1 coordinate 13,373,886, forward strand.
ATCAGGTAGTATGGGACTTAATTAGTCTGGATAAAGTATATTCATATTTATGACGCCTCCAGCTCGTACAGAAACCACCATATCAAGTGTCCTTGTTGTTGTTGAAATGGTCGTCTGCAAAATTGATGAATGTCTTCACATTTTTTTTTTTTTTGCGTCTAAATGTTTTTGTAAGTAATGTCGATTTGGACAACTACTTCAACCCCATGATTTGTGACACGTAGTGCGGGATTGGGCAATTTATCGATATGTAAACTGCTCACAAAAAAGTTAGGAAACTTTTTTGAATCAAGTTTATCCTTAATATTTATTACTCTTTTTGTATATTATCAATGCAAAGCTGAAGTGTTCCTCTTTAAAATGATACCACAATTACAATGATTAGATGTTGCTGAGTTTGGCTACATGAATCACAATGAGGCAAAGTCACAAATCAAATGTGCCAAAACTTATAGTGCTGTGCTAAACAGTCAAATGATCAATAGTCAAACCGGTCAAGCTTCAGAACCTTGGATGGTTTACACAAAGATTCGCACCAAATAGCCCTTATTTCTTGAAAAACGCCTTCTTTGGATATTAAAAGAAATTCTTGTCTCAATAAAGTGGATTAACATCAGTAAGTTGTCTTGCTTGTTTGAATTACAGTGTCAACTTGTTTGTTCACACAGTAACACAACATGGCTAATTTTTGCACATTGATTTGTGACTTTGCATAATTGTCATTCATGTAGCCAAAATCCGCAACATGTCATCATAGCAAATGTGGTATCATTTTAAAGAAGAACACGTTAGCTTTGCACTGATAGAAAAACAAATACAATGAGAGTAACACATAATAAAGATATACTTGATTTAAAAAAAATCCTAACTTTGTGTGAGCAGTTTGTTTGAGGTAACTTCAGACGTCAAATAAGATGAGGCGTAATATTCAGTTTCTACATTTCGATGAGGGCGCCATTTACTCGTTTTGGCTTACAGTTAGAGTGTGGCATATTCTGTAGTGCGAGTTTTTTTCCCCGCATATCATAGTAATGCTAGTGATATTTAAAGCTTTGCATGGTGTGCAATAATAAGAACAAACTGAACATAATATTGACAAAAAATGGTAGACATGAACGAGCAGAGTATACTCTGCGAGACGTCGAGACCAAACCAGCTCTTTTCAGAGCCAACACTCCCTCAGAATAGATAGAGTATATTCATTGTGTGTCAAATGATTGTTATTTTTATGATGGAATAGTTATTTTATGGTCGAAGGAAAAAAGTTTATCGGGTAGTCTTTTTTGCCTGTTTAAGGGCAATTTACCTTAAGAAGAATTTGGCGAAAGCAGTCATTGAACCAAGCAGTATTTTTTATTAAGAGTCACCAATAGGAAATTTCATGACTTTTGGAAGAGCTCAATGTGCTGCAGTCTTGTTGCAAGACGTTTTTTTCATTGTCTCTCCACTGTTGCGATTCCCCGCTCCGAACCGCGCACACGATAGCGGGCGCTGTTTTGAAAATTTTCAGATCACCACTAAAAAAATTATCACCGCACATAAAATAACTCATCAAAAACGTTTTGCACCAAGAATATTATGTACTCCTGCTTATAGTTCTCAGTCATCATCAAATATCTTGCAGATACACCGTGTCGGGTCCCCATCATCAACATAGTTGTTCCTTACGGGTTGCATGATAAGTCATACTTAGAAACACACGGAGAAAAGCAATACAGAGTGACAAGAGATTGTTTTGCGAGTAGTTAACTGTATCTTTATTTGCGACTTCATTCATGCATTTAATTCAAGGGTATATTATAACATCAACAGAACTGTTAGAGTTTGCGAAAATAATTAGCAAGTTTGCTGTATTGGCGAAATGTTATGCTTTTTTGCGGAACTAAAAGTATAGTAGTTCAGAAGACCAATAAAGTATAAATCGAAATTCTTTTAAAAAGAAACACCAAATGCCGCTTTCATTTTAGTATTGTCACTGGCACGCCTTTAAATTCGTTTTGATGAGCTTTCAAAAGAAACGCCCTACTCTTATGCTTTTGAAACACGTCACGCATAAGCCTTACATGTGAGTTAAAATCACTTAGTCTTTTAAATGTGACAATTCCGTAAGGTTTATGTTGTTCAAATATAACACTTATAGCTATTTGCTCTTTAAGAATACTTAAAATTCAAACCAGTTTGTGCCTTGCAAAGTTAAAACAATCACATAATCCCCCCCAAAATACGGTTAGCTCCAATAAAGTCATGTGGTATAGTGTTATTGACGCTCCATTTTTAGCGTTTTGTCCAGCAAGTAAACAATAATGACATTTATAACTTTTATCATCAGATACAAAAAGGTCAAATGGAAATCAATTTTAAGAATTAATTATTGTTTGGAGGAAGAATCGAGACGAGTTATCGGTGCATTCCATTCTAACCAACTGCTGAAAGTATCTCACACACAGCGTTACTGCCGTCTTTGGGGGTGACATTATACACACAGTCATCTGCATTGAAGTTGCTTTCGCATCCCTCTGTCCAAGTAAGTGGAGTTATGTAACTAAAAAGGACATAACACAATTTTACTTTTAATATTTTCAGTTACAGACTGGACCAATGTATTCTTAGTGGGTGGCTTATCGGCTTATTTGTATTGAAAAACGCAACATTTGTGTCACCGGTCGTTGTGTTGTTGCCGCGAGATCTAACAAACGTCACACGTTTAATTGTTATTAAAAACCGTTTGGCCCAAACTAAGATGATTTCCGGGAGTGTGTTTAAAACATGTTTAAAACACTACAACCACTGAAGCAAAATGGACCAACAAAGAAACTGACGAGAACTTAAAATCTTGAATTATGATGATAAAGGTACAAGAGAAACTCGAGTCGGAAAACATTCCATATATCAACAAAATATTTAAGCATTAAAGACCTTTCTTTTGCAACGTCACAGCCCGAGTTTTTGCCAACCCAGATTGGAAAACTATGGAAAGCCGTAAGTGCAAATTAAGAAAAGATCGCTATTTTTTGTAACAACAATGTAACCAAGTTTGTTGATTTTGTTAAAAACAAAACAAATAATTATGAGAGATATTTTATTTAATTGAAAGTTTGCAGAAAATGCTGAATTTGGTTAAAACATCTGTTTTTAAGATTTAGTGTTTTACTAACATTCGGCCGACCATGCCAACCAAGGCGGTTTGTTTATCAACAAAAGAAAGGTCTATGTGCTATGCCATGATTTTCGGTGCGGCAGGAGATTCTGTTCTTCCGGAGATTCGGTCTCCTATATGGCAAACTGTACAAACTTCTTCTTACGCGCCCTCTCGTGAATCATCCTCCTTCAGCCAATGTTAATTTGCCGTATGGGGAACCAAATCTCCGGCGGACAGAATTCCCTGCCATACCGGCAGTTGTGTCGGTTTTGAAGACGAAATTTAAAAAGGTACATTGAAAAAAGGGAAATCCAAAAACACTTACCTGGTGCAGCAAGACTTCACTTGTCCATCAGCAGAACAAGAACAGCTGTTGCAACCTTCCGTGAACTGCGTGCCTGCCTCACAGGTTGTAACTTTGAAATTAGAACAATAAATATTTTATCAACAAGACGAACTCTGCATTTTAACACACACGATGAGCTATTAACTATTCAAACTCTTAATCGTGTGACCTTCGTTAATGAATCGTGATATGCACTGATGGACACTTCGGTAATCACTCTTAGCATACAAACTTTCTTGTTAACGATCAATGGAGAGCTGTTGATATTTTAAACATAGTGAGAACGGCTCCCTCTGAAGTAACGTAGTTTTCGAGAAAGAAGTTATTTTCTACTAACATAATTTGATTTCGAGACCTCAGAATTTGATTTTGAGGTCTCGAAATAAATCATCTGAAAGCACACAAGTTTGTGTGACAATGTTTTTGTTTGTGTCTTCCATTATTATCTCGCAACTTCGACGACCGATTGAGTTCAAATTTTCGCAGAATAGTTATTGTATGCAATGTTGAGATACACTAAGTGAAAAGACTGGTATTTGACAATTACCGAAGGTGTCCATTTTGTCTTTATAATATTGCTTGTAATTAAATGCGACGTTTCAAATACTGACATTGTGCTTTGATGACTTACCCTCATTTTGACACGATGCTTCAGTATCTGCGACCAGCGCCAAAAAGCCAACAAGGGCAACAAGGAGGAATAGCTTGGCCATTTTTCGGAACGAGTGAAGAATTCTTTTTGAAAGTGAAGTGCGCTAACTTTTCCTGCCGTGAGAATGATATTTCTCTGAGCTCGCAAGGACTTTATATAGAAGATCAATTGTAAATCGAACCCGTTCACGTGGAGAGAGATTGCAATTAAGATTTTGTAAAGGAACTAAGCGTGACCAATTAATGACACATGTGTATCAAATGATCCAGCCAAACAGATGTCGATGTGTATCAAAATTTCGGTCTATATTACAATCTTACCATCATCATTAAAAGGGGAGTTCGATTTTACAATAATTACCTTCGTTACAACGCCATATTCTCTTATTCTGACGAACGATAATGTCGGCTCTTGCTATATTTAAAATTTTGACAAATTGTGACAAATTCGTTGACTTATTTCAATTAGGAAAAATACAACTCTAAGACTTTAGAACTTTTCTCTTCTTCTTTTCGCCCTTTTTAATATAACAATTAATTAGGTTAGGAGGTTTATTGGTTCACGGTGTAGATTTCTTCTGACTTACATCCAGTATTTCCACTAATTGAAGATTATTTTGCATAAACCTGAGATGGAACCCATACCAGAGTAATTCATTGGATTATTTTTATTATTTTTTTACTTTATGACGCGCTCGTATTTGGTTTAATCATTGATACTGTCTTCCCTGCACGACACCTGTCCTCGTACATATTACTTTTCGTGTTTTTATTGTAAATCAAATTAAGTACTGTAATACTGTCTTGGTTCGTAAGATATATTGTTTTTCTTCTGAACTTTTATTGAAAATCCGAGGCCAATGTTGTTCATTTAAAGATGATTGTTACAGAAAGATACGATCATGTTTCTCTACTTTTTTTATTGACAAATCAATGTCGACGTACAATCCTTATAATTTAGTGTGGCAAAACTGCAAGGCTGAACAAAAGGTTATGAACTCAATCTATACTCTCTCTCTCTATCTGTGCTATCACGAAATATTAGGATATAAAATGCATGAAATTCTCCATGTACACACAATCATTCATGCAAGCACTCACTCAGTCGACCCAATGTGTCGCGTTGCCGCATGTTTGAGTCGGGCTAACACACCCATATACAATATATTATGATTGTTGATTGGTTTTCAAAATGTTTGTTGTATAATATTAATCCTTGGAAGTTTCAGACTGACATAATGACAAAATTGTCTTATTTAAGCCAGTTAAACTGTAAGCATCTTGTGTTCGTCCATTTTGTACATCTTGGATAAAGAAACAAAATTCTGCTATTGCTTTATCAATAACCAAACTTTTCAAACTGTTTATACACCTATGACACATTGCATAATTTGCGTTCTTCCCCGTTTTTTATTTGTATGTGTCAGTGTTTTTGTGTATGTGTTTCGATATCTACCGCTAGACGCTTGTTATAAATATAGTACAAATTGCTTTATTATTAAATGAATATAAATTACATGTCAATGTTGAACCAACATATGTGTGTATCTCGAAGTAAAAAGCCTTTCTTTTTTTGAAAGCGTAAACCACCATATACGACCGTTTCACTCAAGGCTGATTAGTTGCCATACGTGTTTCAATCTTAGAGCTTTTCAACCCATGTGGGATTCAGCAACCCATGAAGTCACTGCCGAAGTATCGGGGAAACCCGGGATCTGCGTTTCGGTACTGGTTGTTGTATCGGAAATAACTCTTGCCTTGGATGAAATACGTGTAACCTGGAAAACGATAAGTTCACGACAGAAAACAAATTCGTTAATATAGATAGCGTGCAAAGGCCTAACATTCTGACTCGTAAAAATACACAAAGCTTCAAATTGGAATGCAAATCGTGTTTATCCGCACTTACCATCTGTGTAGTCGAAGGCAGCGTCGATATAGGGAGGTATACCCTCAAAAACATCCAAAATGTGATAAGGATACCCGTATTCTACTTGCTGGTACGCTTCGTCATATCGCCATACCTGAAACAATGGGATTTGTTTTCAGTGTTTACATAATGTGCACAGAAATAAACAGACAAACCGTGTAAAGGGGTGGGGTTGCTGCGCATTTAGGGTGTCGTGGCCGAGTGGATACGAGCACCGAACTCAAGCCCTGGTGGTTCTGTTAAACAGAGTGTGTGTTCGAAACCCAGTCGTGACTCCCTGAGCAAGACACTTAACTATAGGGTGCGTTCGTTTAGCTTCCCTGGGTCGACCCCGGTCTGTGGCGGTGGTTTTTTTTTTTTTTTTCAGGACGAACGTGGGTAATTATCTGCACACAATCGTCCTGGGGAAAAAACCGCCACACACCGGGGTCGACCCGGGGAAGCTAAACGAACGCACCCATAATTGCTTCTCTGTTCACTCAGGGCTAAATGGGTACCTCTGTGAGGGCAGAGATGGTTCTTTGGGATTGGTTTAGCCGAGTAGCGCATTTAATTGTCGCACAGGCTGTTTACTCCTTCAGGGAGTTGAGATGGTTTAAGGAATGATTAAGGCCCAGTGACTAGGGGTAATGTCAGAAGCGCTTTGAGAAGCCATCGGATGTGAAAATGTTAAAAACTGTTTATTGTTGTTATTATTATTATCAAAGTATTTTCAGCTTTAAAGGAAAACATTTTTGTTATCTTTTTGGTTGCCAATAAGTATTGAATAGTCTTATATTTAAACGTAGCTTACCTGATGATCCTTGAAAAAGTATGTTGTATTGTATCTTCTTAACGGTACTACTGCATCTATATCTTGAGGTACCCCCATCTCATCCACATGGCGCGGATATCCCGGCAGTGCGTGTTTACCTTTATACAACCAATAGTTAGATCCTGTGTACGAAGAAATACGGAACACTACACTTCAGATCAAGAAAGAGATTGTCTATAAAATAAAACATAACCAGTGCACGTTAATTATCTAAATTCCGTTTTCTTTAAATAATTATTATCGGTTGTAAATTCATTTTAAACCACAAATCATTGACAATCTATTTTACAGATTATTGGTCAGTTTTGTCTAGTTTGTGTTCGTGTATCGGGGGGGGGGGGAGGGGGCACGTTTAACAGTTAACCTAGGAGACGTGTTAAAGTATGAACCGATTAGAGTTGTTGTCAAAAAAGTACATACAAGAGAGGGACATTCCGGTTGTAGGTGCATGCTTGCTTGCGAGTCAATGTGTCATTGTTTTGCTCTTGATAAGATCACGAAAGTTATGTCAGATTTAAAATCACCTTTGAAAAATACAACATGGCCGTCCTGGGGTCGTTGATACACTGCATCTATCATCCTCGGAAGTTTTAAGAATCTCTTGCGAATGGGGAGACCAGCAGAGGGCGCTATAAGCTTCCCATACCGGCTGATTCGCCAAAAACGACGATCCTATAAATATAATTATAATTAGCCATCGAAGAAAATTGGTGGAAGATATGAAAGATGTTTCTGTCACTTACCCTGTGGCTGTCCATTCTGCCTTTTGACCATTAGCAAATACAATTGATATGATGGAGTAGTTGTTGTAATTTGACATAGACAAATGCATAATTTTAGTTTTTGCCGTCATGATATTGTCAATAGGCTATAGTTCAAACCTTAAATGCAAAGAGAATTCCGTCAATCATTGCAGTTGCGTCGTACCCCTTATTGCAAGGAGACCGAGGGTCACCGTGATGCTGGTTTCTGTCCAAAGTACCTGCGTAAAAACACAAAGTCTGAGGGTTTGCTAAGGACTTCAAGTTCAAGTAGAGCTTGATATTATAAATATTACTAACGTTCCCGCCTGTATCAAATTCCCCGTAAAATAGTTACTGTCCCCATTAAAAGATACCCATTTACCACAGTACCCCACTCATTGGCTTTCGTCTTAAATGGTACCTTTAAAAGTACTGTAGTTTATAATATTATTGAACAAAATAAGGAACAAAGGAAAATAATATCACAACCAGGGCTCGAACTGGGACCTTTTGTTCCCCAGAAACAGCGTGTCCCACATATAAAGTAGTCTAACGAAATGTTAACAGGCTTTTACATGTGTACAAGCGGTCAAAATGTACTTGCAATTTTTGTATAATCTGCTAAAATGATATTATACGTTGGACTTTCCAAAGATTGCAATTTAAAAAAAAAATTAAACCAATCTTTACCTCCCGGCTCGTCTCGCGGGACATTTAAACGGTTGCAATAGTCTTGAAAACCTGTTTTTCACGATAAACTCTATTATTAAAGGCAGTGATGGTCACTATTGGTAATTACTCAAAATAGTTGCTAGCATTTAAACTTACTTGGTAACGAGTACTGGAGAGCTGTTGATAGTATAAAACATTGTAGAAACGTAGTTTTCGAGAAAGAAGTTATTTTCCGTGAATTTATCTTCGAGGCCTCAGAATTAGATGTTGAGGTCTCGAAATCAAGCATATGAAAGCACACAACTTCGTGTGAAAAAGGTGTTTTTTTATTTCATTCATATCTTGCAACTTCGACGACCAATATTGAGCTAAACTTTTCACAGGTTTGTTATTTTATGCATATTATGTTGAGATACACCAAGTGAGAAGACTGGTCTTTGACAATTACCAATAGTGTCCAGTGTCTTTAAATAAAGAATCATACGAGACATCCGACCAGTCAGCTGGAAAGGGGTTAACATGCACTATTTCTTTGTAAGTATATACTTACCATAAAGTAGTTGTGCAGCTCTAATGTCATCCTCCTGTAGCTTCAGGCCTGGCATGTAACCGGTATAGTCTGGTGCCATTATAGCGCCATCTGTCCATGAGTGCTGCAAGCCAAGACTGTGACCAAGTTCGTGGAGAGCAACCTGAAACAAGTTGTAGCCTGTGACAGTGAAATGAATTATGTTTCTTTTAGGTGTGAGCTAGAAACGAAACCAAATATATTGCAACCTGTTGAACCAACAACACAAAATAATGAAAACGGTAAAACACGTCATAATCAACGGGGAAGCGAAACCAAATACATAGCAAAATTTATTCTATTCTAGGAAACTATTCAAGTTAATAATTTTCTAAGAAGATTGAACTTTGTAACTTGCCATCATGTCCCCGGTATGTGAAGACCTCAGAATCATCAAAATGCACGTCTCCGTCTAAATCACCGTGCAAGCCGTTCGGCACGAATGCATGGGCTATGGTCCCGTTGATACCATCAAAGTCGTAAGGGCAGTTGTGGTCCCATGTTGAGAACTTGATGTGAATATCTGCGTGCCCATTGGTTATTCTCCGAAATGACAAGGGGGTAGCCTCTTCCCATTGTTTAAAGGCTCTACCTAGTGAATCGTCCACCTGGTCCTCAGTCATCCGGTAGTGGTATGGATAATTCACAATTCTGCGTGAATGTATGGAGTTGTTTTTGTTGATTGCTTATTATAGTCTTTACTTTACTACTTAAACATATAGAGATGATTTTAATTTTGTGTTTAGAAATTAAAATCTATATTGAAAACAGCATTATAAACATAACCGAGTCTTCAGAGTAGCATTACTTTTAATTCCATAAACCCACCTGTACGTCAAATGTTTCTTGGTCCATCTCGTCCAGTCGATGGAGTACCGCTTCTGTCTTCTGTCACCGGGTCTCATTGAAGATATACCTCCCAGATCCGGCACACCGCATCGAGGTTTTCTTGCTCCAGAACGGGTGGCGTTTACTTCTTGGGATAATTTCGGCACCAATGCAAACTTCCGACGCGAAGTCTTTTCGGAGCCATGAGAGCTGGCTGCAGATTTCCTTTGATCTAAGCCCGTGACGTCTTGAAGAGATGGTACTTTTCCAAGAGTGATCACATCACTCTAAATGGGAAAAAGCAAAGCACCTTGTGTGTACATATTGTTTTTAATGATAATCATTGTCACAACGACTGAAACAAAATATGATTGTTTGAACCAGTATTCTAAAACGAAAGTTCTTTTATTCTAAACTTACCCAATAATATCAGCGTGCCCTCTGAGTGAACCCGAAACCAAAGCTCTGATTGAAAGACTAGGGGAAAAGTGCATTCGAGGTCTAAAACGGTTAAGTTCATGGAATTCCCTCCCGTTGCGAAGCTTTCTGTATGTTTTTGTCTTGTTTTTTAAATGCTGCTGTGTGCGGTTGTGAATTCCTCTGCTTTTCATAAAATTATATAATTGAAGTAAAAGACAGAAAATTTGATATTTAAAAAAAACGTCACACCATTATGGTTAATGTGTGGCTTCACCGGTCTCTCTATGCAGTGCTGATAGTGGGTTCGAATATCATATTTCCCAATAATTAATAAGTTTGTGCTGTCTTTGTTATTGGCACCGCTTTCATTGTAATTGGTGGTATTTTATTCCCATGTGTGAACGAGTTCGCTCATTAAGAGTATAAGACAATTATTTGTTTTTGATATGACTATTGATTGTGTGTGGTAAAAATAAAAGAAATAAATGAGTAGAATACCATCGGGCTACATTTTATACCTTTTCATACAAATAGTGCGACCTGCCTGATGGACAAGAATGCCATCAGGTCAGTTTTGTTCGGGTGGTCGAAGAAGCGTGCAGAGACTGTGACCTGCTAAATACAGACACCCTGGTCAGAGGAAAGATTAACTGTGTATTACAGCAATTATGTACTGAGCAGAACTCGCAAAATGTCTTCGGACCCTAGAAAGATACTAATTGTGTGTAATTCATCACGTTTTGGCAATCACCGTCAATCCATGAATGTGATTATTTTCACTTGTAATATGCGGGCAGGGGATGGTTTACAGCACACTGGGAGCTGATACGGTTAATTCAGGTCGTCATTTCGAACAAAGTTTCTTCTGTCAATGAGTTTATAAATGATTCTCACAGGGGCGCTTCATATATGATTTTCAAACGCAAGTTCTGAACTTATTTGTTATATTGTGGTTAGGTACGGTGTCCTAGCATTTGTAATGTACGAATTGCTTGTAAATTTGTTAAGGGGTTTTCGTGCTTTGTATCTTATTATATACACTGGACACATATCGAAATTACTCCAAATATTTGTTAAAGACAGTGTACACTATTGGTAATTGTCAAAGACCAGTCTTCTCACTTGGTGTATCTCAACATATGCATAAAATAACAAACCTGTGAAAATTTGAGCTCGATCAGTCGTCGGAGTTGCAAGATAACTATGAAAGAAAAAAACACCCTTGTCACACGAAGATGTGTGCGTTAAGATGGTTGATTTCGAGACCTCAAGTTCTAAACTTGAGGTCTCGAAATCAAATTCGTGGAAAATTACTCCTTTCTCCAAAACTAGGTCACTTCACAGGGAGCTGTTTCTCACCATGTTTTATACCATCAACCTCTCCCCATTACTCGTTACAAAGTAAGGTTTTATGCCAATAATTATTTTGAGTAATTCCCAATAGTGTCCACTGCCTTTAACATAAAAACCTACTTGTTAAAGACCAAGCTGTAGTGTTGATAGTATAAAACATTGCGAGAAATGGCTCCCTCTCAAGTGACGTAGTCTTCGAGGAAGAAGTAATTTTCCACTAAAATATTTGAATTTGACTTCGAGACCTCATAGATAGATTTTGAGGTCTCGAAATCAAGCATCTGAAAGCACACAACTTGTGCGACAAGTGTGAAACTTCTTCCATTATTCTCTTGCAACTTCGACGACTAATTGATTTCTTATTATTTTTTGGCATACAAAATATGTTGAGATACACCAAGTGAGAACTCTGGTCTTTGAAAATTAATCAAAGTGTCCAGTGCCTTTAATGATTAACAATTTAACTTGACATCGACAATTTAATTTGCTTATAAAATGGCTGAAAATTAAGCCCCATCGTCAAATTTAGATCAGGTCTTTTGAGAAGACCAACATGAACTTTTCCCCCATAAAATTTGAACCAAGACTATACAACTGTATTTTCATTTCAAATGTGTACTTTTTTATGATTAAAATAGCAGTTTGTGATGCAGAGCTTTGTAAAAGTGGACTGATGAAAACATTTCCCCCAAAATCATAAAACAAAGGTATTTAAATTCACTTCCCGATGTCAACGAAACCACAAATGATTAACTTCACAGAAACAGAATAAATAACAGTAAACAGGCACTTGTTAAAAGCAGTATAAAGTTAAATCTAACCCCTTGCATCGATATGGTTTGTAGAAATGGCAACTACTTATTCATAATTGTTTCAAACGTAACTTTGTTCTACATTAGGCATATAATTTAAGACTGTGACATTTATTTGCAAATCCTTCCAGCGCAGTGAATAACGATTTGTATTGACCTGGGTATCAAGTAGAGGAAACCAGACTGGGTTGAAGCATGATGTACCACAACACAGCCAAGTATACCACTTTTTTTTATCACCCAATGTTTTTCTAATGGAGAATTGCCGTTGCAATGGCGACAAACGAGCGGGGTTTTCGCTCGATTGGAACCATTTATAGGATCAAGGCTCTCCCAAAGGTTCTCTAAATTACCTTACAAAACATCGAGTATACTCTCGCTACCTATTAGTGTACTCGCTGTCTGTACTCTTTTTGGTGAAAATTTAAATATCTTACCAGCATACTTTGAAAGATGAGGATCAAAAATTAAGTGATGCCATACAAAAAACATCTTTCGATTTTAGCAGGTAGACAGGGTTTATATTTTACAGTTCATAAAAACATTGGTTGAAAAGTGAAATGAGCAGACCTTTCTGATATAAGTAGTTTATTAAGCAATATTGTTCAGTAGGTTTGCATGCTTTTCTTTAGAAACCTACCTCATATAAACTTTGTCCAGGCTCGGCAACACCTTTATGCACTATTGCATGAGCCGATTGACTGATGCGCCCGTTTGCAAATAAGAAGTAAATCCATACAAGCAAGACGTTACTTTGTGAAACTCGTGACTTCTTCCAACATAACGACATTATTCTTGTCGTGGTTGTATTGGTATGGGTAGCTTTTCACGACTGATGCCTCCCTGCTTTCGCTTGAGGGGTTCTCAAAGTGGTGTAGGCGTTTAACAGTTCATAGTCAGACTCAGCTTTACACAGTTTCTTGAGAGGATCTTGGAAGACCCCGGCGACTGTTGCACGATCAGCAAGTGAAAATGAATGGAACCGCCGTTGGAATCCTAGAATCTGGGACATGATGCCGAGAAACAATCATAATAGAAATGTGTATCGAATTATGAAAGTTGATTGAAAGTGGTGTCCCATAGCAATGGGTGACTCCAGACACCCGTTGGTACTAAACCAATGTGAAGATTCAGTAAAAAAAAGTTTCTACCCACTTATTTCTCCGTCGGTGCATAGGTTAACCAAACGGATAAGAATGATTCACTAACATCTGAATATTAAGTACAGAAATCCAGCCCAACGATGAACATAATAAACGAAAGCAAGGAGAAACTTATGTTGTACGGGCGCTTATTAATTTTGTACATAATTCCCCTTTTTCTTCCAGGACACAGTTCTTACCGTAAATAAAGGCAAAGACACTTACGGGATGAGTGATGGATGCACCATGTGTATCCTGCGAATAAGGATGTGCTACAAACAGTAAGTGGACAAATTTATGAGGTTTTCTGCTGTTTGACACCTACATAATATTTTTATCGTTAAAAACAAATTGTCGATGGGCTGTTGTTAAAGTTTGTTGGAAAAACAATACGGGATTTTGAGATAAGGTATTCCGCAAAAATAGTTACTGTGCGACCCATCGATTCAATACCTCTTGCCACGCTGCAGGAGTTACATACCGCCCTCACTTGTTTGTTTGCTTGTTTGATTGTTTTGACGTTTTTTGTTGTTTGATGTGTTATTTTTTCCTTTTGAGGTCAGTTTAGGTTAATAATTATGATAATTTAAGTAGTTATTAAACTCAAAGCGTGATTTTTGTTGAATTCAAACAATCATTTGCCATACTCGCAACAGCAAAAAGCAAAGTCACTGGACTAGATAAACTGTATACTACAAACATAGTGTATACAATCATGACAATTACAGAATGACAATGTAGTATGGAGGATCTTCACTTAAGCTAACAAGTACGTACTTGTTTCGTGTGTGAATCAAAATCGACGTACTGAAAGTCGCGGCGACGATATTTTTTGGAGAGTGGGGGACACGTTATCAAATGTCCCGCTCCCCCACCTTTTTGACCCAAGTTTTGCACTGTGGCAAACCTTGAAGGGTGGGGGACACTATATCAAATGTTCCCCCTCAAAATTGGCCCTAGATTGCATCCGAGAGCATCCACAAATTTTCCGGGCCCTTGAAGTCCTGCACCCTATACGCCGTAGTTAAAGGAATTCTCACAAGCATGCTCCATCATTGACATATTTGCACCTCCCCCTTTAACGTGTGATAGGAACGTGTCACCCACCCCACCTCCACCCCACGATCGAAGGGCGGGGGACACAATATCAAATGTTCCCCGTGTCTTTTAACCACCTTTATCACCTGAACTTGATGCTGTTATTGACGTAAAAGGTTTTACTGCTGCTCACACTTTAAAGCCCTATGTTCTGTTCCATTCTGTTTGCCTCTTATTTGCCTAAAATTGCATCACAGAGCATCTAGAATTAAGCGGGCCCGGAACCATGCCGTAAAGGTTTCACACTCGCATGCTCACTCGATGACAGATTTGGCCCCTAAAACTTGTGTTATAGATCTGCACCTGAACTTGATGCTGTTAACTCAAAAAGTTCTACTGCTACTCACATTTTAAAGGCTTATGTTGTGTTCCATTCTGTTTGCGTCTTCTTTGCGTAAGATTGCACCACAGAGCATCTAGAATGGACATTTTCCCGGGCCTTTATAGCGGGCCCGGGCCCATGCCATAAAGGTTTCACACTAGTGTACTCACTCTTTGACAGATTTGCCCCCTAAAACTTGTGTCCGCACCTGAAGATGCTGTTAACTCAAAAGCTGAGCATTATATTGCAGATATTATGAAGCTATAATTGAGTTGCTGTTTTTTTAGGTACAATAACCATGGAAGCAAAAATAGGTGCATCATAGCTTGAAGTAGGCATTAAATTCCAACATCTGAGAGGGCGGCACATCACTCCCTCAGACTCCCTAGATTGCACCAGAGAGCATCTACGGCCGAAACAAATTTCCGGGGCCCTATAGCGGGCCTCGGACCCCACGCCGTAAATGTTATGTGTGGTCCCCCCCCCCCCCATCTTTCAAGACGGATTGACGCCCCTGGCGGTGGCGTTTGCTTTCTTGTTGAAGACCTTTTAAGGAACACTTTTGTGGGGTGGGGGTGTGCGACACTCTTCCTTCCGCCTAGCAAAAAAAAACCAAAGTCGCTACGAAGGTGTCCATCAGATTAAAGGAGACAAAGCATAACATTCATCAGAAGACGAGTTGCCAATAATCACCATAGTGATTTGTATTGTGATATCACAATATGCTTAGCAGGAATGATAATAACATTTAGATCAATTTTACCAAAGCGGTGACCTCTTCTTTGGCGATGACGTTTGCTTTCTTGTTGACGAATTATTTTCTTTAATCTATATGTATATATTTTTTAAGGTTCGTTTCATGCTACTAGCAAATGTTAGCAAATTTTGTAATTGATCCATAAGTAATCCAGAGAAGAAATCTTGATAGGTCCATGTACTCTCGGAATGTTGGCTCATGCTTTTCAACCATAAGAGTCAAAGAGCAACTCAAGCCAGCTGTTTGTGTTGCTTCACTAGTTCATCCTTGACCGATTTATGTACAACCCCTGATCTATGCAGGACACAACTTTAATACTAATATGGTAAACACTTTAGAAATATTTAGAAAAATGGAAAACCAAAATAGTATCGTGCTGTTATTAAACTACTCCTGATTAAAATAGTAATGGCACACAGAGTATTTAAATGTATATGGGATGTGCGAGTCAACCTTGAATCAGTATGTAACATTGATCACAAGAATGTTTGTTTCTGTATTTGCCCTCTTGGCAGGCAATGCTATCAGTCCATAAATGTGTTTCCTTGATGGCTATATAGTCCTTCACTCAATGTAACCAGAGTTTCAAAGCTATCGGGCTGTATATCTTTTGTGAGGCATTCGTGTATGTAATGAGGACCCTGTTGAACGTTGCTCTGTTGCATGCTCCAGAAAACATTCAGATTTACTGCAGTTTTAGTACCATTGTGAATGCTTCGCGTGAATATTAATCTGCCTTGCCCTCGTCGTTCATTGAACTACATCGCAACCGGTACAACAACTCTACATTCACAAGGAGTGCAGGCATAGTGCAGAAAGACAGGCGTATTTCCGGTTGGTTTGCTGTTATACATGGTAAGTTGCACGTTGCACTTTGGAGTACCTCCATGGTTGCAAATTATTTTTAAAAGATGTTAACCCCCAAAGTAGGGTAATGTAACGTTGCTATCTTTACTTTTTAATGGAGCATCATAACTTATCAAGCTCATAATCAATCAATTATCTCTTAATTATTAATGTTTTTTGGCTAAATGCACCCATATTGCCTGCATGAAAAGTGAACGGTATAGAGAGGAGGACCTCTGGCCAAATTTCAAACAGGCTGCTTAAGCACGGGCTGCTTAAACAAGTTGATAAGCACATCAACATTATGCTTACCAAAATAAGATTCAGCTAGCTAAAATATCATTTAACGCGTATAATACAATTTTCATTACAAGAGTAAATCCATTGTAAAATGTCTGTTAGAACTTATAGGCCTACAGTATGTTATTAAACTCGTACCATTCTTTATTTCTTAATAATGCATACGGTACTACTGATGGGCGGGGCAAAGGGAATTGACCTTGCAAACTTTGCATATTTACATTATTAGGCCTGCATTTTGATAAAGTTCTCGAAACGCGATCCCTTGTTCATTTAGTTCAATCGATTTCCGAAGTAACGAATGCTAGCCGATAATTGTTTTGGTATAATGTTATTTATTCAAACTGAGTGAGGCACTACCAGTACAACCCTGCCACACCCATGTTCCATGTAGTTTCATATTGGGGACCTTTAACAATTTCTGGAAACGATGAGCTTCTATCATGAGAACTTGCTGATAGACCCATACAACATTCATGACAGTCTTGTACCAGCTGTGCATGCTATTAACTTTGTTAATTTTTTTGCCTGCATTTTGATAAAGTTCTCGAAACGCGATCCCTTGTTCATTTAGTTCAATCGATTTCCGAAGTAACGAATGCTAGCCGATAATTGTTTTGGTATAATGTTATTTATTCAAACTGAGTGAGGCACTACCAATACAACCCTGCCACACCCATGTTCCATGTAGTTTCATATTGGGGACCTTTAACAATTTCTGGAAACGATGAGCTTCTATCATGAGAACTTGCTGATAGACCCATACAACATTCATGACAGTCTTGTACCAGCTGTGCATGCTATTAACTTTGTTAGACATCCAGACCCACAATCTAAGTTCAGGTTCAGGTTCAGTGTTTTAATGTTATGTTTAAGTTCATACATGCCTTTTTTCCATCTCTACAGATAGCGACATTAATCTCGGAATAACATGGATAATAATTGGAGAAGAGCACACAAGAGACTGATGGCATTCAGAGGAAGAGTTGGAACTTCCAAACTGCCAAAGACTGAAATAGAAGAACCATCACCCTCTGGTATATTATTTGAAACCATGCTCACATTATCCGTCTGCTTGATAACTAAATACTCCATTCTATGATGTATTGGTCGTATAGCTGTCCTTGGTATAAAAGAATTGCAAACAAATCTTGGGTTCATACGAAGGTGAACCTGTTCAATACTTGTTGTTGTTAATTGGTATTAGGTGACCCTGGTCGGAATTGAATTTGGCTATTATGAAACTTCTGACAGGCTCAAATATTAGCAAACATCATTGTATAATATGCAACTTAAACTGCTGTACTTTCTCCCAATAAATGTTTCTCCCACAAAATTAGTTAAACGAAGTTGTGAATACTTTATCATTTACATCTAAGCAGAAATCAACATTTGTTGATTAAATATTTGTACTTTAGATGGCCAGCTGAAAGTGGAGAAAGTCGACCTACTATTAGCCAAGAATCGACAGTCTCATCGTACCGAGAATTATGAAAATACGGGGTTAGTTCTCAGACGTGGTCAGAGTTTTGACATAGAGATTACTCTGGCTCAGGTGTATGATGAAGCAGCCAAACATCAGATAACGCTCGAGCTCTGGTGGGGTAAGTTAAACAATATATAGAGAAAGTAAGCCGAGCTACACGTTGAGACAATTTAAATGTGTTTTATGCATTTTGCTGATGTGCCAAATTGTATTTTTGTTGCATTTCTTGGTTTCGGAGCCTTAATCTTATAAAAAAAAACGTGTTATTCAGTGGTTCGCTGAACTAAATGTTTCGGATAAGTTCATACCAAATTATTTAACGAGCCAGTAAAAAAAAACGTAATTATCTTTCTTATATTTGTTTAATTATATTTTGTTATTCACGATTTAAATCCACAGGAACCGAAGCCTTGGATTCTCATAACGCACACGTTGTAATTCCCGTCCGTTCGAGCAGTATAGCTATTGATAACCTCGGTACCTGGGCTGCTAAGTTTGTCAACATGAAAGAGAATAAGGTCACTGTCCAGATCTTGAGTCCAGCTGACAGCCTGGTTGGACGATACCAGATTGATGTCACTACGAAGGTTGATGGCAAAAATGATTACCGTTTTATCATGGAAGGTCACGTGTACTTGCTGTTCAACCCATGGTGTGAAGGTAAAGCCAACTGACTTCCTGTTTTCAGTACGGACGTTCAAAGTTCAACAATTGTATAGACTATAATGGTTCTGCAAATAGTTTGGATTGTGTTATTCAATGCAACAAATAATCAAATTTATGTAGAAAGGAAATGCCAAGAAGCCTACAATTTCCTTGCGCAGGTCTGATTCTATTTATTTCGAATCTATAACAAAACAATTTTCTCATTGATTTAAACCTAAAATTTAATGTTGACAAAACCTTAAAGGCTACCACTTTATAATCGGGGCAGTCTGTAAAATACAATAATAGAGAAAATAACAATTACTTTAATAACAAACTTAAAACGAACAGAATAAGTTTTACTTGACCGTCAATAATTTATCACAACCTCGGATGTGGATAAATGAATTTCTACTTACAGTCTACTCATTCGAACTTGGCCATGAACAACCTTGATTTCATTACCGATTGCCAAGTTTTGCCTCATTGACAGTCCACAATAGGATATAAATACCTCAGCTGGCATTGCTATTGAAACCAGGAAATAATTGCATTCCCCATGCATTCAACTTTCTCAGATTAAGTTGACTTACGGTTGCAAGTGCAAACCAAATCTATAGCTAGTAGATGTATGAGAGGCAAGTATCTGATGGAACACTAAGGCAATACAGCAGTCGTATGAATAAACGAAATAGTATTAATGTTGAAGGAAAAATGTTTAAGATTTGTTTTAAAGGATTTTTAGTGGTCGGGTAAGTCTTGATTTAGAAATGTCAAATTATTTAAGACCCAGTGGAGTCCAATAGCAGATGTATTCAATCTTCACAAAACGGCACAGTTTTAAGTGTTTTAAATTATAGGTTTTTTCTATACTCGTACTTTATTTCTATTACTTATTTATTAACAGCTGACGATGTGTTCATGCACAATGAAATCCAAAGGAAAGAATACGTGTTGAATGATATGGGAATGTACTTTTACGGCGCTGGCAACCAAGTTGGACACGCCCCTTGGTACTTCGGACAGGTACAACAGTTATAAATGATTGCATTATTACCTTTTAAAAGAAAATACTTTAATTTATCTTTGAAGTTTTGAACGTTGTTCTTGTATTTATTTTTATTCACCTCTTTGCAAAGCAAGTATGTGAAACTATTAGATGATCAACAAATGTATAAGTTAAATACCCCCCCCCCCCCCCAAAAAAAAAAAAAAAAAAGTTTTAGGTCACAAATCACCTAACGATTATCTTGCTGTATTGTTACCTTCCAGTTTGAGGCAGGAATTTTGGAGTGTGTGGTTACTTTAATGGAAGCTGCCAACAAGAGACCTTCTGCCTACTCCCGCCCAATCGAGATATCTCGACTTCTCTCTGCTTTGGTATGTAATTTAATTAGCTTTATACATTGGTATTAAACTTCTAACATTTCGGATAGTGGTGGGCAACATAATCGTACTGGTAGTGGATAGAGCAAAGGGAGTTGAACTAAGGAGAAACCTAAACGTATATCATTTGCTTATTAACACATATCTCGTATCAGGGCTCAATTTCATCTATCTGTATAAAAGAACAATTCTGCTCGACAAATTGCTTTGCCAAGCAAACATTTTATGGGGCACCAGTTACAACAACGTACACTTAATGTTATTTTGGCTCACTGGTTACCTGTTTGTGCTAAGCAAAACTATTCTGGGCTTAGCAAGTGTTCTTGATTACAGGCTTTTATTAAATTGGGCCCAGTTGGTTCCAATACTAGCAGCATATTGAACTCAAAATGAATATATCCTCCGCTTACCAGTTTTCACGCTATTATGCCTTTTTCTTTGAATTGGGAAAAAAATAATGATGCCATATATCAACCGATGCCCTAATTATCTTCATTTGTTAATATGAAGTATGAAAACATATGTTAAAACTTGATGGACATTGAAATGTTCACACCACACACCGATCTTCGATGACTTCAACTGGCCCCATTTGTTTTGAGTTTTTCCTGTTTTCACGGCAAACGAGAAAGTATGGTTTCCCGGTGAAGCCATACATGGAAGAAACATTTGCAGTGACTACAAGTGTTCTTTGAGACTATGTGTATGACTCTATAGCCAGCAGTTGCCTTCATTTTAATCAAAATATATTTTAATTAAATTTTAGAAATTACCATGGTAACTTGCAAAAAATAAAAAAAATATAAAAAAATAAAATAAAATGTGTGAATAATTACTGGCTTCCAAATCTGATTTTTAATTATTATTTTTTTTTCCCCCTTAATATTTACAATAAAGCGTATAAATAAACAGTGATAATTGAATCAACAAGCTGATGTTTAAATTTTAATATTAATAATAATATTGATATGAGGGTTAAAAAATAAAAATCTCAAAAAATATTAGAAAATGATATAAGGCACATGGCTTCTTTAAGCCTCTGTATTTTTTTTCCAGAATGCTCAGCAAAACATTCAGTCACATGATTTTGATCATCATGAATTGTGAATTGAAATAGTGTTTGATGAAACTTTTTCGATGGGCAAATATTTTTATATGGCCTCAACATTATGACATGTTTTTTAACCTTGTAGAAATGCCTCAAATACCAAACATTTTGCATTTTACAAGTGCAAATGACCAGTGGACCCTTACATGTTGCTAAGTTTTGGTCAAGGGAGAGGAGACTCTTTGCTTGGCAAATGAAACCACACAATTTTTATCTAGGGACTGTTTACATCGCGCACAGAGAGGTAAAAGGTTTGCCACGATTTTAGGGACACCTCGAAAACAGGACCTCCTACGATACATGTATCTCCATACAATCGAGTTGAGCAATGTCTGGGTCAGTTTATTAACCATACATTAAGTTGATATGTTCACGACTCATGCGGAATGCACATGAACCAGCGTGGGTTACAACTTCTCTACATGATAGATATCCCTGGTGTTCATAGATCCGATATACCAATATTCATGCCCAGCGGTGTTCTTAATGTTTCCTAACTGGTCGACCACATAGGCAATTAAAATGCTGACACGCCTACGTCACTCAGATGTATGACTTTAAGCAACATTCGCTGGTAGTCTGTAATGGTGCCCTTGGAAAACTTTAAAAAATTCTGATTAACTAGCCTTAAAGTCTGAGAATTAGAGCCTAGACCATGTGTATGTAGGTCAGCCCTTTTTCTTGATAAATCATTCATACTTTTTCCTAAGGACCAAATAACGTGACTGCATTACACCGTATAACCATTGAACAATTCAATGTACATTTCCTCAATTTACTCAATTTACTCAATAATTATCAATATCACAGGTAAATGCACCGGATGACAATGGAATTCTTGTTGGTAACTGGAGCGGTAACTACGAGGGTGGAACGGAGCCTACTGCCTGGTCCGGAAGTGCATCCATCTTTGAGGAGTTCATACGAACAGGACAACCGGTGTGTTATGGCCAATGTTGGGTCTTTGGAGGCCTGCTGTCCACGGGTAATAACAATACAATACTTATCGTAATGTAAAAGGTTGGGTTATTGAAATGGGAAGACCTTTAAAACTGAGCAGTTGTTAAAACCCTCTGATGGCCTACCGGTACTGGAGCCAATAGACCGATAACACATTTTAGGTAATTAAAGTTCCATGCCCAATTGACGTGTTCTTATATGACCGTTTAGACAGTATGCCTTTCATATAGGATCGTGTACAAAAAAATATTGCTGTTTCACAGTGAAGAAACATATGAACTACAGAAAACAATTTGCCAAACTAAACAACGTCTGGTAATGTTAATAAGTGTTAGCTTTAAATAAAGTATGACATCACTCAGCATTGCAATGTCAGAGATACACGTTTTCCCAGCGTACTGCTCGCTGCCGTAACCAATGGCAGTTATGCACTATTCAGGGGTGGAGCGTCGCATGGTTAAGTGGTAATAATCAGTGGAATGATTTACCAATGAATTGGTGTTACTTAATTCTTAAAAATTGTCATCCTTTTTATCGAGCAGCTCTGCGCACAATTGGCATCCCAGGTCGCACCATCACTAATTTCAATTCAGCACATGATGCAGATGCCAACTGCCTTTTAGATTACCACTTTGATGCTGATGGAAACCCACTGGACAATGATGATAGTGTGTGGTAGGTGTTTAGCATTGAGCATGACTTCTGAAATAAAGTACTTAAAAGGAAGAAATAACAAACGATAAAAAACAAAAAAAATTGTCCATAATATGCTTGAATGCTTCTTACAAACTGTGTATTTGGTGCATTTTTTGTGTTTAAAAAACATGTAAAAAGTAGACATGAAAAAATTGTAAAATACAACCTTCACACGGTTTTTTTACGATTGGAACATAGTATTCAAATGTGCCTTTGCTGTATTTGTCCTCTGAACACTGTTTAGGAACTTTCATGTGTGGAATGATGCTTGGATGGCCCGTCCTGACCTGCCTAAGGGGTATGGGGGATGGCAAGCAATTGATTCTACCCCGCAAGAATTAAGTGACTGTAAGTTGGTAGTATGTCTGTCAATTAAAAACAATCTAGTCACAATGCTGGGTTTTTTTTTAAGCAATATTGGAACGTATGTATTATTTTAACACAAAACTATTCATTGTTATAGAAGATTTCAATATATGGCAACATTTCAAAAACGTCACACAGTTATTTCAAGCTGATGACACGATTTGTGAAATTTCAATCAACTTACTGTAGATGTGTTCCGGACTGGTCCTTCTTCCCTAACGGCCATCAAGAACGGTCACGTGTATCTCAACCATGACACAAAGTTTGTCTTTGCAGAGGTGAATGCTTGCAAAGTGTCTTGGAAGCTGAGTGCAGATCTTGCAGAGGTGATTTTATATCAATCCATTAGTTGTTGATACCGCAGCTAAAAACTTTAGAGCAAATCAATTGTGCTTTCACTATATACCATTGCGGATATAGATCAAACTATAAAAGACGCTGAATTTCAGAAATATAATTGGTTTTATTTATATAAAAACTTCCCTTTCATTGTTCTTTTCGAGGTTAAATGAACTTACAATTTTATTTGTGTTTCTTTATTAGGCACCGAAGTTAATTAAAATTGACACGAAAGCTGTTGGAACTCGTGTTGTGACTAAAGCTGTAGGAAAGTCCGAAATGGAAGATATCACAAATCAGTACAAGCAGAAGGAAGGTGTGTATAACAGACTTGTTCTCTTTCTTGCTTTTCTAACACAAACATGGACAAACGGGCACTGTGAAGGAAAATTATGTTGTCCGCTCATTGGTATGTTATAAAAATCTGTACCGAAATTGTTCAGACAATGAATCGATTATACGATTGTCTCTTTAATATACTAGGTAGCGTGTACGAGTATCTTAGCCTATTCGCTGCCGATAAGTACGTGGATGGTCTGAAAAAGCTGCTGCCAGACGTGGTCAACGATACAGCCATAGAACTCGTCCTGCCTCCAAAGACCCTGATTGGTGATGACATGACAGTCAAAGCAAAGCTCAGCAAAACATGCCCTATCGGGACAACACGCAATGCACATGTGTCTGTCACTTGTAATTCTGTGTACTATACAGGAGTGAAAGCAAAAACCATCTTCCAAACAACGGATACCGTTGAGATCAAAGCAAAAGAGGAAGGTTTGTGTTTAAGTTTTGAAGTTCAATTATTTTAAAATCAAAATCAACAATAGATGGTGTTGTACATCAAATGTATCAAATAATAAATTACAAGGGAAACTGACTGGGTAAATTTAAAATGATTTGGGGCTCACAAAGCAATTTTAATTTTAGCTTGATCGGGAGTTGAACCGACAACCTCTGGATTAATGTGTCGGTGCTCTACCAACTGAGCTACATACTCCTTCCCTAGGCATTTTGTCTTTGTTAATTCCCTAATCATTATACTTCAAATGTGTTAAAATTGTACCACTTTTTCAGTTTTGGAGTGGCAAATCAAGGCAGCAGACTACCTTCCACTCCTAGTTGATCAAGCCAATATGAGATTTTACGTTAGCATGTATGAATCAGAAACCAACAACACTGTGACAGAAGGAATCAACTACCGCCTGATCAAGCCTGATCTGGTAGTCCAGGTACTTTCATTTCACTGCCATTCGTCCCTTTCACCTATCAAATTGTCTGCCGTTTATACTTTAAGTTTCATATAATGCCATAATTATTTTCATGACTATCTCTTTTAGAAGTGTGCCTTTTTCAACAAAAATTTAAGTAGAGCTGAGTACCAGTTTCGCATAAACATAAGATGTGTGAAAATTGTATCACAATCATGATTGTAGCACACGTTTCTTTAATATTTCTCAGTAAAATGTTATTTTAAAATCTCATTGTGACTTTTGGTTCATGGCAGGTGCCAACATCTGCTCCGGTTGGGCTGTTTTTCAGCGCAACGGTGACGTTCACCAACCCGCTTGACATAATGCTTCAGGATTGTTTCTTCCATACTGAGGGTCCAGCTGTGCTGATTCACAAGAAAGAAACATTCAGGTAAGGCCTTACCACTAACTTACACTAAAAAATGAAGCATAAAAACCTTCACACAGATAGTCAAAGGTTTAAGCTCGAATGTTGTTTTCATATTTTCAGATTATTTACAGACCTCCAATAATAGTATCAAAAGTTATATTTAATAATAATGTTTAATTATTAATTGAAATAATTTTGTTATTTAAGCTGTTTTATTGCAATTTCTGTAACTGCATGTCGTTGTTATTTTTTTTTCCCAGAAACATCAAGCCCAAAGAAACAGTGATATACACTGTGCGAGTTATCGCTAAGAGGCCACCGGGAAAGAAGGACATCATTGTGTCCTTCTCCTCTGTGGATTTGATCGGCGTGTCGGGCAAGGCAACTGTCAATCTGGAATAAAAACAAGGAGCTTAAAAGTTGGTTAAAAACCCTCATAACCGACGTTATTAAATTATCATGAAAGAATGACTCAAACTAACTGTAACAAGCGCTCTCAACGGTAACCGCGGTAATAAAATATAACCAGTTGAAGTATGGCATGATATAAAACTTTTGTTTAATGTGTTTTTTGTAAGTTTACTGAGTATGGATGAAGTTCATGGTAAATCCATTGTTTCAGTGAAATGTTTCCCTCCAAAATAACATTGCTTCTGAAAAACTAACTTAAAACCTTTTTTTGTTTTTTAAACAGCTCATTTTGGTTATTATAAACCTAAGGGTAGCGTGTTTAAGTGCTGAAATTTATAAATGACATTACAAATTTATCAAATAACATTGCTTCTGAAAAACTGTCTTAAAACCTTTTTTTGTTTTTTAAACAGCTCATTTTGGTTATTATAAGGGTAGCGTGTTTAAGTGCTGAAATTTATAAATGTTTTTTTGTTTTTTTTATCCGAGACTTGTTGATTAATTTGTATGATTGATCACACAAAACTTTACTGTCTGCGATACTAATCCTGTATATATCCAAAACACAGTGGCAGCATTTTGCGTCACCATGTACTTTGTGTTAACTTTATAAACATCAGTCTAGAACTGCCCCCCCCCCCCCCAACAACAAAAAAACACCCAGATAATTAGCGACACTTTATAGTTTGAAAAGTTTTAAACGAAAGTTTCAGTACTCTAATTATTTGGTAAAAGAATGTTTTCACACAAAAAAAAAATATTTTTAATTTACAAATAAAATTGGTGCAGTGATTGAAAGGTAATCTTGCTTTGTCTAGCCTTATAATAGTTGTGTAAAATAGAGATTTGTATAATCAGTTATTGTTGATTGCGAATTTGACTCTAGAAGGCATTGCAATATTGATGAAAGAATAAGCGTTAAGTTTCTATATCAAGCATGCTGTTTTTAAGGGTCGTCCGAGGTTTCTTTGTTTTATTGAACAAAACATGTTTTTCAAGTGCACTTGAATTTGTTAAGTTTAGTTGGTATTTATTACAATTCTTTAAAACACGGCAACAGTGGAAGAAGGGTTCATTGACAAAAAGCTCTAAGTAACTCTTATGACAAGAGTACCTTCATAGGCCATACATGTTTTTGAGTTGAGTATAATTTTGTATGATATTATGATAAAACTATATGTGTCTACCCCATAATGCCGAATAAGATGATTGGTTGTTCAATACACTACAGTACGCTGGTGTGTGTGTGTGTGTATTTATTGCAAAGTAACCGGTAAACACTCTATAAGGAATTCCATGCAAAGCCTTCAAGGAATGTGCCCTCTGACGATGGTATGGTGTGCGGATAATGTAAGGCAAATTATAAGCTGAGGCTGCATTCGTATAACGGTTGCAATATCGATGAACACGAGCCGCTACTGTGAATGCTATGTTGATTTAATAGGCCACGCATGCAGCGTTCCATACAAAAACTGCCGTATACTTTTTACGCTCATGCACATTGAGCAGACTGCGAAGAAGAAAAATGCAGTAGCCTGATAGTTCAAGTATCGTGTTGAACAATCGTGAGAAAAATGGAACTTTGTTTAACTACTGCTGACGAACTGGTGGAGTTGATAAATACTGACGGTAGCTCACTTCAGTTGGATAAAATTCTTGAATCTTGTACAAATCCTAGTGAGCAGATTGGCCCTTTGCTGCTAACTGCATTGCACCACGCTGTACATAAGCGTCGCCAAGACTATGTCGAATGTTTCGTTAAACATCACGTTGATGTTAATGTGCAAGATTACTGTGGTTATACACCAATTCATCTGGCAGCTAAACATGATCAAGTAGAAATTCTACAACAATTGCTGCGACCAGAATGCAAGGCAGACACCCAAAAGCAAGATGCTGTTGGATATACACCGCTTTCTCATGCTTTACAGGAAGGCAACCACACATGCGCAGAAGTGTTACTTCAAAATGGCGCCGATCCTAACTTCTACCACAAACATATAGGCAGTGAACTTCATAGGGTCCCATCTGAGTTTCCGAAATGTGTGGAGGTTTTGTTGAAATACGGTGCCGATCCTGAGGTTACAACACCAAAAGGGTTTACAGTATTGCATTCTGCTGTGGAGGAGGGGAATCTCAACTTTGTTAAGATTCTGTTGGAATTAGGTTGTGATATCAATGCCTGGACCAGTCCACGAACAGGTAGGAATAGACGCAATGCTCTGCAGCTAGCCATTATTGGCAACGAAATTGACGTTGCAAAATGTCTGCTTTCGAACTCGGCCGATGCTAATTGCCGCGACCAACAGGGGAACACCCCTCTTCATCACTCGGCTGCTCACGGTAGCGTGGACATCATCCAGCTCTTGTTAGATTATGGCGGCAACATCCATGCAAAGAATGATCGGCTATTTGAACCCTTCCATCGTGCTTGCTCTGCCGGCAGAGACCCTGCCATCCTTACTTTTCTGATAAAGAATGGTGCAGATATGGATGCCCTCAACATCACTAATGACACGCCTCTTCACTGCCTCTTCTTACACTACCAGTATGTGCAGTGGACGACAGATGAGGCAGCTGACTGTGAACGATACGATCGGGAGTGTCGGCAGGGAATACTCGTGTTCGTCAACAATGGAGGGCGCTTTACCATTACAACCGAGAAGGAAGACTTTCGTAGTGTACTGAAGATTCTCCCTCTTCTGATTGGTTTACCGAAAACGGCAAGTGTCATTCAAGAAAGTGCCGATCAGATCAACATATCTGACGTAAAAGACCCAGTGTTCATTACAGTTGAGGAGCCGCTACGTTCGCAACTATTGTACGCCTCCAATAACCCACGCTCTCTGAGACAGATAACGCGTAAGGTGATTCGAGGATTGATTGATACCAAACATTGTGAGGAAGCTGTTCGAAAGATACACATCCCTGCTTTAATGCAAAATTATCTGCTTTTCTTATGGGAAGATTGAACTAAATATGGACTGTAATTTGATATAAGAATGTCCAGCTAATAATTAGTTTTTGGGTGTAACTGTTTGATCTATAATATTGATCCAGTGTTTTATCGCTCATTTTAAAACTGTGACAGTCAAAGAAAATAATTTTGCAGCGAATGAACAAAAATTACAACATTACAGGACTTCTGTCAATATTGTATCTACTATTTTAAACGAATGCATGGAAATTTAAAAGTTTGCATGAACTGTAATATTCCATAATGAAACTCTTTGTGTGATAGTTATAAAGAAAAAGACTTTCGCGCGTCCATTTTGGCTAACACACCGGACATCGGCACTGATCGTGTTTTTTTTTGTTTTTTAAAGGAACATTACAGGATTGGTTTTCGCTAACAAAAACGTTGTTGGCAGTATAAGTACTTTATGCCATCCACCCTATGCATACAACTGACAAACCTGTAGAAGTTTTAAATCGATCGGCTATCTGGGTCACGAGAAAATAGTGGGGAAAAAAAAACTATTACACATTTATCATGACATCGATTTTAAACATGAATATATAACGCTCACTAAGCGATAAACTCCGAACTGGAATTTACTTTGCTGTTTCGACTTGGAACAGGTATTGTATTCGTCGAGATTTGCATAATATTACTATTTTAGTTAACCTACACTCGGTAGAATCACGTATTTTGAGAATCATTAATATTCCTGGTTTATCCTGGTTAAACAAAACATACAAACGAAACAAAAACATAACTGCGGATTTTCGGCGATATCATCGATATTATGTCAAAAACAATACAAACAGTTTAGTTTTAAATTTATTGTATTTTAATTTTTGTTTTCCTATTAAGGAATCGGACAGAAACATTTCAATGATGTTTTCTGCTATTATCATTGTCAGACCGTGTCAGTTTATTTAAAACCTGTGATCTTCAGGATTTTTGTTCTAATTTAATTGTTATGTACTGATGTTTAACATTGAGCAATGGTTTATGCAAGGAGACCAATTTGAACTATACCAACATTGTGATATAGATCGAAAATGCATCTAGGCAATATTTCACTCTTTTCGCAAAAATGAAAATCCATCAATAAAATTAGGGTCACGCCTGGCGGACACTTTCCATCTAGATGGACGTAAAAAGCTCAAATTTCCCCCGTAATGTAATCATGGGGTTTTAGAAACACAATTCAGTGATTTGAGCCTTGTGACACGAAGACGTCACTCGATCTACTCAGCTCGAAAACTGCGTCTGATGTTTCTTGTTTGCTAATCCTTCACAGTTGTCTGTATAAAAAAAAGGTGTTTTTCCCTAGTCCCCACAGTCTCAAGAAATCGAATTACTTCTGAATGCCTGCTATCCAGTTTCTAAGCCTCCATACAAATGTGTGCCCTGAGTAATTCTAAATCAATTCTCCAAATGCGTGCCTTTCTGCAGTTTTTCATCAAGGCACCGACTCTTCTCATCCTTTAAAGGAACACGTTGCCTTGGATCGGTCGAGTTGGTCTTTCAAAAGCGTTTGTAACCGTTTGTTATAAGATGCATATGGTTAGAAAGATGTTTAAAAAGTAGAAGACAATGATCCACACAAATTTGCTTCGAAATTGCGTGGTTTTTAACACGGTCGGCCATTTATGGGAGTCAAAAATTTGACTCCCATAAATGGCCGACCGTGTTTGTCGACGAGGTAAGAGGAAAACCACGCAATTTCGAGTGATACTTGTGTGGATCATTATATTCTACTTTTAAAGGGACACACCGGCCGAATTGGGCTGTTTGGGCTACAAAATAGACTAAGATATGACTTCAACGGTCTTCCAGGAATGAAGAAGAACAGTCCTTAAAAAAAATCATAAAATTTAGCCGTTTTTGAGCATTTTAAGACAAAAACGCAGGTCGCGTGATTGTTCTAACCAAAAAGTGGTACAAACAATCACGTGACCTTCCCGGCTACTTTTACTTTCAGCCGTCTAAAAGTAACTTACTTAACCAAATTTAAATCTTTTTTTTACAAAATTATTTACGAATAATTGACGAAAAAGATCATGTATTCAAATTACCGCTACAAAATGTAAATAATGGTGAAAAATCTAACGTAAGATTCACATTCAAAGAGTCCGTGTAACGGAAGCTTGTTATATGGCCGCTTTTTTTTTTTTTTTTTTTTTTTCATTTTTCGCTAAATACGTGACATTTTGATGATTTTTTTTACAGCAACTATCTATGAAAACATTATTTATGATTCTACACCCCTAAATTGCGTAAACGGTGAGCCGGTATTTCCCTTCAAAACATCTTTCTAACCATATGAATTTTATAACAAACGGTTACATACGCTTTTCGAAGACCAACTCGACCGATCCAAGGCAACGTATTCCTTTAAGGGCAGCTCAAGAAACTTTGCCTGTGATTTTGTTTCGGTCATTAAAGCTCTTGCTCAACGATGTTGTGCGCGTTCACTTGCCACTCTTATTAAGTGGCTGCAGTCGATGTCGGTATTTTGTAAATGTAATTTGTAAAAAGTAGCAATAAAGCTGTGTTATATATGACAGTCTTTCACAGTAATCTTGAGTGTTATGAGGTTTTGCTTGATTTTTATGAGGATTACATTTGAATGCAAGGAACTGTGCCGGTGTTAATTCGTGGGATTTAGAGTCAAGGTCGTCCGTTTCATTCAATGTCACATGAGATCCAAGTGTATTGATCCAATGGCCTTGTGAGCAACTGAAAGGCTCAACGCGTGCTGGATCGGGGCTTGAGAATGGGCCGAGAAACCTCGCGATAACAGGAGTCACCGTTTGGGAAATTTACATTGAAGATAGACAAAACAAGATAGGTGCACGTCCCTTGCCCTGTATGGATCCGTCAATCGAGCGAGGGGTTTTATGAAAATGAAGTAAAGCGAACAGT
The DNA here is from genome assembly GCF_032118995.1 of Asterias amurensis. Classification (NCBI taxonomy): domain Eukaryota; kingdom Metazoa; phylum Echinodermata; class Asteroidea; order Forcipulatida; family Asteriidae; genus Asterias; species Asterias amurensis. Next base: position 13,405,522 of record NC_092651.1, read on the forward strand.
TGTAAATAATAGGCGGCATACGCCTTCATGAATGTTAGACTTTGACAAGCAAATTTTCAACACTGAATAAGAATTCAGAAGACATAAAGAAATACGTTTACCTTAATTGTAAAGTACATGTCTCACCCATCCACCCCCCCCCCACTCGCAGCGCGGTACCCATTTTCCTAGCTCGTCGCGAAGACCTTTTGTTTTAAACCTAAGCAAAGTATCTGGTGTCAATAATGTCGCATATTGGGTTTTGTTTGATCGGTAGGCTTTTATGGATCGTCTTACTGTCAGCGGTTCAGTATCAACATATCCTTAGAATGGCATCTCTTAAAATAGATTCTTGGTTTCTCTTGCTTCGCCCCTCTATTCTTTACAATCTGTAATATAGAACCTAAGTTAATACAATCATTCTTTTTCAATGAACTGTTTCTCTTAATGCAGCCATGCAATAGCCACAGAGCGAAACACTAAACATTCCAAAATGATACGAGCTTTATACAGTGAATGGCAGTTTTATAGAATATACAGGATTTCAGTACAATGCACTTTTCGTTTTCTGAACAATATCGACTCAAAGACCTGCTGTCACAAAAAGCACTTCAAACCAGCAGAGTAAGGTCCACTGGTTGACTTTTTCTATATAAGTCAATACAATATCGTAAACAGGACAAACCTTAAAATCAGTTATCGGTAACCCCCCCCCCCCCTTCCCCCGGCTACTTGTACGTCCTCTATGCATGAACGAATCAGTAATCGCCGTTAAACTATCCTCGTTCCAGACTCAAATCATAAAGTATACCGTTCAAGTTGAAGTAACATTGACTGACCACAGACTTTGACTTAAAGGCAATTACCCTTTAGACGAATACATAAAATGTTTTAAACTAACCAGTGTTTCAAGTATGAACACAAATTAGCAACTATGTGTTTCTCCCGTTAAATGGCAAACGGAATGAGCATGTGGGCCTCATTTTGTCAACGTTTGAAATCATCCTTTGCCAAGATTCACTTGTTCTTCGAAGGACGTCATGTTTGCCTGTGAATTTGGATTCTTACTTCTGGAAGAGTACAAACAATTTGTGTGACCCCCCCCCCCCCCCCCCACCGCCTTCGAAAACAAATGGCTTGGTTCTATGTGATAAAGAAAACATCCATTTGACAAAGCCTACCGAGTAACTGCAGTGTTGTGAGACAGATCCGACTGTGTTTATTGCCCATGTGCAAAATGTGTGTGCAATTTTAATTATTCGCTCATAGAATAATGTTATCAACTTTCTAATAAGTCTTTTATGAAATCAACAGTTGATTTTTTTATTTTTTATTTATGAACCAACGCCACAATGATTTTTATATATTTTTTGTTGTTGTGGGGGAGGGGTTGGGTTGTGTTTGTTATCTTGGGTTTTTTTTGTTGAACTAAAAGATGCACTTTTTCCGAAATATCAATGCTGCTTAATGTTGCATCAAGCATAAACTTGATCTAGATATGACAGGTGCAGCACCATCGACCATTGTGTTTCTTTCACAAATAAAACTAATCGTTGCATTCACTACCTGTTTCATTTCCTTTTCTGCAGAGCAATGATGCCCAAATTTCAGTTTGCGGAAAGGTATGTTCATTCTCGTTTTTATATTTTTGTTTGATTAACGGTCGATTTGATACCGTCGGTGACACAAAGTACATTTCAATAATTCCAAATTACTTAGCCGAATATCCAAAGTATATGAGAGAGTCTGATATGATTAGCTACCGCATAGAAAGTCTTAAAATGGCTTGAGGAACACTTAAGCGGAAACAAAACAGTATAATGGACACAAGATTCGAGAAAACATCAACTGTGTATTGAAATTGATGTGACTTTGCTTAGAAAATGACTATAAATTGTAAGTGGACTGTATGCAAATATCATAAGTAACAACATATAACTTTTCCTTTAATGGACACTGCACTTCTTCATGCAGGTCAACCGTGCAATTGGTAGTTACTTTAGTTTATAGATGATCCACTTAACTGGAAATGGGTGTTTGCGACGATTGATGATATTTTCGCTTGAGTCAATTACGATTTTTATTGCTTGCTCGGGAGTACTTCTGCAAAACTCAGAAAGCTAAAGTTTAAAACCAAAAGGGATTCCAGTTACTTTTAGGGAAACTAGTTTTCCGATTAGGTAAATTACTATCGTTTAACGTAATGACTATAAGTACCGTAATGAATGAAAAAGATCACAACAAAATAATCAGTGGAAGTTGTTTTCATTAAAATCGACGGCATAATAACTCTGTAACTCCGGGTAAATGAGGACAATTTATAATAACAAATAATTTAAAGTAAAAAAACATGTCAGAAATTTAGAAAAAAAATTCTTGTTGAAAGGTAATCAGCATGGCCGGACACGAATACGGGCTTCTTGTCACGTTTAGGTGGTGAGCCTCGTCACAGCAAACCATTAACGCTAAAAACTGCAACTTGATATCGAAAAGTATATGTCTACAGCACTGACGGTTATTTTGTGTAATCATCTGGCGATCGAGCTTTTCAAGAGCACACGATTAATTGCATACCTATAAATATCTGGCTGCAATTACCTGCAACAATACATTTTTTAGAAAGTTTATTACGTTCCATTTACACTTTCAACACTAATAGACGAAGGACAAATCCAAGTAAAGTAGTCAATGAATTTCACATGAACTCCAATATAAAACTTCTGATGTTTATAAGAGTTTATTTATAATATTTATTACCACTTCACCAAAAATGTGTGAGATGTTTGTTGGATACTGATCTTAACTTAACTTGCGATGTATGGCGAACTCTTGCCATCATTGTATGAATGTCTTACCCTATAAACTAGTTATATTAATAAGGGTGCAAAAATACTTTGGCTCTTGAACTTGTTTCACAGCTTTCATCGAACAACTTCCACCAACTGTTCGTCAGAAACGGTATGGTAATTTCCCTTTTATCGAGTAGCCCAAAAATACAACATTCCCGGGTGTCGGAAATAGCACACCACAATCAAGTCGGTGGTTATCGACCGAGCCTTAACTATTTCCCAAAGTGTCGAGCTTCTTCTCACTCACACAGACAATTACGTAAAGTATACCTGAAAATAATCATCAAAAGTGTTTGGCAGTGTAATTTACAGTCTTCTAACTAGGTTTCATATTGTCATGGGCTGAACCGAGGGTGTGTTAGTCGGGTCGGCCTCATCCCACGAGTATAAACTTTTCAGAGTTGTACGGGTCTGGTCGGTCTCATCCCACTCTTCAGAGTGCTAAAAGCTACAGGGCTTGGTAGTTTCTTCCCCTTTTCTCTGTACATCTCACCGTCTCTTCAAGTGCCCCTTTCCACCTTCCATCTGTTGCAAACAAATAGTTCAGTAGCTCAGTTTACTTGTTCAAATATTTCAACTAGATCGAGGTGATTCTTGAGAAAAGAGTTAATGTGAAATGCGAACCCGGCCGTTATATTAAACTTAATCTCAAAAACCTCAGAGGTGGTGGTAAGCCAACAGACTTGAATTTGCCCTCAAGTCTCCTGAGATGAAGCTTTTAAGACAGAGGGGCAAACGGAATATTTCACAAAGTAAATTGGAATGGAGTTACCTGGGGTATGACAACTGAAGTCTTTTAGGAAATGATGCAGGTAATGCGAGAATGCAACTCAATTTTCGAACGGAAGGCATGGGTCAACCATTTTGTGTGATCCTTGGGATTTTCGGCCACGAAGGAAAAACCTGTCAATCTTTGAGATAAGATTAAAGGAACACGTTGCCTTGGATTGGTCGAGTTGGTCTTTGAAAAGCGTTTGTAACCATTTGTTATAAAATGCATATGATTAGAAAGATATTTTAAAAGTAGAATACAATGATCCATACAAATTTTCCTCGAAATTGCGTGGTTCTCCTTTTACTTTGTTAACTAACACGGTCGGCCATTTATGGAAGTCAAAAATTTGACTCCCATAAATGGCCGACGTTAGTCGACGAGGTTAAAGGAAACCCACGCAATTTCGAGTGATACTTGTGTGGATCATTATATCCTACTTTTAAAATATCTCTCTAATCATATGCATTTTATTACTAACGGTTACAAACGCTTTTCAAAGATCAACTCGACCGATCCAAGGCAACGTGTTCCTTTAAGATGCAAGATTCACTTTTCATCATCGATGAATGTCAATATGCAATGGTACCGTCATACCGTAATATGTTAACGTTTTTGTGGTGACTATGATGAAGTAATTGCGTTTGGTTGTGCTGGCCAGTCTTTTTAATCGACATGAAACAGCCATTACAGCCATCCCTTTCTAAGGGTACTCTTTATATTAAAACATTCCTTACTGTTGTATTTTTGGCCACCGTACTTGTACAAAATATAGGACTGTAGGTATTAGGTATTCGGTTTTGCAGTAACTGGTTGAATTGGTTAACGCAGTGGAATTGTCACCACGTTTGCATTTCGGGTCGATTGTACGGGCTTTGTGGCACTATTTCCACTAAAAGCCTGTTTCCTTCAGTACCTTTTGAATAATACAACATTGTGGCACTGCGTTGTCGGATTACAACTTGAGATGACTGGAAGAACAAAAAATCAGCCATGTGCATTTTTTTCCTAAAGCTCATTTTAAAAACAGTTCAACATTCATTTACTGCAGTCAAATTGCTTTTCACAAGCCTACCCATTGCCCGTAACAGTAAGCACACAGATCAGAGGTACGCGGTAACTCTCTCTAACACGGATCATCCAAACTTAAAAGGACAGTTTTAACTGCGAAACCTGAACCGCGAAAAGATAATAAGTCAATCCATGAACATCAATCATGGATCCTGAGGAAATAACGGAACCTTTCAGACATTTTGGCTTCACATCAATCGATCATGTCCCATGAACATCAATTTGTTTGTGCGCTCGGGAAACTATTCTGTAAAAGCAGTACATACGAAACAGTCTGAAATTTTTTAATCAGACAGGCAGTTGGAGCTAATTTGTATTTATTTAATTTTGTGTGTGTTAATAACATCACGCATCGTGCTTCTGTCTATATATAGCACCCACGTCCATATTGCATCGCTGCATGGACACGCTGATTGAAAAAGTGCAAAAAAGTCACGATTCATGTTTCGCTTCTTCAAAATTAAGAATTAAGATTACGTGTCTTTCTATATTTGAAGATTTGTATTTGTTGGAGGAGTGCAGGTGAACCCATTACACTTTACTCTTCAAAGTGTATTAACGGACACATTTGTACATCGGCGGTTTTGATGGCCATGGTTTACTTTACCATTAGATATATATTCTGATAGGATAATACCTTTGCACTTTTGGCTCATTTGGCTAAAAGCTTCCGTCGGAATGCAAGGATGTTTCATAAGCACTACCTATAACGTACTATTACGAATTGCCAATCAAACTAAAACCATACGTGCTTATAATTTTATTACGCATGCAGTATTGCACTGTTAGCCCTTGACTATACGCATAACAACTTTCTTTAGTTATGTTTTCATTTACTTGTTTCAGGTCATACGCAATTTTCGACGCTCTGTGTTTGGGTGCCTCTTGGTGGCCACTCAAATCAATCTTAGTTCTAATTATTACAAATCTGCCGTGTTAATAATAGTATAATATATAGTATACAAATGGTGCGAAGGGTTCTGATATCGAGATTACGTGTCTTGCTCAAAATGGCAGGAAATTAGAAGGGCGGTGTTATTGCAAAACGTGACTGGATGACAACATAGCCATTCTTTGAGTCAATTTGTATGGAAATGAGAGAGTCGTGATAATTTACAAGGAAATACGTTTCAGGCAATTTTGAGTGACGAGTGTATTATGGCATGGACAATCACGGATCCGTGGGGCAGTCAAGTACCAACGCTTTGCAAAGTCTTCAAATTAGCAACAACCATGGGTACACAAGTTTTTTCGTCAGCCTCTTGAATGAGCTTATGCTGAAAGTCGTCCTTTTGCCAGTGAGCCTTGAGAGATTTTGCAAAATTAAACCAATCTTGAAGCAAAACTATACCACTTTATCGTTGTGTTTTATGTCAGCTATGAAACAATATTTTATCATATTTAAATCCAACAAGCTTGATACTCTCTATACGAGATGTTCACGTGCTTTTTCCTAATTGTCAATTGGTGAATGATAAACCAATCCATTTATCTGTAAGAAATAATAACAATATGGCTTTCTAAAGAAACATTTGTAAGGCAAACCTCAACAAATTTGTCCCGTGCAGCAATATAGAAAAAGAGTCCTATATAAATAATTTCCTCTGGAGGAAAAACCTGAACATAAACCGTCGCGGATAACCAACACATCCCAGGGCACTTTTTGTCGAGAAAGGGGTGAACGTCCAAAACTGCTAGAAAGAACTCGCTTGGGTGTAATTTGCGAGTGACAGCGATGAAACGAACAGGCTTTTACACACCAACTTTCTCCCGCTCACTCTCTCCTCTTCCTTCCTTTACCCGTGTCTGCCTACAGCATTTCAGTTCCCCTGTTGGTCTTGTCATTTTATCCAGTCACCTCCAGTAAACTTGGGGTGTTTTTTGCCCGATTGGGCTCTCTCTCTCACTCGCCGTATATATGAAAGAATCTTTTGCTCCTGTTTATCGCTACCCGTTCTATGCTCCGGGAACTGTCATTTTTTTCCATGAAATTCTCCGGTTACGTCGGAAGTCTCCTTCGGGATACATCCGTCCAGAAAACGGGTTAATTGCTTTTAATACAGGAAAACGGTGGCGCACGCACTTGTTGTAAAAGCGAGTTGAAAGCAAGCAAACAAACAAAAATAATATGTTCACTGTTGTTGTTATTATATGGTGTTTTCCTTTCGTTATTGGAAATGACACAATATTTCTCTTAAATGCTTCTTTCTGCAAACGAGCTTAAAGACGTTGCCAAAACTCGGCATCTAGTAAAGCAAAGAGCGGGTATTTTGAATAGATTGTTCTTAGCAATGATGGGAAAGTGACATCGTGGACATTGATGACAGTCATCATAAATCATGACAACGACAATCACCTCAAATGATATTTCATTATCATGAAGGAAAAATGTGCACCGTAACGCTTTATATGCTGGTCAAAATTATCATTCTAAATTGGTGTTAATAAAAAGACAGATGATACAATTACACGTAGGTTGTAGATAACAGTTCCTAGAAACTTGAGTAACCCCGCCGGCAATTGGTTGTTTTGAGCAAGAATTTAGTGGAATTCCAGTGGTTATTTGATTTCGGTGCCTCTACTCAGAACCTTCTAAAGTTGTTTCCGAATCCGAAATAATAACTGAAGTGTTTTTGAGCATGTATCATTACATAGGTTTCCGATTAAAAAGCAGCCCAGGTTTTTGAAAAATCGTTTTAATTTTATACATGCCGATTCTCGCAGTTACATTTTCATTCATTTTGTAACGTGTTAACATTGTCATACATGTCTCAATGACGTTGTTCCATGCCCGGTTTTGATTTGTGTGCGTAATGTATTATATGGATAGTTTAGTAAAAAAATCATCTATCGGTTTGATCGAACGTAGTTCCTTTGAATAATTGCCTGTGTCAGATCATGTAAAGCAAGCAAGACATCCAGTGACCTGACATTTTTCATTGCTTACCCATTCGGGCTTCTCCTGCGCTCGCCACATTGTCCCATCTCAGAATATTAGCTTCCCCATATAAGTTTAAATTGTGTCGTTTGACAAGAGCCAAATAATGCATACAATGATGTCAGTAACTTGAATTGGATATCTTTTGAGCCAATATTGTTAGGGCTAGGTTCCGTCTGCATCATTTATTCAGATGGGTAAATATTCAGCCTCCGGTTCATGTTACATATATCCATCTGTCAATGAACTCTTATATAGTTAAACGCAAAGAGGAAAATGGCGAAAGCCGTCACCAGGAAATCAGATCCCAATAGGTCTTAAAGGCACTTCTGGCATTGTCAAAGACCAGTATCCTCACTTGGTGAATCCAGTACCCTCACTTGGTGTGAACGTTTTTGCTCAATTAGTCATCAATGTTGAAAGAAATAATGAGAGAAAAAAAATACTATCCTTGTTGCCAGGCATTTGTGCTCCATCAGATGCCTGCATGCAAAAAGCTTCATGCTTTGTCAGATTCAAATTTTGTAGTGAAGATTCACCTCTTCTGCACACTATTTAAAAAGGGGGGTGTTTAAACAATGTTTTATAAATCAACAGCTCTCCGGTGCTCTTCAACAAAAGAGTTGTCATGGTAATTTTTTTTTAAAGTATACAAGCTTAAAGAACCCACCACTTTAAGTCAATATATATAAGTCAGTGTATAAATAAGTCAGTGTATTAATATTGAGTGATCTGTACTTTCGGTTGCAGTTAACGCTTGGTGCAATTTCACGCTCGTGAATCCCTCTTTAAAATGTAATTTCTCGTGATTAAATACCCTCGCGATATTGACGAGTTTACACATGTATATCAAGTTGCACCTTCACTCAGATCCCACACATCACAGACTATATGCAAACACGACCTTCAGAAAAGAAATTGCATATCCCAAAAATTCCCGTACACGTACTCTAGCAAAGCCCTATGAATACAAAACCTTTCCCATTACTCATATGATGGACTATTCACAAGCCGAGCTTCTTCTTTGATCAATTCCGTATTATTTGTCACACCTTCTCCCTGTTTCAGTTTCTTACATTCCCACTTTTAAGAATGTGTCAGCTATTATATCACCATGATTAGCAAATCTCATTATAAATACAGGCGTAACAAACAGTAGTTACTATTGATTATTTATAATAATCATAACGTTAATAACGTTATTCATCATCTTTTTGACTTGTTAAGAGCTTAATGACAAAAACACTCGTTACTTTGTGTCAGAGACGTGTTTGATTGGTGTGCCACCGTGAAAGTCGCCATTCAAGATGAAACTTATGTTAACCGTTCTGTTGTTTCGGCGCCAAAAATATGAGTTTGTTTTATGCGTCTCCAGCATGGATGAGCCCATTTTGTGAAATGGCGTGGCGCGAAATGGCAGCCATTCTAAGTTATCCAACAAGGCGCCCGAAAATGCAAGGACAGCACATTCAAGTGCATCATATAAAGTAAGGACAATTCAAAAATTTGCAGCGAAGTTGATTTGTCCCGAGAGTGTCAATTTATTGACTTATTATCACTCAGGAATGTCCACGCACCAATATTAGTGGTACACACCTCTGGGCGACCATGATGAAATATTAAAAAGTGCTATGCCAAACTCAACATTTTGTCAATCCAGTATAGCGTTTTGTACCGAAGCAGATTTTAAACCGAAGCCAAGAACCTGACATTCTCCGACACGTTATAGTGATGTTCCTTCATTTCTATTTTCACATTTAACTCGTGCGGAACCAACTGAGGTTTGAAATAACTCCTAATGAGGAACTCACTTGTTTTGTTTTCTGTAATCGTATTGAGTACAATACTTATACTACAGTCAACCACTCACCGACAACCGTTGTCACAGTAATATCAGGGATCAGCACCCGTCCCTTGATGACACCACGCAGATCGCTGTGCAAGATGACACGTTTCTCAGCAGCCCTGTGATATTTAGGTTACCCTCTGGTTGCAATAAGGTGATGTTTATGTGAAAATAAATACAATACAGATGTCCTGAAAGGTGATATGTATTAAAGGGTATCTTGGGGGGGGGGGGGGGTGATGTTTGGCCAGAGTGTCAAGGTAACAAAACAGAAAAGTCAAAATAAAAGTTGATATTTTAGTATTAACTAAAAAATGTAAGAAAACAGGAATTTCAGTACAGAAAAAACAAATTGCAATATTATTCCACACGTCCGTGCCCGCCACGACCAGAAATCTGTCACTAATATTGATTGTGATAAACACGAAGCTACATTGTCGTTTTCCCCAAGTCATTTGCCTCTTCAAATCAGTGTGTCTGAATTGTGGTTTGTTTAAAGCGTAAATCCAGTAACCTTTCGTGAACTTTCATCTGATATCATTCTCGGGGGTTGACTTTCAACTGCACTTCTCACTGCTTCCTCGTGTCACATCTGTTTGTGTATAGACAACCGTAAATCACACCTTAAGAGAATGGATTTAAAATACAGCTTTGAAAAGACCAACAAAACTGCGCCATCACTCTAACAGTTGAGTTTTATACTGTGCATTTGACATACAAAATAGTGTTTTTAAATATTGTCAAGTTTCGTATGTTGTTCGATCATGACAACAAGAGCGGTTTACATATATAGCTACTGTGATGTACTGTGCATCTTCCGCAAAAATGGACTCATTTATCTTCATCTTTGTCATGCCAAGTGAAATTTGTGTATACATTTGTCATTTGTGTTTTAGTTTTATATGTATTACTGTTAACATTCCCATATCTAACAAGATGATATTGAAAGCTGAAAGCAGTGCATTTGACATACGAAATAGTGTTTTTAAATATTGTCAAGTTTCGTATGTTTTATATGTATTACTATTAACATTCCCATATCTAACAAGATGATATTGAAAGCTGAAAGCAGTGCATTTGACATACAAAATAGTGTTTTTAAATATTGTCAAGTTTCGTATATTCGATCATGACAACATGAGCGGTTTACATATATTATAGTTACCGTGATGTACTGTGCATCTTCATCAAAAATTGACTCATTTATCTTCATCTTTGTCATGCCAAGTGAATATTTTGTATACATTTGTCATTTGTGTTTTAGTTTTAGTTTTATATGTATTGCTGTTAACATTCCCATATCTAACAAGATGATATTGAACGCTGAGATCTCCTCATGTCAAAAAAAAATTGTGAATCTCTTAAATAGTAAAAGCTGTTCACTTCAATGCATGTATGTTGACGTGAAATGATCATTTCGCCTCGTGATGCTGACATCTCGGTTTTAGATTAATCGACCCTGTTCTGAGGAGAAAAATAGTAGCTTATATTAGAACATTTGGTCACACCATAATCTGGATTCGTGATTTGAATTCGCTTATCCTACTTCAATGCATCGAGCTGGAAAGGGATTGGACCCATAAACACATAGGCTGAAAATGTGCATTACATCAAGGCAGGGCGAAATTACTTGCTGTATGATCAACCATCCCCCCCCCTCCCCTAAAAAAAGAGGGGAACAAATAATGCCCTAAGTAAAGAAGCTACCTGCATGATGTACCAGTCTTTGACGGCTATATAACAAGAAGACATCAAAAATTGAATATTGCACACTTGTGGCCATCTGCCCATTTTTGCCACTTCTCATCAATGTGGGTTATAACACAATTATAAGTGCATAGTCACGACCGGACTGCAGTGTGTCATTCTGTTTGGATTATGGTGCTGTTGGAACCAAACATTTGATAAGCGGTAAAATTAATGCCGGTACACAGCTGCAAGGAACTTGTACTGTTGCAACCAGCTATAAATTCAGAAGACCAAATATGATTTATATGTTAATTTGGGCTCACATATCTTCTCGTTTCTTTGAATTGGAATTTTCAAGTTTATGAAAACGCACAGGGGCTTAAACGTTGTATGATCAGAATAATACATAGGGCCTACTGCAGTGTCAAAATTTAAAGATTATCTATCTTCCATCAAACGAACATGTTTATGGAAAAATTTCTTCAAAAGCATGAATAAGAAGTACATAAGTGCAGAAATACATACAGGTAAAATTCATTGAAAGCAATCTAGACTAACTTGATTGTGGTGTTTCTCCTTAAAAAAAAGTAGGTGGGTGAAGTAGATTCGCGGCATTTGAAATGTTTTTTTTTATTTATTCAAGTAAGATTTCCATCTATAAGCTGTAAACTTTGCAAAGTTAATGCAATAATCTGTACAAAACTTGAAAAACATATTTTGGATGTAAATTCTGATATTTTCTATATCCCCGTAAGTATAGTGAAAATAAATTTATCTCATTTGGGAATGCTTGTATTTATCAGCAATACATAAAGATGTGTCTAGCATTAGTGATTACCTCCGATTTACTTGTAGATACATAATCTTGAATTCAACTGTCAACGTTTCACCACGAAATTGTAATTCCGTGGGCTGTGTTTACTTTTAATTCTCCAACGTGTGGCAGTAACACTATCGTTTTGGATGGCAATGTATATCAATGTAGTGTGCGGCGAGTGCAGAGTTCTCCTTGAACGACAAAAGCACACCGGCACTGGAGAGCACTCCAGTGAGTATTGTCTAGAAATTGAAGCCATTTTAATGGAGACAACCAAAGTGTAGATGCTGAAAATGTACTGCATGAAACGTCGAGGCTTTACCGTAAATAAAATGACCTTTCCCCTGAACATCATATTTTACCCCTCATATAGAATTAATGGCATTACCAAGGTGACACTGCAACATCTGCTGAGATAAATCTTCCATTCTGAGTGGCCGATGAAATATTCATCTTGAAGACCATCGTTGCATGTTGTAAGGTCCGAAGGCATTTGGTGCATCTCACCTTTAATGCATATTGGGACTTGACCGATTTTCTTGCAACATGGAAGTGAACTATATACCTTTTAAGTTATCATCAACCCGTAAAAAAAAAGTGCAATGACGGACATGATATCATATTAAGGTCTCCTTAACGGTTTGATCGGCACTGATGATTTTCATTTCAACAAACAGTCTTGCTTGATCAGAACGTCCTCAAATCCGCCCATGTACTCAGGTTACGTGTCATGAAATAGCAACCTTACTCCCTATAGCACGGGACCACTCAACTATATATATAAAGCAGTGAATTTCCACGTACACATCATGAGTGCATTGTGTGAAACGTTTTTGAAATATTATACAAATTTGTTTGTTTCGAGAAGTTTGCAAAATAGAGTTAATGTTTAAAAAAAATTGCTTTCATGCACACAAAATATGTAAATGGCAATTAACCTGCCTTAATCACAGTTCTATGCTGCCTGCCTTTTTGAAGTTCAACAACCGCAAAGTATAGCCTTTTCAAATCGATTGTTGATAAATAATATGGAGCGAAGATGAGCAAGTAATATATATTGTTTGTCTGTGAAATCGAGAACGATGTTTCTATTCGAACAATATTAACCCATGTTTAGTTGTTGTTGGTGGTTGTTGTTGTTGTTGATGGTTGTTGTTGTTGTTGTTTTGTGTATCTTACGCAAGATTTGACTGGGTAAAACAGAATTAAATTTCTCCCTCTTGGTGAAAAAATGTTGCCTACTAAAGGTGACGTGTTAACATGCACATTTTAAACTGGAAGGTTTCGCCTTCTTCAGTTCGTATAAAATTGACTCAACAGCGTTATCTCAGTTATCATACCTGAGGCGCGGCACGAGCGTGTAGACACGTTGCTGCACCATTGCCCCAAGTAGGTAGTGGACGATGAAAGGTACTCACACCATTAAAATGGTAACCTGTAAATTATTCAAAATTATGGGGACCTAAGAATTAAGTTGTGGTTGATTAAAGGTAATACTTTTCGGTTACTTAGTTCCCCGCAGGCATCAGATCTAGGCATTGACTGTACGTTTTTCTATACACAACACATGTTTGTTTGACGTTCTGAAACTAAAAGCTTTTTGATAAAGTAAATTTATAAGAAAGAAAGAAAAAACAATGTTAGAGAGTTTTGCAAACATAGCTCTCGGGTTTTGGAAATATTTTGTACTGAAGCCACAAAGACAATTAAGGTGAACTCAAGGTGAACTAAGAAGTAGAAGTATCTCAACGTATGGGTAATTTAACTTCCATGTCATTGTCATTTTCAAACAAAAGTACTACTGTTTGGGGTTTTTTTGCAATTGTTTTGAATACAACTACTCATTTACGTTGTTAGCTTTAGTTCAACACAATATTAAAACACTCCTGAAATGAATTCTAAAGCGTGAAATTAAACATGAGTTTGGTACACGAGTTGGCCTCTGGGATCTGAAAGCACTGCCTTGGGTCACATTGGCCAACTTGTGTCCTCCTAAAGGCGTCCTCTCCATTCAGGTTATTTTTTTATCTGAACTACAAAATGTCTTTCTGAATATATCTTAGCTCGCACAATGATCGAGGTTGGTGCCGGGGGCTAAACACAATATGATCCACACGTTGTTTCTCATTTCCGTTGTAGTTAAATGAGAGAACGGGTGCTTCTTTGTACACAGTGACTGGTCGATACATTTTCTTGGCACGACATGATACATGATCTAATATAAAGCTAATCATCTTCGCGTAAGATATTATTATACCTTCAAATATAAAACACACCTATCGTTGATTGACACAATAAAGCATTTACCTCAGCAACCCTATCTCAGGCTGAACGTATATTTAAATGAAACACATTTCTATATGCTGTTCTACAATATCACTTTTTACACTAATGCTTCAACGCTGAATTTTACCCGTTATGGGATTGCCAAATAATTATATTAACATCTTGTTCAACTGATGCTTTTAAGCATTATTATTATCCAGCAAAGCCTATTAAAAGATACTCGTTCGACAATATCGTAGCAACCACTAATTCCCAGTGAACGCCCTCAACCAAATACGTCATAACATTATTATCTTTGGCATAGTCCATAAATTGCTGATATATTATTGCGTGTACATAGTACATTGTTTAATATCTAAATGTTTGGTTTGTATTGGTACGGGGTAACATTTAATTGTAAATACTTGAAGAAGCAATTTCGAATACACTTTTAGTAAACTAAGAACATGCTGTGTAGTAGAAAGCCTGAACGTTTTTAAAGTTCTTAAAAGCACTAAAATGCAAATTGAAATTCTTTATCATACGCCAAAAAATATATATATATATATATAATCATGTTTGAAATCAACCCGTTTTGTCATGCAAGCAACGGCAGCACGTATACATGCACACACCAATTTCTCGTCTCTGTGGATTTGTTGAAATTGGCGCCACGGACTCCGGCAAATCCCCACCTTAGGGCTCGTTATTCTAGACTAGATTCTAGACTAGTCTACTCAAAGGTTGGTTGGCTCGAGATCTGATTGAACCCAAATCGCCCAAACTACTCTGCAAATTGTTTTTACAAATCTGTTTGAATGATGCCATAAGTTCTGTCATCAGACGCCCCACCCCCTTCTGATTAAAGAGGGAACTTTGAACGAGCTCATTCAGATTTAACGAACCTATATTGACCCACAGTCCATATGACGTCACCGTCACAATCAATTTTGGTTGTGTCAGGGGGGGGGGCAGTTTATACTAATAAGCGGGCATTTTTGGCAATGCGAACGTGTTTACAAGCCCACCATTTACATTTAATCTGACGCGTGTTGTGACGTCATGCGAGGGATCAGTAGCCAAATATATTTTCTGGATGAAAAGTACGTTGGTTTGATTTGCTTTGTTTACCACAGCGTCTGCTGTAAACATTTTCGACGTTTTCTTGTTTTCACAAGCCATTTCGATCAAGTTAAAATGTTGATTTGGAGAAAACTTAATTATTCTGTGGAAGATCGCTGCGTAGATTTGTCCTGGTTAAACAATTGTTATCTGTTAGTTGCGTCAGGCAGTTTATCAAAGAATAGGCCTATATGTTTATAAATAAATTTGTAGCATTCGTTTAAACAACAAAATGAAACGAAATAAAGGCAGTGTGCTGCACATTTCTTATTACTCAGTGTTAGAGCCGAAACAGTCTCAAGATTGGAACACGTATACCTGTACTTTCAAATGAAACGATTTTTTCCGGCGGCACAATATCGCCGTGTGTAAATTGGAAGTAGACAAGGGCATGCAGAAGGCGCGGTGACTGCAATACACAAAGCGAATAGCAGGCTGGCTGGGTATCATTGGCAGAAGTGCGCATGTCTGCCAGTCAATCACAAATTCTGGCTGCTGAAAAAGAGGATGCAGCGCGCCTTAACCTCCCAGTGTGATGTCCAGCACGGAGAAAGCGAACGTTTAGGGCTGGAGCACTGCAAGTACGATCCACTCCTTTTGATATTCACGAGTGACATCAAAAGTTTGAACATGGCTGTTTACAACTATTCTAACTTCTCTGCAATAAGAGCTAATTGTGATCCGGAGCTTTATAGAAATATCACGTATGACTTTGTGGAGGACTGGACTTATCACGAGGGACAAATCTTCTCCATAACTGTTCTTTTTCCTATTCTGCTCTTGCTTGGTTTGCTTGGAAACTCCGCTTTTATTTTTGTGGTGTATCGTCGACCTGAGATGCGGACCGTCACTAACTGGTATTTGACGAACTTAGCAGTTGCAGACATATTATTTTTGGTCAGTGCAATTGTTGATAAGATTTGGTTATACGCCAAATCGCCGGTGCCAGGGGACGATAGTCCACATGGACCAATTGCATGCATTGTGATATCCCTTCTGGCAGATCTGACCTATTTTGCTTCTCTCTGTTTCATCACTTTGGTGTCTTTCGACCGTTTCTTGGCCGTGCGTCGTCCGCAGACCTCCAAACGAAGACGGACCAAGAATGCAGTGCCGACTAGCGTCGGATGCTGGGTGTTCGCCTTCTGTGTTGCGGCCTGTCTGATTCCTTCAAGAAGCAAATTTGTCAAGTACTGTCTCGATTGGCCTCCGGGAGATGATAAGTACAAAGACTGGCCTTTAGAGATGTACGTTTGCAGATCAAACAATATTTGGGTGGATAAGTTCATCAATGTCATCCAAACGGTACCGTTCTTTTCTGCGTTCGCGCTGAATGTGTTTCTCTACATCAACATCATTCGAAGCCTGGATCGGTCCATCCAGAACCTTGGTCATCATGGAATGTCACAGGACAAGAACGTGGCTATGAGGAATCAAATAGCCAAGATGCTAGTGGTCAACGGAGTGGTCTTCTTCTGCTGTCTGTTTCCGTTCGAACTAATGTGTTTATTCCAAGTCATCAAAAGTCTGCAAGGCCCCGATGTCCTACCGCTGAAAACAGAGGAATTATTGTATGAAATATCTCGTGTAATGGCCTACATTAACTCAGTGGCAAACCCTTTGATTTATACACTGCTTAGCCACAGGTACAGGGCGAATTTTAAAGCTGCGTTTATGTGCCGAGGGAACATTTCTCAAAGAGGATCTAGACGCACGGAAAATGATGCCGCTCACAACAACGAGTTTAGGACCTCTTCTTTGCGGGGACAAAATGCAACGCGAGACGAAATTTTATGAAGGAATTTTACAAAAACTTGTTTGGTTAAACTTGAAGTTGCTTCGTCGGCTCTGTAGGATCTGGTGCATTATGTAAAACATATTCGTTACACGTTGCATCATTGAACGGGGAAACATAGAACTGGAGTTGGCCTTTATCTACATGATAGTGGTAGTGTAGATTGTTTGTATGTATTATTTGAATGTGTAAAAACTGTACCGTTCCATAGGTCAAAATTGAGCCGGTTTCCGTGTCTATAGGGCCTGACCCATTGCCGGGTATAAGGCTGACCCGTTAAATTGTTACAAGTTGGACTTAAAATCAGATACCGCGTCATTTCCGGGTAATTTTACCACAAATTCCCAGTCAGCTTGACCCAGAATGAGTCAGGTCCCACGGAGTCCGGAATTCTAGTCAATTCAGAGCCGGGAGTTGTTGGTTCTATGTCATTCTGGTAAAATCATAATCCGTCAATACGGTTTGCGTGCCACTCTTCCGGTTAAACAATAGAGTCTGACATCAAACATTACATCTGTAAGCAAACTAAGACGGTTTAAGACCTACCCAAGCTGAGATTCAGCTTCAGAAAAAATAAAAAACCTCTAATTAAACGCCCACCATCGCACTGTGCTTGATCATACGTCAGCTGTCTGGAAACTGCAATCTAGAATATAGCCATTGGGTTTTTATTCCTCAGAACGAACCCAAGGGTAATTCCGTCTTCGATTCAGTTGATGTGATCATTTTTCGGAGCAAATTCCTCTAAACAGGCGATGTAGTCAAACCCGATTTTCGTACTGATTACAATCAAATTGCGCACGGGTAACCTACTTAAGATTTCCCTGGACACTGTATACAGTTTGACAGTGTGATGGTCTGAGGGACAGTGACGTCGAATAAAGTAAATATCCCGTGCATGTTTTTACAGTCACATAAGTTGCATGCAGAAGTCAATACTACAGTATTCATACCATCAGCGAAGCCAATATGTCGAATAATGTTGTTGTATGGTTGATCCATTAAACCTAATAGGATGGCAGTCTAAAGCCGTTTAATTTGAAATCCAAATTCAATCAAAATGGTAGATTTGGCCGTGAAATTTGTGCAAACATCAGCAGAGTAAATTTAGATGCAGGAAAAGATAAGGTACACGTAGGAGGATTTATCAATCCATGCTGTTTCTTCAATCAAATGGTTATGCCGAGTTAATCTGACTGTGATCGCATGTAGACTTCGATTTACGTTATATACAACTGACTGGTAATTGAGGATTGCTCCAAGAACCGCCAGTTAATTCTAAATTTAAGCATTCATGACTTTATCAAGGCTAGTTTAAAGGGTGGTGTGTAAATAGGAGAACGAAATATGATATTCATTGTGTAGTTGCATTAAATTGTGTCTCACTTGTCTAGCCTATACGTGCAATGTAGTGCCGATCCAACGAATTTAACTGAATGCCGAGCACAATTGCGTCTCTGCTTAAACATTAATGCATCTGACAATTAGATATTTCTGATGACGATTGCCGCTATGAATATTTAACATTGAACTGCTCTATGTCTACACGCTTAAATGACTCATTTAATTGTTTTGTTTTTTATATATAAATTAAATTATAAATGTTCATGGTGATGTGACAAGTAAAAAAAAAAAAAACGTTTCAAGTTACTCCCAAGAAAAATAGCGGTGACAGTTAAAACAAGACGGATGACATGATTGATTGAAATGTCAAACAAAGCCAAACCATGATTGCCAAGGTCTAGTGATGTGTGTCTCGTGCAATTAGTTATTCTCGGTGTTTCAAAACATTCGTCTCTTGTTTTGTAAAAACAAACCGTGTCAAACGACCGGTAGTAAAGGAAGTGGTCTCATCACAAGCCGGGACAGAATTGCAATTAGGTGTTGTTTAATGGACGAAAGTAAACATGTAGCCCTTCGCAATGCCGTAATATGGGCGTGGCTATATTGCCAATTATATGTTTTGTCACCACCAATTATATAAAAACAAATTCGCTTCTTCAAAATTACTAAACTAATCAAGACGAAAGTCTGTAGTTTGAAATCACTCTGTGAACATTGTTTTCACAATCAAATATTGTTTTATATTAAACGACCACGGTTTTTATCCTTGGGACTTTTTTGTATACACACCTAAAGGTTGGGTCAAAGATTGGATTTGATCAAACTACTGATTTAAAGGCAACATATATAAAGAAATATGCAATAAAAGTCACATTTCATTGTCTCGGCTGAAAACAGTGTATAGAGTCTTGCTGAGAAACACCAAACAACTGTCACGGAATTTGTGAAAGCATTCGCAAACTGACACCGTAACCTCAAGAAATGTGAGAAAAGATTCAGCCATGAATCGTTGCTCATATTAAAATGTGTTAAAATGTGTTAAATGGGTATACAATCATCCAAACAAATCACTTGCCATGGAAACCTTTCTCTAAAATGTTTATACTCTCAGCAGTTGCAGTGCTTCTAACAAAATCAGTTTGTACTGTCATTTATATTGTAATGTTCTACCAGGCTATGACCCTACCTTTTTTTATAATAAGGTTCAGATTGTGTGTGTAGGCCAAAAGATTTACAAAACAAATTTTTAATTTCTGACTACCGACCTAACTGAACCGTTCATTTGTGAGACTTGACGTTAACCTAATATTCAAGAATAAGATTTCTTTCCTATCTTATAAAACGACCTTTAAAAAAAGGTTTTAAAATTAAACCATTCAGTTCAAATGACCATAGATCCCCGGCTAAAGTCAAACAGTTAATTTGCAAATATAATGACGGACAATCCTGTAAATTATTAAAATAATAAGGGTAAATATTTCAGTATTAAGGCGCCATGTACAATAAAAACAATGATATTTATGAGCACTGCAGATCTGATGTGCTGCACCGGTAAAAATTAACTATAAAAAAAACTTATTTGCGAATTTTTTTGAAAAAAGTATTCAAGGACAGTTGGTTTTGGGGAAGCAAATGTCCGTTTTCAGTTGTCTGCGTTTTCCATACTGATTCGCTTCGAAATCTGCTCGCTTATCTCTCAGAACATCAAGAATAAAATTTAAACACCCTTCACACACAACCTTACGGATCCGGTTTGTGGAGTCCTGCAGGGTGGTTCTATTATTCTCTGTTTAAAAGAATTTGTTCTGTACAATAAGGAAACCTGTTCTTCTTTAAACCTGTTTTGTAAGTCCACATAGTGTTTCGATTCCCTACTGATGTGAACGTTCTTGGTTCCCAGGTCCACACTTCGTATATGTGGCGTTAAAACACACACAAGTGGAAAAACCTGCAATTGGGGACTTCCTGGCAACAGCAAGCTCTCTTGTGTATACGCGCTCCAACTGGGGATCTTTCCCCAACTGGGAACCATGTTTCTTTTTGTTATAGGTCACCGGTTTGAATGTGTATACGCACGCAAACAAACAACGAACTGCGAGTGTCCGCAGATAATAAAAAAAAGAGTTGTGAGAATACTCTCGACAGGAGCAAACAACTGACTAAAGTTGCTTTAAATTAAGTTGACTTAGATGCCGGTTTCTCCCTTTATATTCCAGTATTCTTATCTTTCGATATATTCCCTTGAATAAGACGTTTTCTTGAGGGGTTTTAAATTTGTTTAAGGACCTCCCGCTTTTGACGAGACACTTGACTTGACAGGCGACAATGGACTGCGGACAATTCTGGACTTATTAAATTCTCCGTTTAATATGTAAGAACAAATTTCTGGTTGATTACTTCGAGGACTAAAAAGCACTTACACCCACTTAAAACCGTAGTGTAATCTGTGTATAGTGATTGTGATAATCTGTCATGGTTTCTGACTGGTTTCTGTATATTTTGTAATTTAGCAATGGTCACGTTTAGTATTAATGAATCACTCCTATACTTCAATGGCAATCGGATAGTTACGATATATCCCTGCAAAAACAAACAAACAAGCGCACAAAGCAAGCGAAACAAGTGACCACCCTCTTTTACTTTAAAATATTGCACAGCAAACACTTGAATTTTTCATAACGTTTGTATTTGTGCAATATGAATTTAAAAGGGTCGTTATGGTATTCAACTTTAAAACACACTGGTTTTCGAATCAATCTTTTTACGTAAGTTTAATGGCCGTACAGTGAAAGCTAAAAGCTTTTCCCGAACCCACCCAGTGTCTGTGTAATTTGATTTGTTCATTAAATTATTGTTCGCATCGGGAACTCTTATAGTTATACCTTTTAGGTTATTCGGAGTACTATATAAGACTTCAGAAAATTGATGTTTTTTATATGCGAAACTCAACAAAGGACGCTTTTCCAAACTGAACTCTTGTTTTTATTTGTATCTTTCATGTGAATGAGGTTGACTTGTGTCTTTATTAGATTACTTAAGATATATTTGCTCTCTTTCAATAGAAGTGACTCGATTATACTTAACATTGTGTATAGTCCTTAATTATGCATAATCATTTTAAAGGTACGTTGTTACGACTCAACCATTTTGTTCAATTGACGTTTTCTTTGCGTTCAAAATGTTCTCATATACTTGTAAATATGTTGGGGTTCTTTTGGGTGTTTAACCGTTGACGTGAAGCGTCCTTATTTGTTGCCGTTGTTGACCCCATCACTCTGTATTCGAAGGGCGTTAAGGTAAATGTGAACATTCTAGCCGACCACATTCAACCCTTACAAATTGTCAATAAACAATAATTGCGAGATGGTCCTACGTGACTTCAATGTTATGCTTTTGAGAAGTTTACGCTGTCGGGGCTCGATGCACGAGTCTGCAGTGTTGCAGTCATATGGCCACTTGTGTAATGAACGCCTATCACGTCTTTCATAATCGCACACGATGATTAAAAACTATTTATATCCATAAATATATCTACAGTTATTATTTCAAGCTTTTTTATTCAAATTCACTCTCTTAGATTAAAACTGACGATGCACGATAGTTTTGTTAATGGAGTTCCAATTAGTTAGAGTGGGGTTAGTATATCTAATGGTATTGCGGCACCACGTTGTAGACATCACGTCGTTAACTTTTGTCCTCATCAATGCCGTTGTAATGAACAAAGAAAGATTAAATTCAAAAAACTCTTTCAGTAATTACAAGAGTTGCAAACAACAAAAATATTCAAAATTGTAAATATACTTCAAATAACTTAATCATTGACGTTGACATTTTGCTGTGTAGTTTTTTAGTTATGTTTCATAAAATGAAATGTAGACTTTTTTCTTTGTGCTGACGCATATTTCAGTATTGACACCTTATGTATTCCTATATGTATTGTGTAAAATCTGTATAGATATCTACAATATGTTTGTAATATAGAATTGACTGTTAATCTCATATCAGTAAAAGTGACTGTTTAATTTGTTAATGTGTAGAGTTCATTGACGACATAAAAATATTAACATACATGTATAGTGTACTTTATTATTATATAAAACAAAAAAATGCTGATTTTTGGATTACCAAAATGTGAACAAGACATCACACCGTAATCTGTACAAAAATGATGACTAAGCATTGGTATGCGGCAGACGGGCAAAGTAAACTAGTATGTTAACTTTTATCTGCGCGGTTATTTTCCGTGGTCTTGTACTGACAACAATATGTACAGATCATAATTGATTTGTTTTATTAAAGGAAATGTACGAGCGACACAAACCTTAATCCAACGACAGATTTGATCATTGAGTGGACAGTTGTGCAATGTCTTGATACTTTGGCATGATTGTGATTGTAGTTTCTTTGTAGATTTCCCTCCGTCATGTCTTCTGTCAGTATGTAGCCAATACGGCATCTGCGAGTGGCTGAGTGATGTATCTTAAATCTGTAGCAGATGAAGTCTGACACACTTTTTCATTTCAAAAAGAATGATCGTCAGATTTTATATGTACAGACAATGAACTTTCAGTTTTCGGATGGGTAGCTCATCGTGTTGCTTACGCTTTTCTTCCCCTGTACATATAAAAATACGAGAAACTTCAGATAAAGAACGTATTCAAGAAATCGTCTTGAAATTGGAAGTCATGGAGTTCAAACTAGCAAATCGTAAGCATAAATTCCATTACATCCCACGTTCTATAAAAGACTTAACAATGACTGAGTCAGCCATCCAGTGTATCAACCATGATCTTGAGGCAGAATGGATACGTAATTGGCAGATTGTGATCCATAACCGTCTGTCGAAAGAAACACGCTCCCTCAATTGTATGAAGAAAAACTAATTACTTGTGCATTAAAATCTTGCTTTAGACTGTTCAGTTGCTGTACGCAGTAATAAATGAAACTTAGGATACTTTGGCAAACTGTACCAGCTGCTGTAATTATGAACGGGAGGAAAATCCTCCCGACCACTAGATCGAAAATTATAGCATCACAAATTACAGGTTATACGCAATCACCACTACAGTATATGAAGATTTCCCGATTTGGGCAAGCACCTTATATTTGTACAGTTTGAGATTAAACAGCTCTGGCTAAGGCTTTTTTGGCCTGATTCCATGGGGGTGTACGATCAATGGCAATGCTTTGCTCAGAGGATCGGAGCGGCTCTTTTTCTCGATTCCTTGGTCGGTAATGAAGTGCTACATTTTACGTGAGACGAATCCTGATCGATTCACCTGGGTATCACATGACATAGGTGGTGTAGTTAATAAGTAGAGATAATGCTGTTGGTCCACACCTGCACGGCGCAACCCCCCTGAATCGCCAGCACTCGTGTTGTTGGATTACAATCCCATGGGATTCGCTGGGTGGCGTTTGTAACCAACTAGGATAAGATCATTTATAATGGTGACAATCATTGCACCTTTATCGCTTTAAGAGTTCAAATGCAGTCACACCAAACGAAACAACATTTGAGAACCCGACATTTTGGTGTGAAAATGTTCTGTCGTAAACTTTGAGACTGGCGAATCACGAGAAGGCAGAACTGTACAACGAAACGTTTCTTTAAAGTAAACCTTCTAACAAATTATGGTTTAAGCTCGTGTGGAGCCCATTCCTTCGCCTAGCTTGTTTTTCCAATTGATGAAAATATTCAAGAGGAGACTAAAAGATTCGTGCTCAACTGCACAGGAATCATCCGCAGCGTAAACACAGTGGTCGCCTGGGGAGAACGCCAACCCCATGGCCCTCCGATCACGATGCCCTTTACTCTCCCCCAGTTGTAGTAAATTTCGCCCACACGGGATCACCGAGTTCCCTCAGCACGGGTCTTTCGTCTAATACATTATCTAACCAAAATGCAGCAACCTTTAATGATATCCCGACCATGGTTTGCCCTCAAGCCTACTTGAATCATACCCAGTGTCAGATTGGACAGGGAGCTATGTGAGGGTATCATGGAAATACATATTGGGGATGCTCAGGTGGATTCAGAATCAAAGCATCAAATAAAACCTTAATGAAACTACATTCAAGTGCCAATGTCAACATTATGTTATTCTTCACAGCTTTACCTTCTCTAAAGGCTTTTCCGTTGAGTTTGTACATCAATTTTGGAATTGTTCGGGGCGCATGCATGATTAACAACTGCATAATACCAAATAAGAACAACCGCAAAATCAAAATCCATAGTTGTACAACCCGAGGTATCATTAGCAAACATAAAGCTAAACCCCCATGCACATGTTTATTGCAGACCAACATAATCGGATTGCCTTTAATATTCATCCGATCTTGGGAAATGTTGTATATCACATTTGCGATAGAGGTAATTGCACAAAACGACTTCCACAACAAACGAAGCACAAAGTTCCCTGCATCATACTCGATTGGCTATAGGGCTGTTCATGATGATCAATTGGGTAATTAAATCACGGTACTTCAAAGAGCGTACAATTTCACAAATCCCCTCCATAACGCATCGCCCACTATTTCTGTCTCGCCTGAGACAACTTAATTTAAATCAGATGGAAAAGTAATATTGGCAAGCTTTATAACCAGAAAACTGATCTGAGTGGAAGTGAATTAATATAAGCAGTGGGAGAGGGTAACGAATGCATACAAATGAGCATTCCGTTAGAACCCGGGGACTTATATAACAGTTATGAATTTATATAAAATGAATTAAACGCATAATAATTAGTAATTTATTTAGACAAGTACCTCTTATGTGTGTGTGTGTTATTTATTCCACATCGAAACA
This sequence comes from Asterias amurensis, assembly GCF_032118995.1. Classification (NCBI taxonomy): domain Eukaryota; kingdom Metazoa; phylum Echinodermata; class Asteroidea; order Forcipulatida; family Asteriidae; genus Asterias; species Asterias amurensis. The sequence continues at coordinate 13,430,817 of NC_092651.1, forward strand.
GTTTTACAACTCATCACATGATATTATTTCGATGGCTTTTACAAAATGAATGTTTTGTTCGCGAGTTCGACTTTCCTCCCTACCCCCTCCAATAACGAAACGATCATACGCGAAAGTGAATAGGCTGACATTTTTCCGGGTCTTAACCTTCATTACTCCGAGGCAAAATGCTTCCTTCACCCATCAGTCACCCCATAAAACTCGGTTATAGGCGATATTGGTCATGCCGACGCATTAAATAGGGCTTGAAGAAGGTTTTAGCAAAACGCAGCAAATGTGTTTTGGAAGAATTAGGGCTTGTCCCACTTTGACGGCAATGGCGAAAATACCGGCTTTTCGTAGAGCGATGCACTCTCATAAGCCATACCCTCTCGATAACAGAGATCTTCCCGGTACATCGCTCATCGTTCATGGCACATTCGATCCGTACTCAGGTTGCAAGTTGATCGGACAAAAAAAAAGAGTTATGATCTGTTTGAATGCGCTCCCCGTGATTAAGAACTAATGTAAATCTATCATAGCCCAGACTCATCGCATGTCTGCTTTTAAAGGCAAAGTGTAATAGTTTTTCACTTTAAGAATGAAACAGATCACAATTGAATATTATTTTGGTTTTATGATCAACTTGGATTTACTTTTTTTAAGAAGGTTAAAAAGCAAAGTCCAGTATGATCACTTTAAGCTGCCTACCTCCCCGATTTAAGCCTTTTATTAAAAGGCTCTATATTCGATTCCATCGGGTAATCCAAGATCTGAGCATATTGAAGCAGGCGATTCAAGCCTAAAGACATTGCAGTCTGGATCACGAATTTCATACATTCAGCCTTCATAAAATGAGATTGTCTGCCATGTGGATTTGATTCTCATAAATCAAGTGTCAATCATATGAAATTATCCACTTAACATATTAGTAATACAACAAGAAATCCATAGGGTACTTCGCTAGTGATTCAAAGCAATTAAAGTAGTCATCTCTTCATTAAATAATCGTTTATTTTGATGATGTTGACACAGAAAGTCATTATTTTTATTTGTTGTTTTTTGTCCATTGTGTAAAGTAATAGAAGCTGTAATCATACAATATTGGTAGAAATTACACGGGTTTCAGTACATAATCTGAGGAGAACTTCCTTATAGCCGTGATTCAGTGATATTGTGATTCAGTATTAGTTCTATGAATCCTCCTTGAATTTCCGTGGGGCCGTTTTCGCGATGTGACAGGATTTTCCTCGTACAATTTCCTCCTTCATCGATCTTGATTGTATGTATTTTTACTGCTCGATCAACCGTCGAGCAAGGGTCGATTTTGTTCTTGAAGATTTAGGTCTAATGATTCTGTGAGTCATTAACGCTTCGCCAACCAGATTCATGTGAATTCAGTATGTATGCCTATTATAAGATTGTAATGAGAGGTTCTAATGTAGGTCAAAACAACACCGTGCGTATTTTTGGTAAATTTTTCCAGGAAAATCTGTACGTTGTCCTTGCTTTTTATTTTTCTATGAGTTAGGCGTCCTTGTTTTATTTATTTTAAACTGGGAGATGAAAGCCGTGTCCTTTGGGTTGCAGTGTTTTCAGAAAATTTCTTGACCGCTTTGTTTCAAGTGTTTTGATGTTGTTGTTGTGTTTTTGGTTC